>NC_091005.1:19038500-19367500 GCF_041146395.1 Eulemur rufifrons
GAACCCTCATACAACTGCTGGTGGGAGTTTAAAATACTCCAGCCACTTTGGAAAACAGTTTGGAAGTTCCTCAAAAAATTGAGCAGATAGTCACCATATGACCCAATGATTTTACCCCTCTGTATATATCCAAGAGAATTGAAAACAGATGTCCACACAAAAACTTGTGCATCTTAACATAACACCATAGTGCAACATCCATATAACTAGTACTAGAATATTTTGTGTGTATGTATAATTGTCATGATGTTGGTTCAGTTGTTCATGAATCAGTTCATTCAGCCATCTATCTGTGTATCCCTTAAATGTATTCAGTGCCAACAGTATTCCAGGGACTGTGCTGGGTACTAGGGCTAGAGAAGGAAATGCAGGATGCTGTGGAAGCATGCATAGGGCACCTATTCCTGTGTATCAAATTATCCCCCAAATTACCCCAAAAGTACACGTTTATCACAAAGTCTCTGTGGGTCAGGAATTGGGACATGGCTTTCCTAGGTGGTTCTGGCATAAGCTGTCTCATGAGGTTGTAGTGAAGATGTTGGCCAAGGCTGTGGTCATCTGAAGGTTGACTGGGGCTGAAGGACCCAACTCCAAGATGGTGCCCTCACATGGCTGTTGGTTGGAGGTCTCAGTTTCTCATTGGATGTTAGCGGGAGGCCTCAGTTCCTTACCGCATGGACATCTGCATAGGCTGCTAGAGGGTCCTATGCAGTTGGATTCTTCCCGAACAAGGGATCCAAGAATGAGTTAGCAAAGTGGAAGCCACAGTGCCATTTATGTCCTGGCCCTGAAGTCACTTTCACTTCTGCCACATTCAGTTTGTTAACAGTGAATTATTAAAAGTGAATTAGCCCACCCTAAAGAGATGAGGAATTAGGCTCCACCTTTTGAGGGGAGGATGGTCAAAGTGTTTGTGGACCTATTTGAAACCACAAGATCTAACCCAGTTTCTTGGTGGGACGGGGAGTCAGAAAGGATTTGCTAGGGGAGGTGACTTTTGGCTTGAAGTTTCAAGAATTATGAGGAATTGGCAAAGCAAAGAAAAGGGAAGAGGGGTATTATAGTCATAGTGCTCCGCCACATAAAGATCTGCAGACAGGAGGGAGCAGAGGTACATTTGGGAAGATCATGGATCTTTAGGATGGCTGGAGCATAGGGAGAGAATTGAGTTTTGGTGAGAGATGAAGACAGATGGAAAGTTGGGGAGAGCACAGAGAGCCATTCGTACCTTGCTAAGGTGTTTGGTCTTCATACTGAGGGCAAGAGGGAGGGTGGCTTTTCTTTGCTCAGGTGAGCATTTGGGAAGTTGGTTCTGACACATTTGGAGGTTTGGTACAGGAGTCTCTTGTAGTTATTTCGGGAGAAGACATTGAGGGTTTGTAGGGAGGCAGTGGTGTGGATGGAGAAGAATGAATGCCCCAGGTGGGTGTTAGGGTAGACAGTGGGATGGGGGAAGAGGTATAGGATGCATCCGGGGTGATGCTTGGATTGGTGCACCTTTCACAGAAACACAGAGCACAGGATGGGGAGGAAAAGGAAGAAGTGTTGGGGAAGAGAAATGCACTGGTTTGAGTCCTGCTGAGTTGGAGGCACCTGCAGGGAAGCCACAGGGAGCAGTGCAAATGTAAGGCTACGAACTGTGCTTTGGGCTGCTGCCTCCTTCCACTGTGAATGTCCCATAGCGTCCTGGCAAGAGGATCTTGCATTATAAAGATGAAGTCAGGCCCTTTATTTTAAGATAGACCATGTGTCACCTTGTGTGGTGATACAGGGAACTCTACATTCCTATTTATTCTGGTGAGGGACTCTCTTTTACTGCAGCAAGCAAGGGCAGGTAGAGTAGGGAGCCCGGGGCAGCATATGACCCACCGAAGTGGTCTGTGACCTGAAGAATCTCATTTGTTTCCCAGGAACTGTAATGGGAACAGAGGCCTGGAACAGGATTTGCTTTTACAACATCACTGCTTTTCTCCTAACCAGGACTCTTAAACCAGGGCTCAAAACTGTGTGCTCAAACACACATTCCTGCCAGGTGGCATTTCTGAACCTGGCAATCTTGCAGGCGTGTATGAATGAAACTGTTCGGAATATGCATTGATTAGGGGCAAGAGGAGAGATGATCTCATTCCAGATCTTTTTTCTTTTACCTTTTTTCAAAATTAGACTATTTTCTTTTGGCATTTTCCATGCAAGAAAAGATCATTCTGAATAACAATGATGTAAAACTATTTAGTTTGTTTTAAATATATTAGGAAGGTGTTTGGAGGGGTACTGAATTTTTTGCATTAAAAAATTTACATCTGTTTCCAAATATGTTCTTGTGACCTGACTGATCATATATCTATGTTTTATTCCTCCATAGAGCTAAGACTAAGCTTGTTTTAATGGATGTTTTCTATGATAAGCTAGGTGATGGCGAATCACTCTAATTACCAAAAGCCTGTCTTTGATAACAGGGTAGGAGATAAGCAAGACAGAAATAACATTTGAATAATTCTTTGCCCTTCTGTCTGTGGATCTTGAAATAAATGCTCTTGAATTTATACGTTCTTGGTCCTTTAGGAATCATAAAAACATACCCTTACTTACGTATATATGAAATGGCGGAGAAAGTGCATATTTATTAAGAATCATGACCCTTAGGACTAGATAAGTCAAATTAAATCTCATAAAATTTGTTATGGAAAATGAATACATGGCACTATTTTTTCTTTTAGGGTCTACTTATTAATTTTGTCATGTTTAATATGTTGCAGTTGCAAACAAAGGCATAAATGTATGTGTTCATTCCTAATTAATTTATGTAATTGGGTTTTATAAATTTAGGTGTTTAGGAAGCTGTGCATAACACACCCCATTTACTGTGTGCTGTAGCCAATAAAAGCATAATAGAAAGAAATATAGTTTGAAGCTCACTTCAATGGTAAATATAGATTAGTTGTAAATGATATCTTTGTAATGTTTATTTTAAATTTTGCAATGCTGCAGATTTTCTGAACATACCAATTAATGTTCTTATTTGAAATAATGACTAGTTAATTACTATAAATTCTAAGTGCTCTATCTCTGACAATTAAAAAGTCTCATAGCTTTTGTTTAGTTCCCTCCACATTATGTAAGTAGCAGTATAGCATCGGGGAAAGAAGAGTAAGAATGGAGGGAGTATGTTTAAAATATGGATAGTTTTGTCATTTTGAATGGTTGTACTTATGTGTGTACATATTTATATCTGTGCATGTTTATGTGTAATTTCTATTTCATGCTAAATAGGCAGTGAATGAGTTGAAAAATATGAAATGCATTTTGAATTTTTAAAATAGGTTATAAATTATAATGTGAACATCAAATACAATGGGATAAAAACCAGTAAATTTTAAATAAATTCACATTTGTCATCGTGATGTGATTATGACAGTGCTGAAGATCTCAACTCGGCAACGAGGCTCCCTCTGCAGCCTTAAAGACCAGCTGGAATGATTTGATCAGAAAGGGAATGGGTTTTAGCCTGTGTCCCCTGATACCCTGGCCACTTAGGGAGAGAGGGCCCTGTTCTTTCCTCATCTAGCTCAAGCAGACTGTCAGAAATCCACGTCAATCCACGCTTTTCCATCCAAGGCATTAACTGCCGTCAAGTGTGTTTTTATGAACATGTTTAAACATAAGAAATTCTCTGGTCCAAAGTGAAACATCGTCGTCTTTGACAAACAGCAAGCACACGGAGCTATTTGAACATTGGATTGTATGCCTTTGAGAAATCACTAGATGCACAGGATGCTTTGTAAATCTAATACATTCCATCCAGAGAGAGAGAGTATATATGTGGGGTCAATTGGGGGTACCTTTCGTACATTCTATTTTGTGCCTTACAGGTTAAAGGAGAATGTTGGATTTGCTTCTGAAAGTATGGGCTTGCTGAGATTAAGAAAACCTTGAATAATCATGTATAAATATAAATACTGTATGTGGAGTAAGTGTTATGGATCACATTTATGATGAAATATGTATGTCTTTCCAAGGGTAAGACCTTCATAATTCATTTATAAGTTACATGTCTTCCCTTACATGTAAGTAGCAGAATAGTAATTTTCTTTGTTCTTTCTGAAGAATTGCCACACAGGGAAAGGAAGGGAAAAAAAGGACAAACTTTTCTCAAACAGCAGAATGCCATTCAGAGATAACTGGGAACAAGTACTAAAGAAATGCCAAAAATAAATAAATAAGTAAATAAAACTCACCCCCCAAAAACCCCTAGGTTCTGGTGATGTTGGAAAAATGACGTGTGAGCTGAAGTTCCAGACACTGAGCTTCATCTATTTTGTCATGTTATGACAGAAATCATTACAAGGGTGATAGGTTTATTTCTAAAGACTTGCTTCAATATTCAAAGTACATCTATTCTAGCATTCTTCATTTTGAGCCAGGCTGTGGATCAAGATGAAAGAAAAATTAAATTGTATATTGAAGAGCTGTTAATTGAGCTGTGCTGTATTTAACGGGGAAGCATCGGCTTCAGGCGGTCAATACCGCTGAGGATTTTTAATGTACTGCATCAGGAGACTGTCAGTTTGCTTTGGAGAATGCAAACAGGGCTAATGACAAAGCCCTGCAAACTTTTGTTGCTGCTGCCGGTCGCTTTGCAAGGCAAGTGTTAATCCACCCACGGATGAAACCCAGCACACACGTGTTCATCATGGAACTAAATCCTGCGTTTTCTCACCAGAGGGCTAATGACACACTGCTTAGTCACCAAAACTTATTTCCTAAGGAGTCATTTTGGGGCTTGTTTAAAGTTTTTAATGTAAGGGCTTATATAATATTAAGATTCCTCCTCATCCCCCCTCCCCCCGCCGCCGCTTCTTTAATCAATGTAAATTCAATTGCGTTTCAGAGGGTGGCCGAGTAGTATTTCATCATCTGTAATATCCATTTAAAAATGTTAGGTCTACCCAGTTATAATTCTCAAAAGTAGCCTATCAGTGGTTTAATATGTTATCTCCATTCTCTAAGGCAGTGTTAATTTCCTTTTGTAGTTAATCTATCCTACTACCAAATTTAGTATATTTATAGTTAAAGATTCTGTTAAGAGCTAAGTGATTTAAGTACATCTGGGATAAAGTGGCCTTGGCTTTAACTATGAAACAAATTTTCTTTATTTCATTCTCTTCACTGATAAATCCATAGTAACTGGAGGCATTTCTAGAACTGTGGGCAATTTGAGCCTCTAAAGTTTGATTAAAGATACTTCAGATATTCCTACTGAGAAGCTAGAGGGCTGAGAGGGATTTATTTTTAGTTCTGGCCCCGGCACAGCTCAGTGGAAGTGGACAGAGACTGTGGGTTTCATTCGCATGCTGCCAACTTCCTAAAGTCCGGGAGGTGGGAGTCTTACCTCTCAGGAAGGTGATGGCGGAACCAGTTGAGCCTTCTCGTGGCCATCGCATGTACTCACGCATCACTAGGAGTCCAGAGGTGTGGCTTTGAAGGGCGCTTTCCATTCATCCATTCATTTACTCATTCATTCATCCATTCTTTTATTCATTTATTCATCACTTACATACTGTGGGCCTACTGTGTGCTGAGCACTGATCTTGTTAGGTTCTTGGGGAAGGCTTCATTGGCGAGGTGACATTTGAGCAGAGTGTTTGGCGCAGGAGAGGGCAGTCATACCTGTGAACTGCTTAACAAAGTCCCTGGTGACTAGAAGGCACTGCAGATGTTAGCAGTTGCTGCTGTTGCCACCACAGCCACTGCTGCTACTGCATTGTCAAGATCTCTGTGGTGAAGCACAGAGGTGCCTTGGAAACTTAGAAAAAACAGGCAGCTGGACTGTGTGCCTAGAAGCAATGTGCTGATTCTGTTACGGATACTGTGGAAAAGAGGTTCCAGAAGGAAGAGTTCAGGGTGAGAATGAATAACATGGAATGGCTGATGTGCAGTACAGAGGGAGAGGAGCACAAAGGAAAGGCATGAAGGGAGACAGTTGGGTGGGGTGGGAGGGACCTGGTTCAAATCCAGGCTCTTTCATTACCTGCCCTTCACCTTTCTGAGCTTGGTTTGTCTTGGACATTAGAGATAACGCATGTTAAGTTCCTAGAACATCATCATGGGAACTATATTTATTTGATCATACTCTTTTATTTATTTATTTGGTCCATTTGGGAAAGATTTGGGGGGGCATCAAGCAGGTGAGATCCTGCTTGGAATGCAGGGCCAGGAGCTCCCCTGCCCAGTCCCGACCTCATTCCAGAGATCAGCTTCTGGCCTTGGCAACAGTGCTCCTGGGGACACATCAGCTCTCTGCTTCTTTGGCCATCAGCTGCTGTCACAAAAGGAAGGCTCACTACATGGAGAAGAGTGGATTGATTTCTTCTCTGAGGGCAGAGGTAGATCAATCTAGGACTGTAGAAAAATATGTAACCTCTGAGAAAACAATAGCTAAGGCATTCCAGAAGGACTCAGGTCCCAGGAATGGTGGTGGCTTGCCAGGGGCAAATGGAGGAATGGATCCTTCCTTGACTCCACGTGTGGTCTGCATTGGATTCGAGAAAGCCCTGAGAGGACTAATAGGCTGACAGTGCCTGGATTTGAATTTTGTAGCTAAAATGTGGGTGAGTCTACCAATAACTTCTTCAAGATGAAGTGGTAAGAAATATCTTCTCGTTCTCCAAATCTGAATTAGGTCCAAGAAAGAGTGTGTGGAGCACAGAGGGGGAGGAACCAAAAAGGACATAGGATTTAGGATAGACATTGCAACGTAGAGGGACTGACTGGCCCACTCTTTATAACTTATGGGCAGCCCCATGTAGAAGGCAAAGTAAACACTGACTTCATGAGAAAGACGTGGAACACAGAGATGGAACTTGAACTGGTTCAAATGGCTTTGATCAGTCAGGATGCACTAGATCCTGCTGCAGGAACAAACACCCCCAGGCCTCAGTGGCTTAACACAGTGAGTTCATTTCTCATTTCTGATATCTGACCAAAGAGGGTAAGTTAAGGGGGCTTTGTTCTTTAAAGTCACTCTGGGATCTAGGCTGACTTTGGCACCATCTCTTACAACATGCCACTATTATTTCTGCAATATGGGAAAGGAAACACGGCAACTCAGTGTCTGGCTTGTAAAGCTTCCACCCAAAAATATTGCTTCCCCCCACAACTCACTGACCAAAAAAAGTCAGTGGCTGTGCCCAACTTTGAAAGGGCCGAGAAGTGCAATCCTACTGTGTGCCCTAAAGAATAGAAGAACCAGAACAATTGTGAGCAGCTCTAATAACTGCCACCGTGGCAATGGGAATGGCATCTATTTTTAATGTGGCTGAGAAAATAATTGGTCAGATATTGCAGGATCTTTTTTTTTTTGGGTGGTGGGGAGAGGGTGGAAAAGAGCTTACAGATTAAAAAACTGGCATAGCACCTATATTTTAAACAGAAGGAAAAGATGACATTGGGGACCAGAGACACAGAAATTTCACTTCTGTGCCATGACAAATACCAGGGAGATGTAATTGCAAAATGAAGCTGCAAATGTCTTACCCAGGGAACTAGGTAACAACCTGCTTGGCTTCATAAAGAAGGAATAATATCCAATTAGACTAAGTGTATTCGGTGCCTGAGTGACAAGCCCTGGAGACCTAAGGGCCTCTGGGGCCCCCAGGGCGGTTTCAGGAGGCTGTCTCCAGACCTGTCCAGGGTGTGAGCATGTCACGCTCTGCCCTGTGCCTCCCTGGTACGGCTGCCTCGGCTCTGCTGAGCACTGAAATGAGGTACAACCTGTGTTTTGGTGTCTGACCCTGTCGGCCACCAGGGCAGGGGCATTTGCCTGTCAGATTCACCTTGCTGCTTCCCTGCTGCCTGGGGCTTGAGACTCTGCACACCTGGCTGCGGGCTGCAGCCACCTCAGCTACATGTTTCAGACTGACCTGCTGGACCCTCTGGTTTCAGGATCCCTGTCCCTGTCACTGGCTCATCCCCCAGAGTCACTGATGCTCCTCTTGCCAGGGTATCTGAGTGCCTTCAAGGTCAGACTGAAGGGTCCAAGTCTAAGCCCCGCCAATTCCTATTTGTGTGACCTCTGGCCAAGTACTCAACCTCTCTGAACTCAGTGTCTTCGTCTGCAAATGTAGTTCGTAATTGTTCCTACCTCTCAATGGCTTTTGTGAGGGTTCAGATGGTGACTCCTGTAAACCACCAGGCACAGTGTCTGACACTTTTCTCTCAGTCTGTGTCTGCTCCTGTCAGCCCCATTATCAGACCCCCACCCGAGGAATAACCTTTGTCCCTACTAATTACACCATTTAAGCAGACTGCCTAGCACTTTCCTTTCCTAACAATCATGTCTGAGTCCCCGAGGAAGTTACTAGGCCTGCTAAAAGCAAGGGCAGGTCTTTATTTCTTTGTAACCTTAATGCCTATCTTGGCTCTACCCAGTTTGACCCGCAGTTGGTTTCATAATTTGATTTTATGCCTTTGTTTGCTTATGAGCTGCCCTTATAGTTGTGAAAATAAGTTGAATATCAATAGTCAATGAGTAAAGTTTACCCAAACATGTTCCCTGTCTAAAAATTTGGAGCTGGGCTGGAACCTAGGAATACTGCTTGGTATCTTTTTAGTTCTATTGCTGTGACAGTATTTGGGACTTAATCATATTTAAAGAGCTTAACAGAGATGAGTAGTAAGAAGATTGTCTTTGCTGTTTAAGCCAATATGGACCAAAACCCAGTGGCTTGGGACATGGCAGGGTTTGGTAGCAGATGCAAGATATTGCTGTGCTGGGAAGAGAGTGCTAGGAGAGGAAGGGGACCGCATTATGTTTCTGGCTTTGCTATTTAGCTGTGTGCTCTTTGGCAAATCCCTTACATCCCATGCATCTGTTTCTGCCTTGGATGGGGCACCTGCTGTGTCTCAGGTGCTGAGCTTGGTGCTTTACACAGTGTCTCATCTTTTTCAATCTTCATGATGATCCTTGAGATCTGGGGACTATTTTTATTCCCATTTCACAAATAAGTAAACGGGGTCTTCAAGGTGCTAACTGGCTCACGGCTAGACAGCAAGTCAGGGGCATAACAGAGACACAAACACGTGGCCACACAGTGGTCTCAGGCATCAGCCAGGCTGCCTGCCTGTCTCATCAGGTGACTCATGTGGGCCATTCCATCAAAATAAGTTTCTGGTTCTTGTCAATTAAATATGAACAGCTGAAAAGTAAAAATAATAACAATGGTAAAAGTAATAATAATAAATATAATTTATTTTTGTCTTTGTCAATCCCAGAACCTGGCTTAATTATTTTAAAGTAAATTAACACTTTGCTTGGACACTCACAAATTTATAGAAAACCTGTATATTGAATGATGAGTTAAATCTGTTGCATCCAAGTATATTCATTTTCTCCTGCCGCTGTAACAAATTACCAGAAACGTAGCAACTAAACAACATAGATATATTGTCTTACAGTTCTGTAGGCTAGAAGTTCCATATGGGTCTCCTTGGGCTAAAATTTAGGTAGCCGCTGGGCTACATTCTTTTCTGGAGGCTCCAGGGGAGAGTCCATCCCTTATCTTTTTCCATGATTTAGAGACGGCCACATTCCTTTATTGTGGCCTTGACTCCATCTGCAAAGCCAGCAAAGCTGCATCTCTCTATGCCTTTCTTTTGTGGTCATTTCTTCCTAGGACTCTCTTCTCCTGCCTCCTTTTTCTACCTCTAGGGACCCTTGTGATTTTTCACTGGACCCACCTGGATAATCCAGGGTCCTCTCCCTATTTTAAATTCAGTGAATTAGCAACCTTAATTTCATCTGCAACCTGAATTCCCCCTTTGCCACGTAGTCTACCCTATTCTCAGGTTCTGGGGATTAGGACTTGGGCACCTTTGGTGGGGAAAGGGGCATTGTTCTGCCCACCACAAGATGTTAGCACACTGTCCTACATCTACAGTAATAAAAATCTGGCCCCTTCCTTCCTGATTTGTCCTGACTTCCCTACTGCCTTATAGGATGTGTGGAGTGGTTAGACAGCACCCAGCACCACTGGCCAAAGTGAAGGTAGTTGGTTGGACTCCTGCTTTCCAGCTGGTAGAATAGTAGTTATGTAGGTATAACCCTGGTAGAAAATAAAACACAAGGCAGGGAGGAAGTAGCCTTTGTGTGAGCAGTAGAACAGGAATAATAAAGGGTCCCAATAATGGACTAGTGTGCTGCCTAAGATGGAATACTGCCATTTCTACATCCTGGCCGTGCTGAGAAATGTGATTCTGCTGATGAGATAAGAGCCTGACCAGACTATTCTGCCAGGTTCTGGGCCTCTGACCTTAATAGAGACCAAAAAACTTAACGGGGCCTCAGAAGAGAAATCTCCTATTGAAAGTTATTAGGTGCCAGGTGTCTCAGAAAGTGTTTCACACATGTTTGAAGCATTAAAAGCAAGATTCATCCATTCACTCAGCAAACAGTTATTTCACCTACCGGGAAAGGGTGTTTAATATATAGGGGTACAGGGATAAATAATTCTGTATGCCGTGGAGGCCGTGGAGACCCATCTCCTGCACAGGTCAGGTTCTGAAGTCAGCATATAAATTGGAAATGGAATGGACTCAAATGACCCTCAAAGATCCTTCCAGACTTCATGCCCTTGGCAACTCGAAGCCAGTCTGGAAACTCATATGCCAGTTTCTTCCTCCTATTTCCACAGCAGCCTCCTCTTCCATGAGAAGCAGAGGCCAAAGTGTCCCACCCCTGCTCAGCACCCTCTTGTTTTTGCCCTCCCTGCCCTTGCCTTTCTTGATGTCCTTGTCAGGTCTGCTAAATATGTGGGTGATGCAGTTCTAAAAGACCAAGGTGCATGGGTAGGCCAGGGGGCCGGCTATTAGCAGGTGTCACAATTTGACTATATGAAGTAGCAAACAACCCTTTTTCAAATTCTACTGTCAACCAACAGGAAAACCACTCTCCTTCCTCTAAGGTAAATAAATACAGTGATAAAGTCACTAAATTGATGACAGTCTGTAAGGGAAAATGCATTTGTGTGGCAATAGGTTTCTTAGGCCAAACTAAGATGACTGCTGCAGTAGTTTTTCTGGCCTGGCCACTGGGCTATCTGGCCTTCGGGGGAGGCATTAGTCAGCATACTCATGTAACGAAGGTGTTATCTCCTATGTGAACCCATGTGATCAGGCTTTCCCATGGCATGTTGCCACTATTGTTCAGAGCCACATGTAAATGCTCGCCATGTCCTCAGCCATGCTTTTTGCCGCTGCTGTATCCCCCCGACAACGAAGAGTGTGTCTCACCTGCCCACTGCCACTCGCCTTTTCTTCCAATTTCCGAAGCCTGCGCCGGAGCACAAGCTAGCCACAGAGCCTCCTCCTCACACAGTCACGTGGAGGTTTTAATGTTTTCTCTAGCTTTTATGATGTCTAGAGTGGTTTCCATTCAAGAAAGCAAAATAGAGAAGGCATTTTTACTTTGATGCGAGGGTCCTTCCTATCTCAGAATGTCCCTACCAGTGTGGGCCATGCAGGGTTGAAGCGCTCTCTGGTGCACATCCAGGTTCATGTGCTATCTATAGAGACAGTGATTTTTATTCATTAGAATTTTTGAGTCTAATTGTTTTTAAACTGCCACTTTTGTTTGTTAAAGATACAGATGTCTGGCCATAGAGGAAAGCAAGGTGGATTTATTGTTGCAATTAGACGCTTCACAATTTGAAAACTTATCACTTAAATTGGTGAAGTGTCACTTTTATGCAACTTGATGTTTAGAAGTCCTCGGAGTCCAGGACTAAACTCATACGCAATTTAACGAGATCTTGGTGAGATAAAGGAAGTCACACTAGATAACACATTGAAACACACCGTATGGAATTTTCCAATTTCGTCCTACATGGTAGACTAGGTGGAAGGAGGTAGACCACAAATTGATTTTTGTGTAACTCTTAAGTTAAGGAGAGCAGAGTTTTTTTAAAAAACAAAATCATTGAGTTTGAAGTTGCCCTATGTTAGATTAAGGAAGTTAGTTAACATGTTAATATGAATCTAGATGAACATTGCATGTTTCATGCTTCATATTAATTTGTGTTGTCTACTAATCTCCAGGCAACAGAGAATAGGTCATAGGTTATAATTTTCTTATTTATGGGCATTAAGCAGTATCTTTAAAATGTAAAATAAAGCCGACAAAATGCACAGCCTGATAACAACAACAAATCTAATCTGAAGTGACATAAAGAGACTCTCCAAGACGTTTTTCTCTTTAATGTAACATGACTTTAAATTGATGCAGCCCCACAGTGATTGAAAAACTCTCAGAGCTTGTCTCCTATGATTACATTTCTGATCTGTACAACTTAATTTTTTAACTCGGTGAGTCTCAGTTTTGCGAATGAACAGTTTTCTTTTGCTTTCTCTCTGACTTTCTTTGGGAAGAGAGTTTATTTGGCAACAGGCAAATAAAGCTCTATTACCGTGGGGAATAGCGGGAAATCCCACAAAAACAAAAGACCGTGGAAACTCACTGTAGAATATGTACCTCCAAGTCTCTTCTTTTTTCCTTCTCTCCTTTCTCTTTTCTTTCTTTTTTCTTGTTTTGTCTTCACTTCTCTTGACTATGGTAATGGTTGCATATATCTGAGAATATACTAAAAACCATAAAATTGAACACTTTCAGTGGGCAAAAGATATGGGAACTCTATCTCAGGAAAGCTGTAATTTTTTTTTAAGTGTCTCTTGAATCATCATCAGTGTATTACTCTGTAAACTGTATTTTGATGAATTTGAAATTAATTTAGAGTGGATTATCTTTCCGTGAAATGTGAGGTGATGCCAAATGATTGCACATGCTTGTTCGGTTAGGTACCCAGCTTCTTTATCCAGTGGTGTGTGGAATGTGTTAGGATTTTGTGTGCTGTTTTCTTGAGTTAGGGGTTGCATTTCTTGGGCCCCATATGTGATATCAATGAGTTTTATATGGTTTCAAGGCTAGTGATGTCATGAATACCTCCACGTATGCAAAACTAGAGCATTAACTTTTATCTTTTTGATTTCAGACATTTATGCATACAGTTCTCACCTTCCTCCAAAACCTTATTTTCAAAGCAAACTTTATTTATTCAGTTGGAGTAATTGCTAAAGTGAATAACAAATATATAACAAGTATTACTTTGGGTCATAACTGTATATTACAGAAATGACTCTTCCTAAGTAATCCCCAAAGGCCTTCTGACTACACTTCTGCTTTCTCAGGAGTCTCCCAGTGGTATTTTTTGATCAGAACTTGAAAAATCAAAGCTTTCTGTTCCAGCTCACCATCTTTTTAAACTTGGCAGTCCTAGATTGGGTGTTAACCTTGACATGGCTACTGATCACCGAAAGTTTTTATTTGAAATGTGCTTAATGTTTTCTTAGATAAGACAAGAAGTTTAGGGACAAGAAAGCCATTTACATTTTTTTTAATGTGAGAAGAAATTTACAGGTGGTGGTGAGACATGGACTCAGAAGCATAAAAGGGCCATGATGTCAGTTCTGAGCTACAGTGTGAGGACGAGGTGCCACATTTATGGTCATAGGGTAGAGACTTGTTCCTTCAGGGATACACGCTCATCATTTCTTCCCTTACCTGGTATTCACACCAGTAATTCGTTTTTGGGCCCATTCTAAAAATCAAGACTAAAAATATCCATCGAGAAGCTCAAGTTTATTACTTAAAGCAAGAAATTTTTATTCACACTTTTTAACCGTTCGCTTCATACATGTTTAGATTCTTTAATTGCATTTTCTCTTATCCACATGTACCATGTACCTTTAAGCAGGTGAATCCTGGAGTAGGTTTTATTATATATCACACCACAGAGTTAAGCTTGGTTCGTTTGGATTTTAAAAATCTCCAGAGCTTTGAGAGTGACTTTGAAACATTCTTTACTGTAGGAGCTTAAAGAAAATAAATCTTGAATGTCCTCTATATTAATTCACCTGCTTGGAAAGTTAGAGATTAAAGGGTTTAGTGAGATTTTTATATTTTCTGTAATTTCTATTTGTATTGGAGGAAACTGTTCTTTGTATGGAGTGGTTTAGCTTTCATAAAACAGAAAGATTCCAATATTGAGAGAAGAAGAATAAGGAAAAAAGTATAACATAAATGCATAAAACTTCCTATAGCTTTGTTTGTATTAGATGTAAAAGAGTTAGTCAATCACTTTAATTAAGTGTACCCTGAAGAAAGCAATCTCCTGTTTCCATTAATGATGAACTTTGTAGGAAGGAAACGTGTATGTTTTCCTTTTGAAAGAAAGGGCTTGTCTTTCTTCAGAAGGCTTTTTGAGCAAACTAAGGCAAGGAAAAGAGAAGGAGGTACTGAGACAGGACCAGGGTACCATAGCCTTTCTCATATTCTGGTATGGAGAACTGAGGTTGCTAATTAATGACCCAAGAGCTAACTCTTGTTTGATGAAATGCAAGACATAATACGCACATTGCATTTGACTGATGTGTGATTATTACCATCCATTCATGTGTAATCCTGTATTTGGAAGGTTTGTAATTTGTTTTTGACACATTTCTCTCCGATTTCATGCACTCATACATACAGCTCTCACCTTCCTCCAAAAACTTATTTCCAAATCAGACTTTGTTTATTCAGTTTGGGTAGTTTATTGGCCTCTATTTATTTTTCTTAATACATAATCTCTTTTCTTAATGCCGTCTTCCAATCCACATAAAGAATGAAGCCTCAGCACTGGAACTTAAAACTTCTGCAGAGAAAAGTCAAGGCCTTTGAGCTCCTAAAACAGCCTATGGAATTCACTTCACATGCCCTCTGTTTGCAGCGGTATATGGAGAATGTTTGAAAATCACCAAAAATTCATTGTGTGTCTTGGAACAATGGCGTTTTTCTGCTTGATCACTAAGATGGCAACCAGAAAAGAAGCCAGCTGACCCCCAGGGGGCAAAGAGAGGCGAAGCTGTCTCCTGGGAAGTTAAAGGGAGGCCAAGTGTTTTCCAGTGCATTTCCAATGAGTATTTCTTCGGGGCCAAGGGCCCAGCTGCGCCTCATTAGGAGGAGAGTTTGGCTGTTACACCCTTAATAGAAGAAAAAAAAAAGAAAGAAAGAAAAAGAAAGATGAAGAAAAAGCCAAACCAGCTAAATAGTAACATAACTTGCGACAACTTGTGTCCACAATCTTTCATGTCCTATAATGAGTGTGCCAGTTGCTCGCTGTGAGGAGGAAAAAAATGACAGTATGCAGCATCAACTTTTTCTTGAAGAGAGGGAGGGAAAAAAAAATATTTTGCAGCTGAGACATGGATGGTACCTGTTAACTTTAGGCATAGTGCAAGTGTCACCCCTGGAAAGAGACTCCTGGTGAACAGCACTTTTTACCATTTAATCAGTCTGTACTTCATCGTATTTATAGTCTTGGCGAGGTTGGCCCATTGTTACACGACGAAATTGTGATGTTCAGCAGTTTATACCTTGGGAGCTGGAAGCGTTTCTCCACGGTGAATTTGTAATATTAATTGGCCATGTCAGTTCATGACAAATGTAGTGACATCTATTTCAAGTATTTCAGTTTTATGGCGCTGAAGAAGTGACACACGCCTGAGATAAGTAATCTCACAAAAGATCTTCACGCTCGCTGTGTAGCGCTTCTAGAACATGCTCTCAGAGGAGACGCAAATAGGCTCTGGGTTTAGGGGGCTGCCCCCTTCCTTTCACTCAAGGCTCAGAGGGTGCTGCAGGAGGGGGGCTGCTCCCCCTGTCATTCCCCATTCAGTCTCATGAGATGCTGGTTGAGGCTGTGGCGTGGACTTCCCTGCCAAAGAAACGTGTCTGCTACAATCATTTATTTGATTTGGGTACCTGCTGCTTATAGGCTGTGCCCATCAGTAGCAAGAAAATATTCATAGTGCCTTTCTCACTGTGTGCAGTGGTGCTCCACTGGGGGCAATTCTACCCATCAAGGGGACATTTGACAATGTCTGGCGACATTTTGGTTGTCACCTCTTAGGGGGAATGGGCTGCTATTGGCATCTGGTGGGTAGAGGCAAGGGATGCTGCAAAACATCCGACAGTGCACAGGACACACACCTACAACAAAGAGTTGTCTGGCCCCAAAAGTCAGTAGCGATGAGACTGTGAAACCCTGCGTTTCTGTGGAGCATGCCCTTTTGCGCTTTTCAGGCTTGAAGCATTAACGGGGCAGAGAAGAGTGCCAGTGATGTGTTGGTGGGTATATAGGAGGTTAATGCAGGGGGTACTGGAGTTGCTACTGTGTGGAAGGTGGTGTGGGCAAAGAGAGGGTGCAAAAGGCACGCCGGAGGGTGGAAGGCTGGCGACTGATCCATGCAACAGAAAACACACAAAGTGGTAAGAGCCCCAGGTGGTGCACAGTCATGGGAAGCAAGAGGCCAGAGCTATCCCTTTAGTTTCCAGGCCAGGCTCCCAAATGAGAGGGGGTTTGAGTTCAGTTGCAGAGATATTGGGGGAGGGTATTTGAGCCCCGCTGAATGGCCACGATTGTCAGTTGGAGCTGAGAAATTATCTTTACATGATTAGCAGAGTTTCTAAAACAACCACAACACAATAAAACAGTTGTTCACGTGTCTAGAGAGAGTATAGTCATAGAATCCGTATGTCTAAGGTATGCAAGTTGTTGTTATTACTGTTTATAGATGGGGAAACTGAGGCCCAAGTAGGTTAAGTGACTGCTGAAGCTTCCATTTGTCAGGAGAAGGGAAGGAACCATAGGGGGTATCTCCATTATTTTTCTTTCTCTTCATTAAGTAGAACAAGTCATTTTTTGGTGGTAATTTCCAATATATTATTTCAGATACTACAAGCATGTATTGCTCTTAAAAAATTTAAAAATATGGGAGGCCAAAAAAAGAAAACAGAATGGTGCTGGAAACTGCCTTTTTTCATTTAATAGTATTTCTGTGCTACTAAATCCTTCAACAGCATCATTTTTAATAGCTGCCCAACGTCCTAATGGATGGGTGGGTCATAATTTATTTAACCAATCCCCTATTGTTGGACATACAGGTTATTTACAGCTTTTCTCTATTGTAAACAGAATTGCCATGAACGTCTTTGTATAATACTCCAGTGAGTGATTCCTTACTCTGCTGGCAAGTGCTGGTTCCAAGGGTAAGATTATCCATAGGCTCTGAGATAAATTGCTAAATTGACCTCTTGAAAGGTTGAAAGGCTGCTACTTCCCTGTGTCTTCACTAAGAATAAGGGATGTTTTCTAAAGCTGAGTAGTGGGAGGTAGAACCTAATTTTGCTGTGCATTTCCTTGATTATTAGTGAAGCTAAACATTTTTATGGACTTACTAACAATTTCTTCTTTTGAAAATGGTCTATTCACGTCTTTTGACAGATTTTTATCTCTGTGTCTTTATGGATGATAAGAATTTTTATGTGTTTGGGTACTATTTAAATGTTAAGATGTTAAAGATATTAACCCTTTGTTATGTATACCACAGGGTACAGTAAAGCATAGAAGCTTAACTGTGGGGATTCATTCTGAGAAAAGCATCATTGGGCACTTTCATTGTTGCACTAACATCATAGAGTGTACATATACAGACGTGGATGTTATAGTCTACTACATATCTAGGCCATATGGTACAGCCTACTGCTCCTAGGCTACAAACCTGTGCAACATGTTACTGTACTGAATACTGTAGGCAGTTGTAACATAATGGTAAGTATTTGTGCATCTAAACATATCAAAACATAGAAAAGATACAGTAAAAATACAGTATTATAATCTTATGCAACCCCCATTGTATATGTGGTCCATCATTGACTGAAATGTTTTGTGGCAATGACTGTATTTTCTCATGATCTCGTCTTTTTTTTTTTTTGTCTTTTAATTTTGTTTAATTCTAATGTAGCCAAATCAACCAGCCTGTCCTCTATGATCTTTGCTTTTAGTTGTTATGCTTAAAAAATCCTTCTCCACAATAACATTATATTCACTTATATGTCTTACTGGTTTAATCCTCCTATGTTTGACCTTGAAATCATTAAATTCATGAGAATTTGCTTTGCTATGAGGAGTGGGGTCAGAATCCAGCTTCCTTCTCCCAGATGATTAGTCTGTTGTCGCAATACCAGTTATTGCAATAATTTATTCCTTTCCCAGTAAATACACCTGGGCTGATTAAGAAAACTGTGCTTCAATGCAATTATTCTATCTTAATTCATTAAATATTAGGTTAACATGGAATAACCCTGAAATCCCATATTTTTCTTGTTTTCCAAGCAGCACATCCTCTTTGAATTCTATTCTATTCTCCATTGTTATAATTGGACTCCCTTCTATAATACATCTAAATAAGGTATTGTCTTTTCCCCACCTTTGACTTTAAAAATAGTGGTAATACTATTTTTATTTTTATTCTAGTACTGCCATTCCTTTTACTGCTACTTCTGCATCTAACCGCAACAACAAAACAGGGCAAAAACTTGGCATTTTGGCTCACTTTATCAGTGAAAGCATGTAGTGCTCAATTATCTGTTCTTCAGCAATATCTGAGTGTCCTCCAGAAATGAATGGGATGAATGGTTGGAGATGGATATTCTTAAGCTCTCAAATGCTGAGCCCTGTGGGGTAATGTGCTCTAATTCTGCCCTCTTTGGTTTGAGTTTAGGTTTCATTCAGTCTGCAGATTGCACCAAGTCTGAAGGCTCCCAGACATCAAGGAGAGGGGTACCACCCAGATCTTGTGTTTAAAATCTCAGTATTCTCAGGGATGCATATGTTGCTAGAAAAAATCTTAATAATGATTTTCCTTGGTGCTGCCTAGAAAATAATAGAAGATGCTTGCTTTCTTTCTTTTTTTAATGTCCTATGATGTTTTCTTGTGTAGCTCAGGTCTCACTGCTATGCTGCTACTCTTTGGATAATAATAGGTAACAAATGTGTGCATCTGGCCTCATTTGTTGTCACACTGAACAGATAATGAAGTCCAGGCATGGCTGTGCTGTGGTTCCTGTTGATGGGCACACTTATCAAAGGTGCATGTTCAATGTGTCACACGTGGAAATGCCTTTCCACTGACCTGCCCAATCTGTTAAGACCTTTTCCCAGACATAAGGATTTCATACAGACTGATTCATATCACTTCTAATGTATGCACCCTTTGCCTTGAGGGATTTAAAAAGAAATTACTTTGGGCACAAAGAGGTATTTATATTAGCATTGACATATGCTTCTCTTGTACTTCTTTAGTTCACGATGCCAATGGCTCAACTCTCTGTTAGCATCCTCACTGCTATGATCTTATCCTCTGTGTTTGCAATCACAGCCAAGCGTGTTCTTCATGTTATTATGGAGTCATTTTATTGGTTGGAATCTCTTTTGGTCTATCATTCATTTTTAATCCCAGGTAGATAAACACCCCAAGTTTACCTTTTATGTATTAATTGTATATTTTAGGATTAAAGAATTCACAGTTGAATAAGAACACCTTTTCACAGAAATTTGATGGAATTTTATCATCTGAATCTAGGCTTTATTGAAGGAGTCTCAGGAGTCAGACACATGTCACCTGAGGTCTCCACCTGTATGCCATGGTTCCTTTCTGCCACCTTTTCATTTTTAAGTCTCTTGGAATACATTGTGGTCAGTGAAATAGAGAACTTCTTTATCTCTTTGACAACATCTCTTGTTCTTCTAATCAATATTGCTGCTTCCTTATATTATATATTGTTTATTGGGAAGTATTTGTTTTGATTTGTGGTTAATTGTGTATGTGTATCATTGGACCCCAATATGTACTGTTTATGGGTAGCACTGTGGGAAAACACTGTTGTTCAGAGAAGTAAGGACAACATGAGAAGTTCAGGTAGAAGCACACGCTGTCAGATCAGGTACTGTTGAACCCAAATGTAGCCATGGGTAGAATTTTAGGCTTATGTATATTCTATTTCACCACAAGATGTCACCAGGACACCACACCAACATGGCCTAGGGAACATCTCTCTGGCAAATAGAGTTATGGTCATCAGATGGCACCTGCCCAGGGTCATGGGGAGACCTGGGAAGTATCCCACTCCAGGGAGCTGGGGCATGTGATCACAAAGACCTTGATGTCTCCTTCCACCCCAGGGGCCCATCTTTTTTAGAGAGAGAGGGCAGGTGACAAGACACAAGAAGGTCACTCCAGAGTCCAGGGTCTTCTATTACCCCTGAAACGGAGTCTTCATTGGATGGAGAAGCAGATGCCCAAGGGGAAAAGGCATCAGACGTGTAACCATTCTTTCTCCTCAGTAGACATTTGTATGAATCAATAGGAATCATATTCTCTTAAATGAAAGAGGATTTCAGATGACTTAAAAATTTACGTTTTAGGACTTTTAAAATTGGAGCTGTTGGGGAATGTCATCAGTTCACAGATTTAACAGCGACGTTTCATCCTTCATCATTTCAGTGGCAGATCATTCATTCACCACTCTCTACTCCCTTCCAGAGATGTGGAAAAAGCTCTACCAGGCTGGAGCTGTGGTGGCTTTTTGTGCCAAGTGTTCCTAAACTTCAACTTCAGTGTTTTGAATCCTTTGTGATACCTAATGTGGAAAGTCAGACCTGACAGGATGTGGCTTTGTCTTTATTCTTGTACCCTGCATTATTTGTTGTCCTGAATTGTGCCAGGACTGGTTTGTGCTAGGATACTTGTCATTTGACTCAATAATGGCAGCATGGCCCAATTATTCAACACTGTGTACAGGTTCTTCCACCATGTTCATATGTCTGCTTAACCCCTCCTTTCTGTTGAATTTAATATACCAATAGGGGCAAATATTAATTCTCCGTTGCAAAAGTGGAATTAAGGATCACAGTGTTAATACTCAGAAAGACTCCATAAATATGTTTCAGAAGAATAAAGAGAACCAGGACTAGAATCTGGAATTTCTGATTCTTCATCAAATTGCTTTTCTTTTTAACTCAAGTTAAACATTTTCTGTTCTTTTTAACTTAAGAAGGGGCCCTTAACTTTTATTATCATTGTTTTATAATTTAGCTTGTATCTGGTCCTTTCAAAATTTACATTTTTTTTTCCTGTAATATATATTTTTTAAATAACAAAATGGGCTGTTCGTGACCTTGTGTGCATTTCTAGGACTTGGAGTGATTAGCCTGAGGAGATAGTAGTTTCTGTTTCTGGAGTCTCTGTAGATCTCAGATTCCCAGCCTGTACTTTTTGTTTTGGTGCTAATTAAGTAGACAGTTTCAGTGTTTGTAGCTCATTTAAACTGTAAACATGTAGACCATGTGGAATCCCATTAGTAAACCTTAGCAGAGCGCCTTGGTCGGACTTCCTTTCCTCACTGAGTTCTGTTAGCCAATGCTTTGTTCTTTGTCCCCAAGAGCAAATCTCAGGTGTTTCTTTTCATTTCTTGTGTACAGTTCAGTATCTTTCAATCCATCCAATGTGCATTGCCAGGGCAAGTTGGGGACAATACTCAAATCACAGAGTGACAAATAGTGGAAACATCTTCAGTTACGTTTGGGGTGCTCTAATGAACTTATGAAAGGCTCAGTCCAGTGTTTTAGCTGTGTCCATAGTGTGTCTGGTGGAAATGAACAGTAACATGGTATACACAAGCATTTGACTGGTACAGTCTTTGATTGGGCTATGTTCATGGCAGCCGGCCTGGGAAAGCAATTAGGAATTTTAAGCATAGGGAATTATGAAAAAGTAAACCAACATTGCATTTAAATAATATTGATGAATGTGTTTGCTTGGTAATATACCACTCATATTGCATCTTAAAGTTAACTTGGGTAGTTGATAAAACTTTCCAAAAAGGATACTGTCAACTGCTGAGTACCTGTTGTCAAAGTGGTGACAATTTGCAAAGGTTTTTCAAATAGAAAAGTAGTTTTCTCCAGCTAGGAAGCATGGTCTCAGATCCACTTCTAAGGTCAGTGTGAAAGGGAATGCAAATTCACTTTGAGCAGGGAAGGCATGATCTGGAAGATAAATCAGCTAGGGGCAAGGTAGGGGGCTGATGGAGGGAAACACATACCAGAATATGTGTTTTCAGACCAATGAGAATTTTCAACCCATTTAGATTATCCATGCCACTCCTTATCTCCTTAGTGCAGAAAATGGAAAGTTGGTTCAGTATTCTTAAGAATTTCCTATGATTGCATTTAGGCAATTTATTTAACAGGTATCCTTATCCTTCATTTAAGCACTGACTATGGTACAAAGTCATCCCTGGTGTTTCTGGATTTTATTGGGAATGCCCAGTAAGCAGGAAGATAGGGGCATGAGCTAACAACACGGATGAGTCTGGCAGCTTGACATTACCCAACTGTTTTCTTTGTTTGGTTTTGCTTCAGACTTAGTTTTTGTTATTTTTTGTTTCTGTTTTTTTTTTCTTAAGGATTGGGTAGAGGAGAGGGACTTCCTTTTTCAGTTTTCCTTTCAAACCAAACTTTCAAAGCCTTTGCAAACTCTTTTATGGATTTTGCTGACCGGTTGAGCAAGAGAGATGTGGCTTAGGCGTTTTCACTTTGTCCATAAAAAAAATATATATTACTATGCATTGCACATTTACCACTTAGAAATTCTGACTGCAAATTAATCAACTTGCAGCTGTGAATAACAATAAAACACATGATAATGTACCTGCAGAAATGAGGGCATTTGAAATCTGTTCTCAGGTGGCCATCAAAAATAGCCAGCCAGAGTGTTGCTACCTGTTTTCCATAATTGTGTAGCTTTGCCTTTCCTTAGTTAATCTGTTTAATAAACTCCCCTGCAGAATCTAAATGCTTAAATTTAGTTTCTTTTTGTCTTTATGGTGTTTATCATTGTTAACGTGGCATCAGAGTAGCTCAACTTTCGCATCATGATAAATTCATAACCCAAGAGAAGGCAGAAAACATAATTATTATCAATTGCCTCTCTCTTGGAATTGCCATTGGCTGAGTGGAGCAATATATGAACTTAAGGAGTAGCTGATTCAGAGAAAAACAGGGTTGGAATGGGGCCCATCTTGATTGCATTGCCGTTGTTTAGGAGAGCTTCCCATTGGACTTCTCTTTATGTTTGCCCATACAGTAAGTTCTACAAGACATGCCAATTTTTTAAGAGGTCTAACTTTGATTTTTTTCCCCTGCACAATATAGAATTCAATGTATTTATTCAATCATTCAGTAAGTCTTGAGTGACTGCTATGGGGGTTAGGCCCTGTGCTCTGTTATATGGATGCCTTTTGTGCGTAAAGGCAAGTGCTTACTATCGTTAAGTTTACATCCTATTCGGGCCACAAAATTTAAACAGTATATATCAAATGATAAAAGGTGCAAATAAGTATAACTTATCTTTAAAAAAAATTAATTTAGTATTTCACTCACAGCCTCAAGAATCACTTTCCTTAAAATGCCCTGAGTTGGAAAACTTACAAATGAAGAGTTTCAGTTCTTTATGGGAAACATAGTATTAGGGCAATTGAGTTCAGAAACAAACATATTTGTGCATTCATTAAATTATAGCAGTAAGCAGGAAATCTATAAAGAGTTACCATGTGATCCCCTTTATCCTCCATCTATAAATGTACACATTATTGTATAATTAACTCCACTTTCCATCCCTTGCTTGGTTGCAACTTGTCAGGTTGCATCAGCAGATCCCTCCCCAACAGGTATCTGTAGAAGTTTGCAGAGGTAAACCTTGATAGATAAGGATCTCATAAGAGGGGATTCATTGTTGGGGAGAAATCTTGTTTCTACAGATTTTGGGTCAAGATAAGAAAAACTAACTTTTTAAATCTGATAAACTTGGAGATTATCTCCAGGGCCTGAATGTTCTTTTATGGGAGGGATAAAATTGATTGTTTTAAACTTGACTTTACTTTTTCCTAATGAAGGGCCTTTTAAAGATCAAATAAGGTCTGCAAAAACTCTTTGAAAAGTGTGAACTACTTCTCAAATATGATTTTCTCTGTTATCAAGAAATTCATGAAGAATGAGTATCTGTAATTGTTTGTTTCTAAAGGGTTTGTCTTCATTCAGTGCCACTGTTTTTAGAAATTTGTGGAAGGAAGGCCAAGAAAGAAATATTATTTTGGCTGAAGGTGGTCACCGTTAGCTGGAACCAATTCAGCTTCAAAGTCAGACATCAGAGTTATGTTTTTTTTGTTAATTTCATCTATCTGAAATGTTCCGAAAAACATTGCTAATGGGCCAACATGCTTAACTGGAAATTCTCAGTTATGTAGATTTAGTTATCTCTGTTCAAGGTATCTTTCCCAATCATAATAGAGGCCAGTTTAAAAAAAAAATTATTTTATTTCGGTAAGCACACTTAACATGAGATCTACCTTCTTAATGAATTTTTAAGTATACAGTACATTATCATTGACTAGAGGTACAAGAGGACATTTTTAATGTGCTGTGGTGGCTTGTTGGACTAATGCTTTTGGCTTCACCCTCTACCAGTGGATTGCATTGTGTAATATGTATGTGCCAATATGTGCCAGTTCAGCTTAACCAAGAATTTAAAACATTTTCTTTTGATGAGTCGATTTTCATCCCAAGATATAGTATACCTCGATCTCACCAAAATGTACCAATGTTTTCTTCTCCTTGGGGCTCAATGCTGATTTCTCTACCTGGGAAAAGGCATCCCCCATGCTTGGCCCTGGAGGCATGTAAGTAACCTCCTCCCCTCTAGTCTCCCTGCAGACACACTGTTCCCTAAGGTCCTAAGTCCGAGAATAGGAAGATGGGTCCTGGAACCAGCGTTTTAATTACATTGAGGGAACTTATTGATTTTAGTCCTGAAAATGGGGGACTGGGGTGGAGTTAGTACCATATTTTTAAAATATCTGGATTATATAATAAATTTACCATGCACATAGCTATTCCATTTTTTTTAAAACAGTTGTGAATGCTAACTAATTTATAGCCTTTATAAATTTGAGGAATAATGTTCTAAATGCTCTAATCCCTAAATTCTCTGGTCCAGGTTATTATATTTTTATGACTATTAATTTTGATATAGGCCTTTTAAAATCAATTCCTCCCTGTAATTACAATGCTGCTTTATGGTATTTGTGATATATCATATGAATATACTTGAGGGTCATGAGAAGTTCATGTGTGTGTGCCGTGTGGGCCCCAGTCTTTCACCACGCCTCTGGCTCGAGCGGCCGTGTTTTTGTTCATCTCTGCAAAGTTTACAAGTTATTCAACAGCTACATTCCTATTCCATTGTGCCCTTTTAGTTTTAAAAGCATTGAAAAAGAGCAATCTTTAGAACTCCAGTATTTTGAGAAGTCCTCGACTTGATAAGGTATTTTTGAATTTGAAGAACTGAGAACCCATCAAATCACAATGCTAATAATTCTCTCAAGTCAAAAGGTAACTCTCATTTTATTATGCATTGACCATAATTCACTTTCTGTTGGATTGATTTTGGAAAAAAGAACCACAAGTCTATATTTTAAAAATAGAAGTAAAATGATAAAATAACCCACAAGTATCATCACCTAAGGGATTTAAAAATCAAATTTAACTTAAAAAAACTGATTAAGTTGATATAGCAGGATCTTGGATATGGATTTTCTTTTTCTTTTCTTTTTTTAACTAGGGGATTAGGATAAAAACCCAGCTTCCAATTTCCTGCTGGGTGGTCTTGAAAACTTACAACAGTGGGTCCTTCTGTCAAGAGAAGGAGGAGAGGAAAAGAAATCCTTTACCCCTCAACTGCTGGCTTTAATGTGAAAAAAATAAAAACACACACTCACACACACACACACACACACGTAGTGACATTGATAATGATAATGGAGGGAAATGACATAATTAAGAATTTATTTGAAATTATTATAAAACATTTATTATTGTTGTTGTTTTTGTTATTAGTAGGAAAGAGTCCTTGCCATACCTTTTATCAAACAGCTCAATACTTTAAAGTAGAGTGTGGCTGTGTTTGTCAGTCATAGTTTGTGTTCTTTGATTTGTTCTGCATTTTATGGAGAGAATGCATCGCTGTGCCAAGTTCTGTCCTTGCTGTCTGTCTGGTCTAGGGAAACAAGTGTGCCAGGCCGACTCTTCTGACTCCTGGTGTCAGGGAGTGGAGGTGCACTCGGGATGGTGCAGGTGAAGCATAAAGGAGATTTGTCTGACACCGCAATCCCTGTCCCTAGGCTAGGAAAAGCCTCCAGACCAGGTCTGGAATGCAATGGAGGCCCCTGACCTTGTGTCTAGCTCTCTGCACCTTCAGTGTGGCTTAGCTGATCTCTAAGTTCCTGTTTCCCTCCTTGTGTCTTTTTCTTTTTCTGCTTCTTTTTTTTTTTTTTTTGTTGTTGTTTAAACAGAGACAGGGTCTTGCTCTGTCACGCAGGCTGGAGTACAGTGGTATAATCATAGATCATTGCAGCCTTGAAGCCCTGGGCTCAAGTGATTCTGCCACCTCAATATGAACCTGGATGCTCCCAGCCTCCTGAATAGCTGGGATAACAGGTGTTTACCACCGTGTCCAGATAATTTTTAAAGGTTTTTTTTTTGTTGTTGTTGTTGTTGAGACTGGATCTTGCTATGTTGCCCAGGTGGGTATGGAACTCCTGGCCTCCTTCAAACTCTCAAAGGGAGTGAATCCAGTGGGTTCAGTGTAGTCACCACTGTGCCTTTTGGGCAAAGATTTCCAGCCAGGCCACCTCCTAGAAGGCTGCTCTCCCATCGTAGGTGCTCACATTGTCCAGACAGGGGGTCAAGGTGATTGGGGGATGAGATGGCTAAAGAACAGCCCCAGGATGCCACATCACTGGGAGCCTGTGAGCGTGCTTGTTTCCCCCAGCAGAGGACTGTAGCACGGTAGGCACCCACTGAAAATAGAGCATGGTCTTTTTATCTAAACGACTGGATAGTCAATATTTTCACCTTTGTGGGCTTTATGGTTTCTGTTGCAGCTGCTCAACTCTGTTGTTAGATCGTGAAAGCTGCCACAGACAATATATAAACAGGTGACTGTGTTCCAGTAAAACTTTATTTATGAAAACAGGCAGTGGGCCCAATTTTGCCTGTGGGCCATAATATGCCAACCTCTGACTATACTCTAGTATCCAGATCACAGGCTTTGGATTTGAATGTCTCGGATCTGAATCTTTCTAACCTTGTAACCTGGGCAAATTAATTAAAATTCCATGCCTCAGTTTTCTCACTTGTCAAACAGAGACAAAATAGCTTCTTTGTATGATCATTGGAATTGTTCAATGATGTCATTTATGCAAAGCATACAAAGCTCAAAGTTAGATCTCAATAAATGCTGGTCTATTTCCTGGCCTCCTCATGCACACTTACAGAGGATGGTAGGAGGTGGTTCTAGATCTGAGGCCCCTGGAGAAGAGATGTTTTTGTGATGCTTTTGGCTTTTTGGTTTTAACAGTTGGCTTTGCTTTTTTGGCAGACACATCAGAACTTTAACAGTCACTTTGTGGTTTTTCCTTTCCATGTAGAGGACACCTTCAACATTGCCATTTTAAACATGGGACTTGACTCAAGTAGTTTATTCATATGAACTTCTCTGTAATCATTTGCAATCCTTTTGGAGGGTGGATTGCACATTTTAATTTAGAGTTTTTCTAATCTGTTAGTGCATATTTTTGGCCCAAGCAGGTTAAGACATTACTATACCATGAAACCTGTAAATCAAAATATGTGACTAGACTTTCACAGTTAACATGTGCTCAAATTCACAGTGGGCACCAGAGAGGGACCTGGAATCTGAGAGTGGATAGATGGTCCCCTGATGGTAATATCTGTGTTCCTGCCTGGCTTATTGAGTTCCATGGTCAGTGTTCAGACTAATGGTGGCTCCCACTGAAAACGTATAATGCAAATAAGTTTATAGCTTACCTGCTGTATGGTGATTCCAGTTTAAGCGGGTACAAACATTGCATTTTTTAATATATTATTTTTTGTAAGGGAGTGTTTAAGGAAATTAATTTTTCTGAGTTATGGCTCATACCACATTTTGTATTTAGGTTTTGAAAAACGGAGTAGAAAGCGGTTGCCTCCTAAATGACTTGCACATCAAAGGCAAGGAGTGTCTTGTTTTAGGAGCAGCCAAGTTCTTATGCCTCTGATCCAGCCAAGAGCTTTCACTTGGTCCCCTTGGGGGTAAGGGGGGGTCACCAGAGGGTCTCACTCTGGAACAGGACCCTGCTTGACCTTGAATGACCTAGACCAGGGGTCACAAACTACCGTCCATGGGCCAAATGCAGCCTGCGCCTCTTTGGGTATGGCCTACAAACTCCAAATAGTTTTTACATTTTAAGTGGTCATAAAAAAAAAATCAAGAGAAGAATATTATTTCATGATACATGAAAATTATATGGAATTCAGATTTCAGTGTCCATAAATAAAGGGTTGAGTTTCATCAATAAAAAATTTACAGAAGTTTGTTTTCTCTCATCTTATATAAGTACCTCCATAATAGCCTTGGTTTCGCCTCTTGGCCCACAAAGCCTAAATTATTTACTGTCTGGCTCTTTACGAAAATAAGTTTGCCAACTTCTGACATACAGCAATGATTTTCAGTCTTTTTTGTAGCTTCCAAATTCTTTCATTAAACCAGATCCCTTGAGGGAAGCCTGGTTTACAAAATAGATAAACAGTGGAGCTCTCTGGAGCGGGAGGCTGTGGTCTCTGCCTTGCTGACCTCAACCCCGGCCTCACTTCCACACCTTACCTCCTGGGGATAAGGCTGCCTTCGTCAAGAAAGTACCTCGACTCAGGCTTGGAAGTAGCCGTCTGCAATCCCTTTTGTGCTATTCCAAAATCCAAAGAGCTCTAAAAAATAAAACTTTTTTTTTTTTTTTTTTTGGTAAATTTACTGCAAATTCATTTGGTGCCAAAACTTGACCTTAGCTTTAGCGTCCCTGTTTCTCCTCTCTAGTATGTGTGATCATATTTTCACCAAAGAAACATAAATGTCTTTGGGACAGGATGTTACCCCAAACCCTGCTGGAGGTATTTTGTTTGTAATATGTGGTCTGTGCACCAGATTACCTTTCTAACAGGGAAGAATTTGAAATACTGAAGCGCATCTGCTCCCAAGGGTTTCAGATGGGGGCATACCTTGTTTGATGTACTCTTGCCCCAAAGGCCTACAGATTTACATCTCCTCTCTGCATGCTGGGCTCCCCTTTGCCCACTGGCATCCAGGATGCTGTCTAACCCTGCCACACAGCCCCTGTTGCTTCCCAGCCACTGTGTGTGTGTGTGTGTGTGTATGTGTGTGTACACGTGTGTGCCCACCCAGAGTGTCTGGTGCTGACTCACACTGTGGTTCATCCTGCCTTTGCTGCAGCCTCCCTGGACTGCATTTCTCCCACAGCTTCCTCCAGCCCTGGCCCCGGACACTGTAGAGTGGCACTGCGCCATCCTCGGGTCTGAGCTATTGACTAGCCCTCCGTGGATGGTGGGGGAAATGGGGAACGTGGGATTCCCTCCCCTTGGGGAGGGCAGGGAAAGCAATGTGGTCCTTCCGCCCCTGTGAGGAAGAGCCTCGTTTAGATTGTGACTCTGATGGAGACCTGGGCCCAGGGATGACATGTTGTGTTCCTGCTCACAGGGGCTGGCGAGACAGTGTCAAGGGACCCCACAGGCCTTGAGCCCTGGGCCCAGGGGCCAGCTGCGATCCTCCACCCCTCTTCTCTAACCCAGCCTCAGGCATTTAGCTCCTTCAGCTTGTGGAACTACCATTTCCTGGTTCCTCAAGGCTTACCATGGAATGGGGCGAGGCGTCTACCTTGGTAATTTCTCAAAGTCCATGGTGATGAGGCTGTGCTCTGGCTCTAAGCCCCAGGGAGGGAAACTGTCCACATGGGCAACTGCAGAGTCCAAGTGCAGTGGGTCAAATAGTGCCTCCCCAAAATTCACACCCAGAGCCTCAGAATGTGACCTTATTTGGAAAGAGGGTCTTGCAAATATAATTAGTTAAGAATCTCAAGATGAAATCATCCTGGATTTAGGGTGGGCCCTAAAGCCAATGACTATTGTCATTATAAGAAGAGGACAGGGCCCAGCATGATGAGGTGGGAGGAGTTCAAGGCCAGTCTGAGCAACATAGAGATACTCCATCTTTAACAATGTAAATAAATAAAATGAGAAGAGGATTGGACACAGTGACACAGAGAAGAGGTGATGGGAAGCTGGAGGCAGAGATGGGAGCGATGCATCTACTAGCCTAGGGACCCTAAGGATTGGGGGCAGCCACCAGAAGCTGGGAGGGGGCATGGCATGGCACCCCCTCAGAGCCTGCACAAAGAACCAACCTGGCCAATGCCTTGATTTCTGACTTCTGTGATTTGCTAGGGTAGCCCAAGCAAACTGACACACCTAGTTTCCCTGAAGAAGTCCTTATAGTCTTTGTTCTTGGTCTGTAGTCCTTGGAGGTCTCAGCAGCCTCCTGCCCTCACAGCTGCCGTTCCAGAGCAGTGATCTCAGGATGTGCATTTGTTTATTCATAAATCAGTATTTACCAAGCACCTGTTCGGGACAGGTCAGGCTAGGCAGGCGTTGCAGATGCAAGGATCTATTTAAGACAGTGCCGTTAAGAAGATCCCTGCCTCATTGGGAAGATAGTGGGTCCAGAGGTCCATGTGGAACTCTCTTTAGAACTTGTGGTACAAGAGCCAGGAGTCAGGGAGACTGTAAGAATAGATCCCTTGTCTCAAATTGGCAACTTGTGATTTGGGGATCTCTCAGCCTGCTGGCACCCATCTCAGTGGGTATGTTCTTAACCTGGCTAGGTGCCTCTGCTCACTGATGCGATGACACAGTCTTGTGGCCCACACTGCTCACCCCTGCTCACTATGTGCCACCAACACTGGCCTTCGGAGGCCACTCATGTCCCCATCATGCAGATGAAAACACTGTGAGCCAATCTCAAGGATATGGAATCAGCGTGAGTGCCCATCAACCGATGAGTGGATAAAGAAAATGTGGTATATATAGACCATGGGCTGCTACTCAGCCATAAAAAAGAACGAAATTATGTCTTTTGCAGCAACTTGGATAGAACTGAAAGCCATTGTCTGAAGTAACTTCAAGAACAGAAAAGCAAATAACACATGTTCTTGCTCATAAGTGGGAGCTGAGCTATGGGTATGCAGGGGCTTACGGAGTGGTATAATAGACCCTGGAGACTCAAAAGCAGGGAGGGAGGTAGGGAGGTGAGGCATGAAAAATTACCCATTGGGTACAATGCACACTATTTGGGTGACAGATACACTAAAAGCCCAGACTTCACCACTACACAGTTCATCCATGTAGTCAAAAACCACTTGTACCTCTAAATCTATTGAAATTTTAAAAAGAGAGAAAATACTGTGACCTCATTAAAAGGAGAATGACCATGGTATTCCCCAAAGGGTTTCAGTGGATCTGGCGAGCCTTGTGTGCAGTCAGTACAGTTCCCAGCATATAGTAAATGCTAAATAAATGCCAGTGGATATTATTACTATCGTTGTGTTTTTTTCCTTTCCCTCCTCTGCCTGCCTTTTCTCTTCCTTCTCCCTCCACCCTCTGTCACCATCAGAGCCTGCTCACCTCACCCTTGTCCCAGCCCTGGCATGATGACGGTCCCTGTGGCTGTTACGATGAGTGATTCTCATGACATCATTGCTCAGATTTGCCCAACTCAGGTGGTCACTGCTCACCTTCTTATCCCTTAAATAAGCCGCCCCACAGTATCCTCTGACAGCATCGCTTCATAGCCCGCTCCTGCACAGGGCTTTTTGAGGGAGACAAATGCCACTGATAAAGCAAAAGCAAATGTTGTGGGTGAATTCCCCATAGCTACACTAGATTTGGGGCTGAGAAATGGCATTCCTGTCATTGTTGACTGAGAAATACAACTCTCCTAATAGAGTCCTGGTGCCGGAGCTGTTAGCTCCGCTGCCCCGCAGACTTGAAGAATGGCGACGTCGGCCTAACATAATTTTGGTAACTCTGTCTGCTTCTGCCTCGGGTAGAAATAATTCAGATTTCACTCTCCATTTTCTTTAATGGGCTAAACAGCCACTTTGTAATACCTGTATTTTATGAGACATAATTCTGGATATTGTTTCTGCAGCCTTTTTGAAAAGACAAACCTGAGAGAGCCCGGCAATTTAACTTAAGCAATTTCTAAGTTATTTGTAAAATGATATGCTGTCTTTTTTTGACCCAGTTACTTTATAAAGCTACATTCTTTGGCAAACATTAACACAACTTCTCCGTGTGTGGGCTAAATAAATACTCGGGCAACACTGATTGAGCGCTGCCTTGGGTAAATAATTCTCTTTCCACACATTTCCTAGTGTATAATGAGGAGTTTTCTTCGTGGTCTGACCGAATGTAACATTCCATTGAAAATGAGACATAAATCCTTGGGTGAGGGAGACATGGAACCAGGGTTTGAGGAGGTTTATTAAAAAGATGGGGGTGGTCAGGGTGACCTTCTGAGTGCCCCTTTCTCCTGACTCTTCTCCCTCCTCTGGGACCCATGGCTATTGGGGGACAGGAGGTGGAAGCAAAAGGAATAAGAGTCATGCAAGACTTATGTTCCCTGTCCCGAGCCTAATCATCCTCCTGCCTGGGTTCCTTTTTTCAGTGCAACCACATGATGCTCTCTTGCATTTTAAAGTTTGGAAGCCCTTTTATTGATTAATTGATTGATTGACATTGGGTCTCACTCTGTTGCCAGCACTAGCATGAAGTGATGTCATAGCTCACTGCAGCCTCATCCCCCATGTTCAAGCTATCCTCCCACATCATCGTCCCAAGTACCTGGGACTACAGGTGCAGGCCACCATGCTTGGATGATCTTTCTGTTTTTTGTACAAATGGGGTCTCCCTTTTTTGCTCAGGCTGGTCTCGAACTACTGGCTTTAAGCAATTCTCCCTCCTCGGCATCCCAAAGTGCTCTGATTGCAGGTGGGAGCCACCATACCTGGCTGGAAGCCCTTATTCTTGATCCAATCTCCACAGTACTGTTAGAGTTCATGCATTGATTGCTTTTCAGAAAGCGCCTCATTTCAGCTAAGCACGTGGCAGAAGGTGTCCAAGGTGGTTGGGACATACACTGCTGTGCGCACGTCTCCGCGCTCCCATTTTTTTGCCTGTGCAAGATTGGGCGAGTAACTGAACCCCTCATGACTTCAGCATCCCCGTGTGTGATAAGGAGATGATAACAGAATTTTCCTGATGCGGGTTAAATAAAATAATCCTAGGAAGATCCTGTGATGTGTTTAGCGTGGTGTCAGGCATGTAAGGGAGGGATCAATTATTATTATGAGGGATAATCGTATCATAGATGCTGATACATTGCCATTTATGTCATATGTTATGTTCCTGCCTCATTTAAACCTCCTTGAAGTCAATTGTTTCTCCTCTTGATGGTGAAGAAATTGAGACCCTGGGAGGCTTGGCAACATGCCTAAGCCATGAAGTGTGCAGAGTAGGATTCGACCTCCAGCCCTGCCTTGATTTAAAGACCATGGCCTGCCTGTGGCATTGCATCTTCCCCAGGATTTCACATTCCCCGTTTTAGTCACCTCCACTCTGTTGATTGGTAAATTCACTGTTCTTGGTCCTTTTGAGTAAGTATCTCTGGAAAGGATTAAGTGTAGTGATGCAATTCAGCAGCGAAATCCTGGCGGAAACCCGTTCCTTAGTCACTGGCCTTTCCGGGCCTTTCGGGGCTTGGCCTTTAGCCTTGAGAGCACTGAGGCTTCTCCACTTGTAGGTGCAAATTCTTGTGGGATGAGGTAGGAGGGCCCAAAATGTATATGACTTATCCAGTGAATTCTCATAGGAGCAAGAAAACAAAAAAGAAAAGAAAGCATTTTTTTTTCCTTAGAGTTTCATGTCTTCTTAAAATGAGCCATTTCCTGTATGAAATAAGAACATGTTCATTTAAAAAATAGAAACCACTCAAAAGTTGTAGAAAGAGCAAGAGGGTAAAAAAAAAATCCCCCAATATTTATCTATTCTTAGCATTTTGGCACATATCCTTCTGGTACTTCCAAATGTGCAGGTCGTTTTGTTTTATTTTGTTTTGTTGTCATGGAGCATATACACTTGTGATGGATCCCCTCGTTATCTCTAAATTAATTCTGCTACCACACTCCGAATATTTCAGACATTTCTATTTTAACACAGTGGTGATCATGCCATACAGAGAGTAGTTTCTTTTTTCTCTTAATATCTGGTTAGAACACCTCGAAGTTGTTCTTTAGACGGTGCTAATCAGGGCTTTGAATGGATGCACAATGGTAAACCAATGAGATGAACCGTGGTTTAGTGCATCCTTCTCCTGTTACCTGGATTTTTGAGGTTGTTACTAACTCTTTTCAGTGTCATTTCCATGGCCATGAACATCTTGGTTCTCAAGCATTTTTCCATTTAAGGTTTTATTTCTATGGGATTGATTTGCCAGAAGTAGAATTTCTAGGTCAAAGGTGCAGACGCTTGAGAACTCCTGATACATATTAACTTGGGCCAGAAATCCACCATGTAATTGGGAGCACCTTGAGCTTGGCTGGAGAGCCGGGAGAGGATAGGCATAAGTGGGCCTTTTGATTTGAAATGTTGAGATAAGAACTTACTCTAGATGGGCCAAATAGCCGACTTACTTTATTTTAAAAGTCAAGTGAATTTTATGCTCCACTAATGTGCACGTCTTCAAAGACAAGTGGGAATGGAGTGGGTATTTGTCATCCCATAGAATGCCATGACATAGAATCCGTCCCGAGGCTTCTGAAAGGAGTTCCAAATTTGGATGCTTCTTAAGTTAGTACTTGCTGTACAACGCGGACAATATTCTTCTTCCACAATGGCTGAGTCCCAAGTGCCAGGAGGCTTACGGCGCTCCCAAGTCATAATTAACCTTCTTCAAAATAAGAGAGAAGAAAGGCAGGAAAAGGCCCTCTACACTCCAGAAAGGAGAACAAAAAAAAAGGAGGGGGGGTGGAATTCTAACACTTTTGAAACCTCTGCTCTTGTCCTTTCCATATTAAGAAACATTCAAAGATTATGATGCTGTATGTCTCATTCTCCCTGAATTGAAAGACTCCACACTTTAGCACAAGTCATGCAAAACTGCCCTCTCTAACCTAATTTTTCTTTTCTTTTTCTTTTTTTTGCAGATTATCTCCCTTTCCCACCCGCTTCTTTATCATGGCTAATTTGTAGCATCTGTGCATTCTTTTTAAGACTCCCATCGAAGACTAGATTTTCTTTGTGTTGCCACTGAAACATTGCATTTGTATGGTAGGACTACTTAATGGCACAATTTGTTATTACATGTAATTAAATAAAACCCAGTTAAATCACGTACCCTGAAACCAAACAGCTGCATATGGAACAAGCCTTATACAATCCAGTTTTCACTGTCCTGACTCTCCTCATTGCATATACTAACATTCCAAAGGCCTTCCACTTTTTTTCTCTCTGTGTGTAACCCTACCCTGTTTTTGAAAGTACTTGTTCTTCTAATTTATTCTTTAAACAAGAGGGGGGAAAGTATTGGTCCCCTCATAAAACAGTTAACAGGAAGCCTGAGGCATCTTTTAGTGCTGTTTTTTTGGCTGGTGCTTGGAATGGCTCCATCCATCACCGCTATTCATGTATAGCTGGTTTTTATGTCAGTTAAACCATCTTCCATCAAGTTGGTGAAGCAGAGTCAGGGAACAAGATGAATAGCAAAACGTCTTCTGTGGCATGGAAAGGGCTTTGCTTTTAAATGCCCATGTTGATTTCTTAATATTTTCAACTTCCTCTTCTGAAGCCAGTTCCTCTCTGACCATCACTCACGAGTCTGTTCTTTTAACCTTGCACAGGGGCGGGAGGGCAGTAGGGGGGAGTGATGGGTGCCTGCCTGGAAGTGCCAGCAATTGATCAGCTGCTAAGGGGTATTCATTATCTGTCCTGGGCTCCTGAGAAAGGGAAATAAATCCTAGGACCCCAGAGTGATTTTCGTAGCCACAGGAATGCAAGATTTCCTGTTTCCAGTCAGCCCATAGCAACTTTGGTCTATGCAGTTGGAGTCGTGCATGGGGATGTGTTATTATTTCACATAAGAAAGAATGGCATGGCCTTTCTTGAAAGATGTATTTTGTATATCTCAATGTCAGTACGTTTACATGTTTGCTGCCCAGAAATCAACAGGATTTCTGTCTTTCCCCAGCCCCCTTTTGTCGGGTTCAGTCCTTCAGAGAATATTGGTTGAGTGAGTACAGTGTGCAAAACTGTGGGGTGCCAAGAGGGGGTGCGATGGGCACAGGCCACCCCAGGTTGAGGGGGGTATGTTTTCATTGACTTTGTTTAGAATTGCTGAGCATAGTGACAACAAATAGCAGTTGAACTTCAGCCAGTTTTATTAACGTTTTGAAATTCTCCGTGAACAATGCACCCATTTGTGCTTTCACTCTCAGTAGATCTAGCTTCTACCACCACTGCCCACTTTTTACACCATGGGTGCACAAAGTGACACTCGGGCCTCTGGAGGACTTAGTACTTAAAAGGATGCAGTCCAGATTCTGAAGGAGGTTACAGCTGAACGGGGAAGGTAACTCATGAATGTAGATGACAGCAGTGCCAGTTGGACCCAGATTTCAACGGGAATCTGTATTCCCTTCAGATGTGTTGGATCCGCTCAAACCCTCATTCTGCCATGCCCTAACCCACCCCATGCAAGCTCATGGTCTGCTCTGACTCTGCACCCCTGCATCTGTGGCCTTGGGTCTGTCCCTGCATCATGTCGCTGCCTGGAGATGCTCTTCTGGGCCACACTGTGCCCACCTGGATGTGGGGTTCCACCTGCTCCCTTGCCTTCTGCCCACGCATACCCCACCCACACAGACAATGATGGAGAGCTCGTACCAGACCGAAGGTGTGGGGAAAGAGGACACTTATGCAGAAGCCAACTGCACGTGGCGCCTTGGCCATCTATAGCCCTTCAAAGTAAAAGATTGAAGCGTACACCTCCCAAGGCATGGGCATTTATTATGTGGCATAACATATACATGAAGCACCGGCTATGTAATATAGTGGTGATGCTCATTACTCACATTGATTCAGTGTTTGCTATGGGCTGGGGTTGCACAGGGCAGAGGACTCTGTGTTCTGTGTGGATCTACATCATTCAGTCCCCAAGACAACACTCTGAGGTCAGGGCTCTCATGTGCCCCGTTTGACAGAAGAGAAAGCATGGAGTGGTCAAGTGCCTTTCCCAAGCTCATGGATCCATGGTCGCGGTGGAAGTCTTGTGGATTTGGACCCAGGAAGTCTATCTCCAGAGCTCCAGGCATAAATGCAGAGCTGTGCTGCCTCACATGAGGTCAACGATGCTTTCTGCCTTCTCTCCTCCAGAGACCTCCCGCACTGCGCCAGGCACCAGCGTGCCATTCGCATTGTTTATCTCCATGCTTAGTGAGGATCACTGCCTCCATCGCACCCTGCATTAGCCTCTGGACTGAGTTTCTTCTTGTATTTTTAATGTAAATCTAGAGTCCCCTTAATCCCCTTAATTTTTAGCATGTGACTCAGAGACCAGGCATGGTTTTGGGAGAAGCCTGGGCTGTTTTCAGTGTGTGCAGCAGCCTCCGCTGGTTTCAGTGCGCAGGTGAGAATGCGTTTCATCTGGGGCCGACCTGCCCGGCAGTGCAATGGGGCAGGTCAGAGCATGGAAAATGTTTTCATATAAGCTTAGGTGGACCGAAATGATCATTTCAACGACATATGGGACTTGATTATTTCTAGTTATATGTCCCCTTTCTTCCCAAGAATTGAAAACTGCAGACTAGAATGTGGCTTTTGAATGCTGTACATTCTACAAACGTTTAATAGTGGAGATGGCTGTGAGGTGGGGGCTGGGGCCTGGGTGGGGAGAAAGGGCAACGGAAGGGGAAATGGGAGGCAGGGAAAGGCGACAGCAAAGGGAATTCAGAAAGTAATAAAGCCCCACAGTAATCAGAGGGCTGAGGCCATGTCCCCAGTGAGCAGCTGAACACGGAATGATTCAAACCCACTCCAGACCCATGTTCTTAATCATTACCTTCACCTGGATGTGCCACCCCTGCTCCCTGGCTCTGTGACCTTGGCAGCTGACTGCCCCTCTCCAAGATCAGTTTTCTCATTTGTATAACATAGTGGTAGTAATTTCTAATTTATAGGGCTGTACAGGGATTAAACAAGAACACACACACACACACACACACACACACACACACAGTGTTTACACAGGGTCTACCTGGCATGGTAGGGAGAGCTCCAAAAACGTCAGTGTTGGGGTTGTGAGCTTAGTTCTGGAGCTTGATGCCCTGGGTTCGATTCTCTGCTCCTTTCTAGCTGTGTAACTTTGGGCATGTAACTTCACCTTCCTGTGCCTTGTTTCCCCCTCTGTAATAGAAGGATAACCACAAGTAACGTTTTGTTGGCAAGATTAAGTGAGATAGTCCATTTGATGTGCCTGGCTGAAAAAGGCAGTGTCCAACAGATAAAAGCTCTTGGCATCATAAGGACTGCTTCCTAGGTACCCACGTTGTGCCAGGCGGGGTGGAGGCACAGAGGTGGCCACTGAGGCAGCTGAGGCTCAGGTGGATGGAGTAACTTCCCCGAGGTCACACAGTTGTGGCTCTTGCCATCTGGTGTGGCTGCACCAGATGCGTTAAGGAGGAGGAGGAAGCCCCCTTTTATTTTTTGCCCTGTTTCCATTCCAAGGTCGTATTTCATGGTACCTCATCACAGTATGTTCTTGTGGGGCTTGGAAAAGAGCAAGTGCTTATCCCCTCATTTAGGGAAACCTCCTGCTCCCTCATCCTCCCCTTGCTCTGATTAATTCGTAGGAGTCAGCTTTTGCCCTTTCTGTAGCCTGGTTCATTGTAGTCAGCTACTCATTACAAAGCATTGCCTGTTTCACTTTGCACAGGTGCTAGGCCTCTCTCTACTCCTCCTCCTTTTATCCAACTGAGTAGCAACAATGAATAGGTAAGGAACCAAGGTCTCCATCATATTGGCCTCTATTGCTGCAAAACTATTCCAGCTGACTTCATTCTAAACGCTGCCTAAAATATATTTCCTTGCATCCAAAAAGATCCAAACACATTACCATTGAACCCCACTGCTTTTGGGACATGGTGTCCTTGGCCAATTCTTTGCTTGTTAGCTTGTCCAACTGATGACTGGCATGGTGCAGATGTAGACATCAAGTAATTCTATTGTTAAATGATTAGTCAATCTCTCTCTATCCACACCCCCTCTCTGTAAGGTTTAGTGAAGGAGAAGCTGGAAATTACTGGCCAAGGAAGGCTTGGGGTTATGTGTAGATTTCATTTAACCATGCTATCTCTTCCCCCCATTAGCATGGTTAATTAAGGGTTGTCAATAGATCTTTGCTGGAGTATTTGATTATTTTTTCAGCAGGGAAGATTAGAATGAAGTCTTCAGATCTGGCAAGTATCTGGGGACTTGTAGAGTAAATTGCAGGTTAAGCCCTCATTTTGATCTCTGGGATGAGAGCAAGCACTGTTTCATTGACATGTCATCAGCTATAATCTGAGGGAGCACACAGAGGTGCCCTTTGGGGAAAGAGGGGTGTCTCGCTCTTGTCTCCCATATTGAAACGGTTTTATTGTGCAGTGAGAGTGTGCAGGTGAACAAACAACAGACTGGAGTTAGAATTGATGGAAACTAGCTCAGAACACCTCCTGAGTTATGCTTTATTTTTTAAAAATGGTCTATATGTGTATGTAAGTATGTGCATACACAAATATATTTTTGTATATACATTTTTGTCAGGTAGAGATGTGTGTGTGTGTGTGAATAACAGAAAGGAGTTAAAATTGACAAGTTAGCTTTATATACCCCTCAATTTGTGATTTATTAAAAAGTATATATATGAGTATATACACACATCTCTCTACCTGATGATTCAGATCATCCTTCTTGCCTCCCAGACAAGTATTCCAGCAAGTACTTCTCCCAAATGGCAAATGACTATGCCCTTTAGGCATTTCTTTTAGCATTTGTGTTGACAATGGCCTTTATTTTTCCTTCTACTTTAGGGCACTCAAGTTCTAGAATACATCTTACCAGCAATTAATTATGCCTTGAGATTGCCAGGAGAGGTGGACTAGTTTTTATTATTTTATCCACTAAATATACCCCGAGATAACACAACACATATTTACAATGACAAGCTTTGTATTATTTATAGGATTATAACAAATCATCAAAAACAACCCAAAAAGGGCCACTTAGACTAACATCCTTATTTCTCCTTGCGCTTCATCATTGAATTATGCATGCATTACAAGTGGCAATGAGGAGTAAAGGTCAGTTTAGAACAACACAGATTGGAAAATTACACCATTTGTTTAAACAACATTCATTATTGATTACTCAGCATAGGGGCTGATAGAAACGCAAATAGTGGCAGTAATATCCTCTATTTACGTAGGCCCTTTATAAATGTCGGATGGTACCCTCTGTTTAGATCGGAATAATTGTTCCAATTTTCCAGCTCTGTTTTGGAAGAGAATAAAGATGAAGTTGGCATCCACTTCTTTGTGTCTTTTAATCCTCAGAAGATTCCTGTAGTTTTCCCTATAGCACAGAAGAGGGAAAATTAGGGTTCAGATGTATTAAGTCATTTGCTTAAAGTCATGTCCTAAGGTTATACATACTTTTTCATCACATAACACTGCTAGCATGTCTGAAACTAGGAATTCATAACTAACAGTAATGACAAGAGTCATTATCAAATCTAGTGCACGTGAACTCTTTTTTTGCCAGGCCCTGTCCTAAGTGCTTTGCATGTGTTTTGACTTTCTACTTTTTCAGGAACCCTAAGAATAGATGTTATTATCATGTTGTTTTACAGTTTAGGAAACTGAGGCACAAAGGAGTTAAGTACCCTGCTTGAGATCACAAGGTTAGTAAGTAGCAAAACTGGATTATGGAAGACATCACTATGCCCCAGTGTCTGCCAGAAGTTTCACACTTCTGTGCTTTTCAGTATCTCATTCTCATGACTCACGGGTGCTGCGATTTCATGGACGTATTTGAACACAGTTGGTTCAATGGTTGATTCAAATTAGATATCCCATAGATATCCCAAGAGACTGGGAAATAAGATATTTAACTTCACAAATATAAAACTTCATTTTAGTTTTAAACAGTCATAGAGCAATATGAACATTACTTTCACTAAAATGGAATTTAAAAAATAAAACCTAAGAAACTAATTGTACGAGGTATGTAATGGTGACTTGGGAATGAGAAAGGTAAGGTGGTAAAGTCAGAGGCATGCTTTCGGTGTACACCTCCCACCCCTGGCCTCGTATTTCACGTTGCAGTGTTGATCGAGGACAAGCACAAAGCTCATTCACGCAGCCACTCACTCAGGAAACGTGGTCTATGCTGCTCACTTAACTAGCCTCACTTTTGAGAGATTTCTATGTGATGCTCTTTTTTTTTTTTTTTTTTTAACTTTCTTCTATGGAGATTTCTTCTCTTATCCCTTACCCCTCAGAAATATCCATTTTGTCTTCTCACACAGAGATTTCCATCTCTACTGCATCTGTGCAACGTCCCTCTCAAGGAGTCCCCTTGGAAAGCACCAGGTGCAGGCTGTGAGGTACGCACCTCATTCCTCACTGCAAACAGAGTATTGAAAACGATCCATCTGCCCATGGGCGGCGACACTTCTTGCCCTGCCTGGTACTGGGGGCTGGGAGGACCACAGGAACCTCTTAAGAGGCCTCACTTTGCAAGAGCAGTTCAGGATGTGTTTCCAGCACAGTTTCCAACACGTCTCAAATGCCACCCACAGCTTCCCTTTTCATGTCCCTCGCCTTCACACTAGGCACTCACGTTGTTATTTTTACAAGCCTTTTCCAAGGCCTCTGATTTTCTAGACTGTTTAACGTTTGCCATAACCAATAAGGGTCTAACTGTCTTGGCACATTCAGATCCCCCCTTTTCCTTGCCATACCTTCTACTTTCCGGCTTGCTGTCTTTATGAGCCTATAGAACAGTCCCCAGGTTTTCTTACTTCCAAAACAGTGGGCAAGAACAGCTACCTTTTAGAAGCAGGAAAAAGAAACATAAATGAATAAATCTAAGGGATTTAAAAACTTGGAAGATGCTGAGAAACTATATTGCTGAGAGAGAAAAACGTAAATTCTTTTGGATAGACTAGCTTTTGTGGTTACCTCTCTGTTTGCATGACTTCTGTCTCTCCTCTGCTTAAGCAGCAAAGAGAGAGGTAACCACACAAGCTAATTTAGCCAAAAGACTGCATTTTTCCACATCTTTGTGATTTGTGAATTGTGCTGCTATAACGGGTACAATGCGCGCTATCTGGGTGATGGACACACTCATAACTTTGACTCAGTCGGTACAAAAGCAATTCATGTAACCAAAATGTCTGTACCCCCGTAATATTCTGAAATAAAAAAGAGAGGAAAAAAAAGAATTTGCATTTTTCTCTCTTGGAAATATAGGAGCATGTTTACTCTCCTTACGTCCTTTGGGGAAGGGAAGGCATAAAAGAAGAGCACATTTTTTCTGCACCCACACACACCTCACTTAGTAAATATGTACCCTTGAGATGCCAGAGACCTACCCATGTATCATGCATCCCAAGAACAGTCAATAATAACATCCACAGTGTATTGAATGTCCATGACAGATATTTTTCTAGTCCTTGTAATTCCATAATCACATTTATTTCTGCAAATAGCTCTATGAGGTTTTATTATTCCCATTTTATTGATGAAGAACTTCAAGTTCAGAGAAATTAGTAACTCATTCAAGGCCATGTAGTTACTATCACGATGTGAGCATAGTTTTTCTGCCTCCCAATCCCCTGGGTTGTCCACCACACCACGCCACACCATTCAACTCTGCACCTCTCCTAAACGAGGTGGAAAAAAGACTGGATGTTGTCATCCCAGTCAGCCTGCAGCACGAGCTTCCAAACCTGCTGGCCCTTACCACTTTGCTTTGCCTCACTGTGTCCTCCCTGACCCTGCCTTCTATCTTATTCTGTCAAAGAACTTTACTCTAACATTCATGGCTGAGAAAAGAATTTCTTGCTCCAATGAACCAAGCAACTTAGTCTAGGAGAGAAATGCACTAAACTCACACTTGGAAGACACAGCTTTGTGACCCTCCTAGACAATTTAATGACCCTCTCTTGGCCTCAGTTTTGTCATTTGCTAAATGGGAAGAACAGCATATACCAAATAAGGTAATGGTAGGATTGAATGAGATTCCCATTTCATTTGCATTCAGTGAATATTTGCCAAATGAATGACTGATGAGTTCATACATAAATGTGAACAGAGAACAGAGCAGGACATTTGTGAATGGTAGACTGGCTCAGGTGCCCCTTTTTGGAATCCTTCAGGCTATTATCTGAGATTGCATACATGTAGAAGGCTCTATCACATTGTAGTTTATGTAAATGGTGACCTATTGAGTTGTGAAGTATACAGCCTGGACAACCATACAGGGCAGCCCTAGTTTCCTGCATTCTGATTGAAAGAGTCAGACACATCTAGATAGATTTGCTTCAGATGAGGCCAAGGCAGTCCATTCTTTGTGGCACTTTTGGCTTTGGACTTGAGGGCATGTCTTTTATATTTCTCAGCAGTGCAAAGGAATGCTGGCCCCATGAACTTCTTAAACACACACAGGCTTCTGGCCTGGGGTCTTCATCTGGCTGCTAGATTGTTTAAAGAAGGATTTTTGTGATTCTTCTAGGCTGACACATTGGCTGTCATCTGTTGTTTTTCTAATCTTCCAGTAAACATTTGGAAAGTGAAGGTTTAGGCTTGTATGTTTCTCTTACGTTGGAAAGGTAAATAAAGCCATCAGATTTCATGAGTTTTCTTCTAAGTTTGCTCAGATGCTGCTGCAGATCTGTACAATGATTGAAATATTTGCAACCTGTAGAGCAGCAAGGTATTTATTTGGCAGCAGACAGTATTGATGGATTTGGGAAATGCCATTTGACAGTTATAGGCCTGCATGAGGTGGTGCAGCCTCCTCCAAGCCAGCAATGGAAGGGGGGATTGAATGACATAAGACTCTTTGGGTATGTCTCAAACAATATAAATCACTAGTAAAATCTCATTCCTAAAAGGAGAACCTGCAGGGAGCTTGGTAGGAGGCACTGCTGTTTACTCTCCCCTAACCCCCTGCAACCACGAAATTAAAACCAAGGAATAGAATCCCATGTTAGCCAGAGAGGTTTTCTTTCACTCCCATTCCTTGTGACATTGGGGGACTTCTTTTTTAATTATATCACAGATTCTTTATTCTCTTGGAAAGATTTTGGAACAGTTATCACACATGCTCTACTGCTTTGAATAGAAAAGTGATTTGACAACTTTTGAAATTCTTGGGCTTCTAAGACTTAGATTCTAATATTCTCTCAACTGCTTACTTGGTGTGTGAACAGGGACAAATAACCACTCTTGTCATTGGATTTTTTTTCTTTCTTGAAACAGGAACTGAATATATCTCTGTTTTTTTTTAATTCTCCTAAAAAATCGGAGACAAATAAATTTTCACAAATTTTGTTTCCTAGAGAAAGAACCATATGTATAATAAATCCAGGCCATACTGTATGTAGCTATGTTGTAGGAAAAACTGTTGTTTGGCAATTATGAATTCTGAACTGCCTATTTATTAAAATATCTTCCATATAATTAAAAATATTTTATTTTAGAGGCATGACTTGTGACATTTAAAAAGTTTCAAACACTAACCAGTAATCCATTAATTTCACGTTTGCTAGTGATGTTTGAAGGAAGTTTTAAAAATTATATTAGCCACTTGAACAAAAAGAAACTAGTTATACAGCAGCATTAATAACAGGGAGACTTTCCACTGTTTATTTAATGTACCGGTAAGTTCTACTATATATTGTTAGCTCTCCATTTTCTGGGATTAAAAAAGAATTAGAAACAGTCTAAATAATCTGAATATGGTAGTTTCACTGGAAGATTTAATGCTGACACGCTCATTTTTGTTATTAACATATTGCAAATGGTGTGAAAACAAAAATGAATGCAGAGATGATCTCGTTCTTTAGAAAACTAGATTACCACTCAAATGCTACAGCCTTTTCTAAATTCGTGGTGTGTTTGCCAGGGCTGTGCGTTGGACGACATGACAAACCCTTTTGAAGGGCTTGACACTCCCATGGAATTCCTAGGAACCGCCTAGAAGGCAAACGATACAGGCCAGTTGCTCTTCCTCTGAGTTTGGCAGTCGTGCTAGAGAAGAAATTTTACTGTTAACGTGTTCATACAACAGTTAAAGAGTATTCCAGATTATCTGCCCCCACTCCCCCCCAAAAAGGCATGTTCCCTAGCCAAGGCCCACATGGCTTTTCTTTACTTTAAGTGCTCCTCTTATTATCTTGACCTTAAAGTTTACAGGGTAAAAGAAACATTTATGGAACAGTTAAGACCAGTTAGAACATAACGACTTACCTCATTATCACACTCTACAAATCTCCACTTTACAGAGTTCACTTCCCTGCCTGCTTTAAACATGTGTTTGGCCTGCAAATACCGTTACTAGTGCTCACATGTGGAAACACAGGAAACTTCTTATTCCTTACCTCAAACTTGCCAAAAATAAGAATCCTTAAGAACTCATAAAGTAATTTAGCACCACATTAATAAAAGAAGTACAATTTTGAATTATTTCTGTAAGTATGGGCTTGAGTTAGTCATAGAATTTTTAGCTGTCCATTCAGACCTTAATTCTACTAATAAATAAACAGCTCCTGCAAATCAACAAGCTAAAATAAAACATATGAACAAACATATAATAGGACAATTGACAGAATTCTAAAAAGTCATGGAGAAGACCAATGAATATTTGGAAAGTATTCAAGCTTATTAGCAGAGAAGAAGTGATTTAGAATAGAAACTATATTCCATTTTTATAGATGTAAAATTCACATGGGTTAAAGCTGTTAATACACAGTGTTGGAGTAGTGTAGAAATGGGCATTCTTATACACCATGGGTAGAAAGAATAATTTAGTTCTACAACTCCAAGGTATCATTTGGAGATCTCTATCAAAAGTTTTTAAAATGTTTTTCACCTAGGAATTTCATATGTAGGAAAATATCTTAAAAGAATATTTAAAGATGTACCCACAAATTTATGTACAGTGATGTTTATGCCTGTATTATAAAATAAAAAAACTTAAAACATTTAATAATTGAGTTAAATTTGGATGATCTAAAGATAAAATCCTAGGCAGTTTACAAAAATGTAAACAAAAGTAAATAGAAATTGAAAATTTTAAATTATTTTTGTATACTTTCAAGTTGTTTCTCTTTAGAAATACTCAGTTATCTATTAAAATTTAAATGAAAACTACAAGTAATAATGAAAGAATATAAAATTTTTACTGCCTCATAGATATTTGGCTTTAATTAAATAATGATATAAGACTATAAGTGAAATTATTTATGTTTGAAGTTTAACACATTGACTGCCACACTAGAAAAAACAAATCTTTCCTTGGGGCCATAGTGTTCTATTATGAAAATAGAACAAAAACTTCAAAAAAAAAAAAAACATTCTTTATAATCTAAGGAAAAATTTGTTATTTGTTGTTGTTTGCTCTGTGTGGGTTATATGCAACTTGAAAAATAGTTCTTAGGGCTCCCAAGGTGAAGAGACATGTGAGTCATATATGCTTCATGAGGCCCCAGGCTCAAAACTAGTATGAGTTAAATACAACTCAAAGTTCAAATTAAAATTGGGAAGTTTCTTAGGAGCATTTAGTATTCTGTTTTGTTCCCATTGTGGTATATTTACCACTGCCTTTTTTTTTTTTTAAGTTTAAAACCATTTTAAAGGGAAAGTTAATGTGTTAATTTTTTTTTGAAAATTTAAATCATGTAATTTTTTAAAATAAAAATAAAACAGATTGAAATTCTAGCATGGAATATCCATCTGGTTGGCATCATGCTTTATGCCTGTTCCTTCTAGTCCTGCATGTGTATAAATGTGAGAGTGATATAAATATTTTATTAATAATATTAGCTGCCACTTGTGCCTGTTGTTAATACTTTCTAGTTAGTAAGTACCTTCCTTAAATCATGAATTGAAACACAAACAATGGATACCCTGTATTCCTAGGACACAACACTTTATTATACAAGAGTCTATTGGATTTAGGCTATCTGAGAGGAAGGATTTGACAAGTTAATTAATTTGCCTTTTCTGTTATCTAAAAGCTTACAAGACTCAAATCCTCCTGGCACACAGAAACATTTAGTATTTCTGAGGTTGGGAGTAGCACACCACTCACCATAAGGGCATTCAGATGTAAGTCAGATGGTACGAGATGTGGAGCACCTTCTGGGACCCGAATGGTGTTAGTCAGAGAATGGATGTGTAGGGTCACATGTCACACCCTGCCAACACTTAGCAGCAGATCTGTAAGGGACAGCGGTTGCCACGTATTACTGAATGGTTAAATGAGTGTCTGAAAACAGTATTACTCCTAGACCTAGGGAAGACAGACCCCTGTCCTAGACCCTAATCTTTTAGAAAACATAATATATCAAGCCCTCACAAAATAAATGGATTGGAAAACACATGGGCGCTTCTGTCCCTTATCAGTTTTAGATCAATTGGGGAACCTCTTTTTGTTTTTGTTCTTTAGTAATAATGGGCCTACCCTTTTCCTACTAGGATTATTTTCTTGGCACACAGTGACAGGAGAAAAGGTTTGGTTTCATACAAAAGCTTTGTTCATAGTGCTGCTTCATTAATTGCAGGCTTGCCAATTTTATTTTATTTTCTATTTATCTATTTATAAAGAGATCAATTGATTTTACTCTGTTGTTTTAAGATAATTAAAGTGTTTGTAGAATGTACCAGTGTTCCTCATTTGAGACCCCAGGACAAGAGTGGTTCTCTTTTCGCAGAAGTTCCAATCAGTGCACAGGGCTTCACTCAAATGAGAACAACCTGAGACATTTGGCCAGCTCTGAACCAGTCGTTGTGGCCATCTCTGATTGGTTTATCTAGGGTTATGTGCTCATTTCTCGATCTAGCAGGTGGGGTCAGCCTCCCACCAAGTGCACTGGGAAAGAGGGGCTGCTCGAAGGTGAATGGGGACGCTATCAGCAGAAGAAGGGGAGATGAGTACAGGACAGGTAAGAACAGCTGTCCAGTGCAGCCCTACAGTGACTTTAAATGCCTCTTAATGAATGAATCTTTGTTGGCTTCAACTGATTTGTTACTTACGGTGAAGTTATTACAGCTTTGCAGAGACTTTGTCATGGGGGTTTCATCAGAGAGAGAGGTAAAAAAAAGAAAAATAAGCACCACATGTACTCACCAGCAAACTGGTTTCCCTGAGTGCACATTTGGGATTAACACCAATTGGGTATCGGACAGAGGTCGGGGCTGGGTGGAAGGGATGGGTGTATACCTACTTGTTGAATGCGATGCGCACTGCCTGGGGAATGGACACGCTTGAAGTTCTGACTGGGGGGGCATGGGGTGGAGGGAGGGGAGGGGTGCACTGTCTAGGGAATGGACACAACTGAAGCTCAGACTTGGGGGGATGGGGAGGCATGGGCAATGTATATAGCCTGATCTTTTGTACCCCCATAATGAGCTGAAAAACAAACAAAAAAAAAAATAAAAATAAAAATAAAAAATCGAACAGACCACCAGTCCATTTTGTTCCACTCAAATGTAGATCATAATTTTTGGTTTTATAATTCCTGATGAGAAGAATGCCTAAGCCAGGACTTCCAGAGATTTATCTGCCACTTACCTGGAGTAAGTAGGAAGGATATCCCCTTTCCCTGCCCACCCACCTCCAGTGGGGCCAAATCACAGGCTCTAGAAGTCTCTGCCTTGGCATGGATTCACCAGTGTGCTTCTTGGGCTGGCCAGTGTGGACACAGCCTTGCTGTATTTCATCCTTTAAAAATCCAGCCTGTTTGCCATCTCACGACTTTGCCCTTAATGCAACAGAGAAATATGTTTTTGGCTGTGAAGCCTTTTTGCCATGGAGCAGTGAAATATGCGATTTTTTTTTCCTTTGGATGGTTTGTTTCTGGCCACCTGCCCTAAGTGTGTCTGTGCATGCTGTAATGGTGATCACTTCTTGGGTCTTGACCGTTATAAAGTGACATTTGGCGTTAATTTGTTTGTCACCACAGAGGGCTGCAGGGACCCACTTGGGAGAAAGGTGAGTTATAGCCCACAAGGCATCGTTTCTCCTGGTGACCCGTCTGAAAGGCTATTTCGGGCCACCGCATCAGCGTGGTGAGAGTTGAGTTCAGAAGTTTTATTCTTACACATGTGGAGAAATTATGCCTTCCTGAGCCATGGTCAGGAGATGACAGCCTTTTCTGTTGGTTTATTTCCCCTCAAATTATCCCCACTTATTTATTTATTTATTTAGGATAGGAGGAGCAATTCCTGAAAATCTTTAATGATTGAGGCTAGCTGGGGCTTTGGAACCTGTGCAATTATGCTCTCAGCTGAGAGCACAAATCACGTGCATGGTGCTGCTTCTTTTAAACCATATAGAGTTAGGGTTTCTTTTTCCTCTTCTCTTCTTGTCATGAATCCCATCTTCTAGTCACTCATCCAGGAACACAGGAGAGCATAGTTACCGACATAACTGTGTGAGGTGTGTGACAACCATAGCCATGTAGTATCCATGTTTGTGTTTTACATGTATGAGATTCATCTTGCAGCCTTGTGGATTGGATTAGTGATTTGCAAGGCTTGATTGACAACAGAACACCCACCCACATTTTTGACTTATTCTTCAATGGGTGAAGCCTAGTTTGTGGCATGGTCCCAATGTTTATATCTCGCCCCAAATTGGTATGTTGAAACCCAATCCCCAATGTGACAGTGTTAAGAGATGGGGCCTTTGGGAGGTGATGACATCATGAGGATGTAGCTCTCAGGAATGGGATTAGTGCCCTTATAAAAGAGGCCGAAGAGAACGTGTTTGCACCCTTCTGCCGTATGGAGACCCAGCAAGAAGGCACCATCTGTGAAGCAGAGATGGAGCCCTCACCACACACCCAATCTGCTGGTGCCTTGACTTTGGACTTCCCAGCTTCTAGATCTGTAAGAAATGAATTTCTGTTGTTTATAAGTTACGCAGTGGAAGGTATTTTGTCATAGCAGCCCAGATGGACTAAGATAACATGGTAAAAAGTTGGGTTGCTTTCACATTTGGAAACCTTAGCACTAGAAAGTCAGCTACATGAGGGCAGAAAATTTTATCTGCTTTTCTTTCATAGTGGTGTCCCCAGTTCCTAGCACAGAATAGAGACTCCTGAACAAATTGCCTGTTGTGTATCCAGTACAGTTGTGCTAGACACAATATATATGTAGTTTCATTTAATTCTCAAAATAAATTGACGAGGTGGATGTTTTTAATCCCCATTTTACAGACGTGGAAACTAAGGTGTGGAGCTGTTATGGAACTTGCCCAAGCTTGCAAAGCTTTTTAAAGGGCAGAGCCTGAGCTCAACCTGCCTGTCCCTGAAGCCCAAACACATCCCCTCACATCACACTGCCTCCAGTGTGAGGGATCCACAGGCTGTAGTTGCCGTATGTTTTTGTACAGCCCATGGGCTAAGAATGGTTTGTACATTTTTTAATGTTTTAGAAGAAAAATGCAAAGAATAATGGTTTGTGACATGTGGAAATTGTATGAAAATCAAATTTCAGTGTCCATAAGTAAAGTTTTATTGGAACCCAGTCCCATACTTCTTTCTTTGTAAGTAGTCTGTGGTTACTTTCGCACTGTGACAGCAAAGTTACGTAGTTGGGAGGGAGAGTGTATGGCCCGTAAAGCCTAAAATATTTACTGTCTGCCCCTTCTCAGAAAGCCTGGCTGCCGCTGCTGTAGTCTCCATGTCTGCCTTTGTCCTACTCTTTTCCTGATCCTTTTTTCAGAAGGCAGGATACCGTAGGATGACCAGAAGACTCTCTGGAACTAGGTTCCAGTCTCTGTTTTGCGCTGGCTAGCTGTAGGAACTTAGGTGAGCTCCTTGATTTTTCTTAACTTCAGATCCTCACCAGTCAAATGGAAGAAGTAGTGAGTGCCCACTGCATTGGGTCGTAAGAGGATTAACCGAGTTCACATAGCTAGACTCATCACTTTGAACCTCATCTCGTATACAATAAGCACTTGATAAATGCCAGCTATGATTTCTGTTTGTCCATCTCCCTGTTTCCCCCTCTCTCTCTGTCATGTACACACACATGCACAGAGAAAGACAGGCACACACATGTAATTTTATATCTTATATTAACTCAAGGAAGGGGAGAAAATACTTCTCAGTTGTTCTTTCTGCCTCATTTAAGTGTGGAATGCTTAATGTAGCCACGTGGAAATTAATTACTTGTTTTGTTGTTCTATAATTAAGAACTTAATTAAAAATGAATGACTCTAACTCTTCACCTCATTTTCTCCATTTGTACAATCTGGATATTTTATTTTGTAGTCCACTAAAATTTGAAAGTGAGTGTTTAGTGTCAGTTCCTTTCATGAGTATCTCTAACAGAGGGCAGAGTGATCTGAACGCATCATCCCTGTCCTTCCGTCTTGCCAAGGCTGGCCTTGGAAGGGAACTCGTGAAGAATGAGCACCTGAGGAGTGCACAGTCATTGGCAGTGAAACCCAGGTGTGTACACCAAGCTCCAGAGATGAGCTGCAGATCAGCTGACGTTGTTCTCTTTGAGACCTGCCTGCGAGGTCTTCATCCTGCTCACCTGGGCTGCTTCAGATACACATGTAGTGAGGGACAGTGTCTGCTCTGAAATTTTCATTTACTGATTCTGCCTTTCCCATAGTTGGGCCAAGGCTGGGAATACTACACAACGGCTCTGTTTAAAAAGTGGCTGTGAAATGAAGAAAGGAAAATATGGTATTCCTTTAACAACCAAAAAAAAAAAAAAAAAGCCTTCTATTTCCCCCACCCCCATTGGTATGTGGTACAAACTTGAGAAAGTGTAAATTTGAATTCCTTTGTCACCGTTTTTCTGTTTATGTTGTCAGCCTGTGCTGTCCTTATGGCCAAGTGTGGTGTGTGCAAATAAGCAACTTGACCATTGTATAATTTTGTGCAAGCTGCACAAGCCTTCATGCTGTTTGTTTTTGGAGTTAGATTTTTTCCAATTACAAAAGAAATGCATAGTTATTTGAATAATTTTTAAAAAATTACAGAGCTGTATAATGGAGGCATTAACCCCACCTCCCCGCCTCCTTACAGACCAGGTGCTGTGGCTCACGCCTGTAATCCCAGCACTTTGGGAGGCTGAGGCAGGAGAGACCAGCTTGGGCAATGTTAACGAGAGACCTCATGTATATAAAACATAAAAAAAAAGTAGCTGAGGGTAGAGGCAATTGCCTGTTACTTTCAGCTACTCAGGAGGCTGAGGCAGGAGGATAGCTTGAGCCCAGGAGTCTGTGGTTATAGTGAGCTCTGTCACACCACTGTACTTTAGCATGGGGAACAGAGTGAAACCTTGTCTTCAAAAAAAAAAAAAAAAGAAGAAAAAAACTTCCTTAGCTTTCTACTCCTCCCTCCAATTCTACCCCCTTGAAGTAACTATAATTATTAATTTCTCTAACATCTTTCTTCATGTTAATATACATAACACATATACAAAATTTTGCTCTCTTTTCCTAAAGTAAGTGGATACATGCTTCATCCTTCCTAGAAAGTATATGGTGTCTATCCTTTCAGACTAGTGAGTACGGCTTTCAGTTATTCTTTTCAATAGCTGCATAATATTCTACAACCCAGAGCAGCAGGTTGCAGCCAGCTTCATGCATAATTTCTTGATTTTGATTAAGAATTTTTCTTAATAGGTATGTCAGACATGACTTTATGCTGCAAGGCATATCATGGGTAGAAATTTTTGTGTCGCAGGTGGGCCTAATCAGCCTAGATTAATGTTCTGTAAACCCTGATAAGATAGAGACTTGGGAAGGGATGCTGACATCAACCTGGGTCCTGTGTTATCCCCAGCTCCGTAAGCAGCCGCCACACACGATCGTGCTGGTGGCTCACATGGCAGCTGTTCTGACTTGCCTCTGTCTGTGCTGCCCTGTGACATATTGTTTAACACAGTGAGTTATGAGACAGGGAGAAATCTAGACTTCAGCCACCGTTTTAACAAACTGGTGACTGGGAGATCAGTACTCCAGCGTTGCCATCCTCATCAAAAGCTGTATCTTTATCTAAAATTTATTAGCCAACTTCAAACCTGTTTGCCATCTCACTAATGGAAGCCTTTGAATCAATTTGCTCCTATAATTTAAACAGCATTTCAATGTATATCGTGGACGCAGAAAGGAGTTGCAGCTTCTAGCCAGTATAATTAATTATTTATTATCCTTTTCTTAAATACTTTCCTAGGCTAACATAACTGAAAAATGCTTAGGCTGTTCTAAAACACACATGCGTGCACATGTGCACACACACGCGCGCACACACACACACACACACACACAATGTTTTCCAATGGCTAATTTGAAAAATGTCACTGTATTAGTTTTCATTTACATCTGTCAGGAAACATTTATATCTACATGTAAGGATTTTTTTTCTCACCAGATATTTTTTGTGGAGCATGCATTTAATTCACATTTACAAATTGGTTTCCGTTTTTAACTAAACGTACTTTTTCAGCAGAAATGATGTGCATGATGTCACAGATCTAACTTTTAATCTCTGTGGCATTTAAAGTTAAGCCTCAAAATTGTCAACTTCTTTTTTTTTTAGGGGTACCTTTTAAAAACTATAAATCTGCTTGATTCATTCATAGAAAAACCCTCCGATTAAGATAATGGTGGGTTTGGCATTTTCTTTTGCCGATTGTTGTTTGGAGAGAGTATTCCTTGGGTCTCGTGTGTTTTCACAGGTCTTGGGAACAGAGGTACTGGCAGCTGCTGTTTCAGGTTATCTTTTCAAGGAACTTTGTATAATAGCAAAGAACCTTGGAAGATAGAGATAGTGTCTCCCTTGGGAACAGAGGACAGGGTTGTTTACTGTCCAGCATGATAATGTTTCCCTTTAGGAAAAGTTTAGACAGATTTGCTTGATAAAGGTTGGCATTCTAACGGTTGGGATTCCTTAGCTGTGACCCAAACCCACTATGGGCACAGCATCCACCTGGGCTGTTCCATATCACCCCTGTGGGACGGGGGACCAGGGCAAGGAGGATCAATGCAAAAGTGAAGCTCATGCTGCTTGCTCTGCCACGAGTAATGAATTCCTTTGTATCTGATCCCGGGCCTCTTGTCTTCTGCCAGCTTCCACAGAACTTGGCAGCTAACTCTTTAGCTTACAAGGAGAGTGAAATCATAGACCTTTCACAGTTTGAAAATCACCTAATCAATAACTGAGATTGTGAAGAGCTAGGAATGAACAAACTATAGCCCTATATCCAGCCTGCAGCAAGTTTTTTTTACAACCCATAAAAAAATTAAAAAGAAGATGATGACAGAGACCATATGTACCCCAAAGACTAAGGTATTTACCATCTAGCCCTTAACAGAAAAATTTGCCAACCCCTGATACAGAGAAAGCTGTTAATATAGTATCCAATACATAGTAAGTACAACATAAATAAGAGCAAGCAAATACCATTAATTATGTGCACTTTGCACACATTGTTGCCTTTCACCCTCACAGCTGCTCTATGAGGTTAGTACAATAATTATCTTCATAGAGCTGAGTACTAGAGTCTCTTCACACAGACTGGTTAATGCACCCAACACCACATAGCTGGTAAATGGTGGAGGCAGGATTAGAACACAGTCCATCCACACCTGTGTTCTTAACTCCCTGCTGCCTCACCGTGATAGGTACTTACAACATCACGCTCTTCTTATGCAGCTCTTAGGCACTTACCAATAGTTGAGTTAGACACAGTCCTCTGAAGTAGGTTTCATAGTTTCTCCCTTTTGCAAATGAAGAAATGGAGATTCTTACCACCTTGAAGCCTCACCCAAAGTTGTGTCATCATAACATTGGTACTGGGATTCAAACTCAAGTCCATCTGGTCCCAGAGCTGATATTTACTTGACAGCTTATTTTGCATTGAATCTAGACATGATTTTGGCCCATTTTCAAAGTGACTAGCAGTATTTTTTTTTTTTTACAACTTTCTTTTATAATTTATGCTGGTTGTACCTCATTTCCTTTAAGTTGATGAATCTGTGTACTTTGGGGGCATTTATCTGGTCTGTAGATACTTCTACTCTTTTAAGGATGATATATCTGCTGAAATCAGACGTAAGAAAAAGGAACTTAAAATGTTTCATACTTCTTGGTCCATCACGGCAAAGCAGGAAATGAGACGGGTAAAGCAGTTTTTCCTCGGAAACTTAAATATATTCATTTTCAAATTTTGTGTTTGTGTTCAGGTAAAACAGTTGCACTGAAAGGTCTCATTATCTTGCAAATATATCAGTATTTAGTGGCTTGAAAATATTTTGTTTAATTTGGGATAATTCAGTGTCAAATTAAGATTTTTAGATTTAGTTCGTAGATCTCTAGTATTACATCAATATTAAGCTAATTACTTTAAATTCTATTTTTAAGTAACTGAGAATAGGTCTGTGGATGCTATTCTGTGTCATCTTGAGTCATGTTTTCTTAAACAATTACTTTTGATGATTTTGTACTTTATCCCATCCACAGATGGTTTTCTTGTCCACCTGACTTTCAAATCTGTTTTCATCCTGGGAATTTTGCTTAGGTTGGAGGAATGAGTGCATGTATCTTGTCAAAGGAAATCACGAGCCCATGTAAACGCACTCTTGCTTCCAGCATCTCGTGTGTTGAAACATAACCCCATTGTGCTGAAGTTTCACATTGTCATAAGCTACAAACTTGCCCATAGGTATCACCTTCCTGGGTAGTTCCAGCATTTGAATGTCACTGGAAGTCTCAAGATTCTGGGAACCAATCATGAGAGTTTCACGGCTCTGAATTCTTTAAAATCTGGATTTAGGAAGTAAGTCCATGTATTAAATAGTAATTCAATTAAACATCTCTTTTTCTTGTTTTCCTTATAGGATGATAGGAATTCAGTGTCTGTTCACCCCAGTGAGGACAAGCAATTGGGGTGGGAGGTTTTCTCTTGTCCTTAGGTTTATCTTTACTTTTTGGTCATTATGGAAGTTAGTTTTTCCAGCCTTGAAAATAGTCACATGATACTCTGCATGGAGAAGAAAGGGGAGTCATGTAGGGAAGCAGTTTTCTCATGATTCAGCCTTCTATACTTAACAAGTAAATCATGTGAGGTGAGGTAAGGCATTTTGGCAGAATTCGCACAGTCCAAAGAGCATGGGGAATTTAGTTTTTTGCCACTCCATTCTGGCCTTAACTTTTTCAGGGATTGCTTAATAAACATTGTGTGCAGATCAGGCAGACTGAAGTTCTAATCTAGGCTGCATGCCTTATCAGCTAGGAGACTTGGTAAGTCAGCCAGACTTTTGGAGGAACAGGTAGTTCATCTGTAAAATGAGAGTGTTCCAATTTATGTATTGTTATATAGTAAGTTACCCCCAAAGTAATTGCTAGCTTCCAGCATCTTTTGCTTTGAAACATAACCCAGTGTTTAAAACAACAACCATTTTGTTTGGTCTTGTGATTTTTGTGAGTTAGGAATTCAGGCAGGGCTCAGCTGGATGACTCTTCTGCTCCTTGTGGTGTTGACTGAGATCACCCAGTGGTACTCTGCTGGTAGATGTGTCAGACTGGCCCTCAGCTGGTCCAGGATGGTCACCCATGTGTCTGGCACCTTCACATGGATGACTGGAATGCTGGGCTCAACTGGGACTGTTGTCCAGAGACCTACACATGGCCCTTCCAACATGGCAGACTTAGGGAAGTCCTTACATGGTGTCTCAGGGCTCCCAGAGGAAGTGTTCCAAAAGATAGGAAGTAGAAGCTGCCAGTTTCTTAAGGCCTGGCTTAGAAGTTGGCACAGTGTCACTTCTATGTACTAAGCCATTACAAAGCCCCCTTAGATTCAAGGGGAGCAGACATACAACCCACTTTCTGATGGTAGAAGTGTCAAAGAATTTGCAGTCATCTTTAATATGCTGCAGTAGGTAATAATAGTATCTCCCTCATTACCTATAGAATGACCCCAAACTTTGTGATGATTAAGTGAGATGATCATGTGAAGTACTAAGCACCTTGGATAGGCAACGGGAAATGTTTAGAATGTTGTAGTTGTTCATAAAAACAGTAGGAATAATGCTAATAATAATAGTGTTAATAATAAAATAAGGATAATGCTGTTTTCACTTCACCACACCATATCCTCATTGTTTAAAATCAGAAAGGACTTACCAGAGAAGAGAAGGGTTGCTTGATGTATTTTTGCCTTTCACCTCCACAAGGAAACATCAAACAGCAGGTATGTTGAAGGTTGGGAAGTGTTTGCCATTAAGGTCCCATCTCCAAATTCTGGGGCATCACAATAAATGGTTATTGATTGAAGGCATTTTTTTTCTTGGTAATTTCTTTCATCCATGTTTCCTTCATCTCCGCTCTCCTAATTCTGGGAGAATTTGTCAGTGATAAAATCTTCTGTTTCTCCACCTCCCAGTGCATTCTCCTCATGCTGCCTGTTGCCTTCCTATAGTGTAGCTCTGATTGCGGCCATCCTTAGAAGACATTTGATGGTGTCCCATGTCCTGATGATCCAGTCCAAATTTCCTAGCCTCCAGATCTTCCTTGAATTGGTCCTAGCCTACTTTCCCATCCTTGTTCCCCATGTGGTTGTACTTTTCAGGTTTCTCTAAGGTGATCAGTGTTTTGAGGAAGTGTGGAATTCAGAATAAACCACTTTGTTTCTTGTATATCCCTGCTCAGAAGTATGTTTCCACAGAAGCCTGACCTCCACTGTGCCAGGCAGAGAACAGCATGCAGCATGTATTCAGGGAGCTCATTCATTCAATAAACATTTATTAAATCCAAGCCGTGGGGAGCCCTAGAAGGAATTTGGAGCAGAGTTGTGAAATGATCTGATTTGTCTTTTAGGAGACCATTCTGGCAGCCGAGTGAGAAAGGAGGGTGGGGAGACCTGCTGGGAAATGATTCTAGTCACCCAGGGAAGGAATGATGAGCTCTTGAACAAACATGGTTGCAGTGAGTAAAGGGAAGAGGAGGCAATTTTGAGAGATGCCAAGGGGGTGAAATCAATCAGATTAGGTCAACAGTTATAGGAGGGATGACAGGCATGGTCAATGTGGAAGAAAGAATTGAGGGCTGATTGGGGATTTCTGGCTTGGACAGTAGAGTGTGGAGTGGAACCACCCCTGAAGACAGGAGATGGAAAATGGGATGGATGTGGTAGAAAGATGGAGAGTCAGTTTTAGCCATGTTGAATTCAAGATGCCTGCAGGACATCCACGTGGAAGTGATCCATTGGCATCTGCATTTAGGTGTGGCACTGGAGGAATGGATGGGATGGGATTTGACCAGGCACAGTTATATTGGCAGATTTGGACTGGAGAGCCTAGCACCCAACCCAAGGGATCTGCTTGTCTCTGAAATTGCTTAGTTGTTTTCAAACTACTGTTAACAGGGAAAAAAAAACAAACTCTGTAAAATGATTTAAAGAGGTTTATTTTGAGCTGAATATGAGTGACTATGGCCCAGGGAACATATCTCAAGAAGTTCTGAGAAAATGTGCCCAAGGCAGCCAGTTTACAGTTTGGTTTTGTACATTTTAGGGAGAAAGAAATTGTGGGTAAAATTGTAAATCAATACACGGAGGGTATACGTTGCTTTTGTCCTTAACAGGTGGAACATCTTGAAGCAGTGGCTTTCAGTTTATAGATTCTTGGGTTCAGAGATTCTTTGATTTGTAATTGGTTTAAGAAATAAAGCTATCTAAAGGCTTGGAATCAGTAAAAAGGAATGCTTTAAGATAAGGAAATCTGTTAATCACAGAGGAAGCCACAGCATGCTGACTCAAAGTGATCTATTAAACAAACTGTTGGCCTGTGGGTGCGAGTTAACCTTTGCCTTGTATGGCCCTAGGTCCTCTTCATCTGAACTCCAAAAGGCAGCGTGTATAATGAGGCATGTATGACTGACATCCCTTCCCTTCATGGCTGGGAACTCAGTTTTAAGGTTTTTCAGGGGTCCCTTTGGCCAAGATGCTGTCTGTTCAATCATCAGGGGGCTTAGGATTTTATTTTTAGTTTACACTACAAAGAAATCTATTCCTAAAACCCCAACTGACTCTCCCGTTATACCCTATATTTCAGCTAAACTAGAATCACATCTTCATCTCCCAAAATGCTGCATGCTTCTGTTCCTTTCCTGCTGTCCCTTCAGCTTGGAATGTGAGTCCCATGTCCACTCCCTGTCCTCCATTCCCTTTATGTCTAACTCCTCATAATTTCAAACCCATTGAATTTCAAGATTCCATCTGCAGAGAGTCATCCCTCCTCCTTCCAACTCTCCATGTACTTATTCTGTCTTTCATGGACTTATCACTTAAAAAAGCACTTTATAGTAATTCTGAACTCATCCTGATTCCCTTACTGATTTGTAAACTCTTGAGGTCAGAATCCAGATTGGATTCCCCTCTTTTCTTGCATATAATAACTCATACGGGAATTTGGGATGGCAAGAGGGAGGTTATCAAGGCAATATTTATTATGCCCTAACCTATGAATGGTAGCAAATGGCCACAGGTGGGGAGGGCAGGGGCTTTGGAGCCAGCCAATGTTCTTTCTTTGGCTCTCCTTCTCACCAGCTCTTAGACTTGGGGTGGGTTAGCTAGCTCCTCCGTGCCTTAATTTTCCCATTAGTCAAATGGGGTAATAGTGAGAGAGAATGGGAGCTTATTCAAACATAGCACTAGCATTGGGCAGAGAGTGGGTACCCAGCAAGTGGTATTGACAGGGTTACTAATAATAACCTAAGCAATACATACAATTTAATCATGCACCGTGTGTCCCTAGTGATGTCAAGGAAAGATGGGCGAAACAGGGCTTTTCCAGTCTCCTGATGTCTTAGCTCAACAAGAGCCCTACTCTTCTCCCTTTTGTCATAACCGCTATGAGAAACCTCAATCCTTCTGGAAGTAGGTTGGCTGTGAATTATAAATAATAAAATAAATAAACTCCAGCTGCGCTGCCGAAGTTGGGATCACATTTATGGGATGGGAAATCGAGTCTGTGTGGTCATGATCCCTCTGTAGCTTGCCCTAATTGTGGCTTTGCGAGATTTTAGTCCATTAAAAATAAAATCTATCATTTCACACCCCTACCTGGAAATTGGGTAAGGGACAGAGGCTGGGATATTTACTATCTGAAAGTTAGGAGGGAGGCTTTTATGAACTGGGCCATCTCTCCTTGGTCCCTATTTTTTCCTTGTGTCTCTGAACTCTCATTAATTTTTCACAGGCTTGTGATGGATAGTTTTTATTTATTCACGTCTGAGGTTCCGTTGTGTGAAAAGGACTCATTTTATAACATTACATATTCATGGCTTGGGATAGATGGGATAAGGAACTTATTATTAATGTGTCACTGTGGGAAACTTACTCTAGTTCATTTGCGAACCTCGTTAAATTTGGTGTGGTCAGCAGACCCGGTGAAGTTTTGGATACATTCTCTTAACGGAGGGCAAAGAGTTTGCTGTTGCTTTTCTTTGACTCAGTAAAACAAGTTTAAATCTTATTTAAATCTTCTGAAACAGTAATTCGAAAGAAGAAAAGAGGGGAAAGAAGGGATGGCAGAGATTAAGTAGAGAAAGAAGCTCCGATTTTCTTTTGAATAGTCTTTTTTCTGGAGCACTTCCTGCCAGGTTTATGTAAGGGGTGAACTAGTTACTAAAAGATGATGTAAGGACGCTTTCTTTCTTGCCCTGTTGCCATTTCTAGCCTTCTCTCCTTGGGGCACGTTGTAATTTTCTCCACCTATGTATTCATCTTGGAGACCTGTGCTCTGGATTCCAGGGAGTTCTCCATTTGGAGCTCCTACTGACATCACAGAATTCCTTGCCTGGGACAAATAGAGGGGATATTAACATACCATCTTGTAAATCAAAGCTAGGGGGAGAGGAGTGCACAGTAGGGAACCTGGCCCAATCTGCTTCAGAGTGAGCTCAGTAAGAAGGAAGCATATGTTGCACTTAGCTCTCTGCAAAGACAGGCGCTGCTCTCTGGCAGGGACAGTGTGTAGGTTTTGCAGGATTTGTGGGTCTGTTTCATGTTTGCTCGGCTTGCCTTGGCTGTGACACGGCTAGCGGTCACTGCAGTTTCACACACTTATCCGTGTGAGAAGAAAAGTGAAATACATGGTAGGAAAAGGATACATTTTGAAATCTTGAAATTTTACACATCAGGCATCAGACTTTGAAGGATGTCCAAAATATTACGAATCATGTGGCACCACCTTTGCTACACATCATGGAAATTTTCAAGCATAGAATTTGTTAATGATGACTCTGGTCTGCCATGGGGATTAAAAAAAAAAGTGAAATTCTTTTTGATAAACAAAGCGATTATCTTATGAAGTTGCTGCTGGGGTGTTAACGGTGTGAGTGGGGGACAAAGGAATGAAATATCCCTTAAAATGCATCCTCTGATGATGTTTCCATAATGCAAAACATTTGTTTCTCACTGGGATCCCATTGGCGGTTCGCTGGTATTATATTGCCATTTATATTGGAAAGGCAGGCAGTGCGAAAACTGTAGTCTATTAAGAGTTTGTGAGTGTGTGCATGTGTATACAGTGAAATAATATCTAGTGTAATGTGAAGTGACAGTCAAAATTACAGCTTTTCTCTTGCCGCAAGGGTACTTCTCTGCCAAGTATAGTAATATTGTTGTAGCAGTGTTCAAGGTTGTCAGCAATTCTGGCTTACTCTGCAGAGAGTCATAACAGTGTGTGGAAGGAAGGAGCTTCCTGTCAGGGGAAATACTATAATTTTGATATATATTTGTTGGTGCCAAACTGCAATTAAATAGGAGGTGTTGGAAGAAGGTTTTATTTAACCAGCTTGAATTTGTTAATTAATTAGCAAAAACTTATATTTGGAATGCTTCAAGAAACAGTTTCACGTTGTTCTCGGAACTCGATGTTACACAACTATTTTTTTGTTTGTTTGTCTCTGAAAGAAACGAAAACAAAATACCACCCTCCACTAAAATAGTGCAGGATAAAAATTTTTCAACCAACAAGAGAAGGGAAAAATAAAAGAGCTTGAATAATCTTATCTATTACATTTTCTTTTGGGGGCATTTCCTGGTCTGTTCATGTTTTGACTTCTACTGTGGTCATCTGATAGATGTGTAGTATTTGGAACAACATCTGGCATGTGGTTTAATTTATACCTTGATTAGTTTGAGGTGGCACTGCAGGACTTTTCAGGTGACTAAATGAAAAAAAAAGTTGTCTTAAAGTGTGTGTGTGTGTTAAATTGTTTTCAAAATACTAGTCTGTCTCTACTGTATGATCTGAGGCAGGCTAGTTCATTGCTTGGGATGGTAACAAGTTTCTTGGTGACAACTCCTTCCATTGTCAAGAAAGAATGAGGATATCACCAGAGTTCACTGTCAACTGCTATTCAGATGAAAAATACCTTCTTTTTGAATAAGTAGGAAAATCATGGGGGACAGAAATAGTGACAATATATTAAAAGCCCTAAGGCAGTTATGTGTGAAGACATAAAGAACAGAAATATTTTGTTGTTTTAAAAAGAGCTATTTAAGGATCTTGAAAAACGAAGAGGAGTGTATGTGTGTGTATATGTGTGTGTGTGTGTGTGTGTGTGTGTGTGTAGGGGGTGACTCTCCCTCTCATATTGAGCATTTTCGAATTAAGTGAGTTTCATTTTCCTATAAAATACGAACCCAATAACGTTTTATGTGATAATAAAATGTGTCTACTTTCATCTCTATCTTTCATGGAAAAAAGAAATATTCCCAAAGTATATTACAAAAAATAATTAATAAGCAACTTTCATAGTTATTTTCTGAGGTTAATTATTACCCTAAGAAATCAATTTCAATTTCTCCAGTTTGAGAGGCTCATTTGTGACAAGGTGTTTCCAAAAGGAGAGTGAATGAAATGCTATACGGGAGGCTTCATTCCTTAAAGAAAATGCCCCGGTGGCGGCAGTGATTTCTCCAGAGCCGTCCAGCCCGTCTATACCCCGTGCTAGGAGAATGTATGGACAATGTAATAATAGTGCCATTAGAATGTAGTGTGGTGGATTGGCAATAGTAAGGAACAACAATTTTCTTCATATTGTTAAAATAAAAGCGAGATACCCTTGAGCCTTCACAAAAGAGAATAAGGTGGCTGTTTTTTGCTAACTTTCTTGGCTGGCCTGAGCTCACGTGTCAGGGGAGACAGCACGGGTCTGTTTTTGTGATGATTGCTGTGTCTGTCTTGGGACACAGGTGAGTATACAGGGAAAAGGGAAGAGAAATTTAAGAATGGAACTATCTCCTAATGGAAAACAGGAAACCAAAAATGAAGCGAATGAATCTGTTTCCCCTCTTTCTGATTCTCTGTAAAAGTCATCAAAATCACACTCTGTTCCCACCAGGCACTGGAGGGAGTTTCGTGAGCCGAGACTAGAATGTTCCAGGCCGTTACAGCTAATCATGGCAGGCTCTACCCAACTGGGAGAACAATTTGGCATGATGGGGTTTCCCTTTAAATTAAGTATGTTCTTGAGGTACAGTTTTTTACAAAAAGTTTCCTCCCCCAACCCCACTTTTAACTTACTTTATCTTCCATTGCTGGACCTAGAATTGCATAGCAGTTAGAATGATCAATATTGTATATCAATATTTGGAATGGTAGTTGGAATAATAGACATTGCACATATTTCACATGTTTTAAGATTAACATATCAATACTTTGTGACATTCAGCAAAAAATGCAATAACTTCTCAGGATCCGGTAAGAGGAACAGCCAATCAGTTGATCTGGATATTGATTCATAACATATAGGATCCCAGCAGACAGACTGGGTGGGTGGACGTGTAGGGGTACGTGACAAGGGTCAAGAATAGATTCCTCAGTTAGTTAATCAGGAATTTCCTCTTACATTTGGAAATGTCCAAATTCAAACTAGCTTATGTGGAAAGGGTCATTTTTGGTTCACAAAATGCAAAGTTTTGTGTAGGAGTCAGCAAAGTTTCTCTATAATGGGACAGATAATAAATATTTTTGGCTCTACGGGCCACATAACTACTCAGCTCTGGCCTTGTAGAGCGAAAGCAGGCATGGACATTATGTAAAGGGTTGAGCATGGCTGCATTCCAATGAAACTTTATTTATGGATACTGGAATTTGAATTTCATGTAAATTTTCATGTTTTGCAAAGTATTATTTTTTTCCCCCATTTAAAAATGTAAAGCCTTTTTAGCCGTGGGCTCTACAAGAACATGTGGCAGTTGTCCAGATTTGGCCCTGGGTATAGTTTACCGACCCCTGTTCAAAGTCTAGCTTTTTCCAGAACTGAGATACACAATCAAGGCCTCTGTCTTTATTAATCTCTTGGTTTTGCATATCTTTTACCTGTTACAGTCTTGAAAGAGAATATTCTCTCTGAGTGGGGATCAAGGTGGCGCTGTGGTAGACTAGCACTTTCTCTTCTTACTAGCCCCAGCAACAAGAAGCTGTTTTCCCCACTACCTCTTACCCCAGAGCCACAGGGAACTGGCCTAATTTGAGGCAGATACCTACCCCTGAATCAGTGATGGCCCTGGTGGATGGGTTCTCTCCAGCCTGGATAGTGCAGGCTGGAATTAAATGCCCTTGTTCTACGTGGAGTACAGGAGACCCCATTTCCTAATGCAAAAATGAGGTCCATTTTGGCAACAAGCACATGGGAAAACAGACAGATCTATAGCTTCCACAACGCACTGTGACCCTTTTATGGTTTTATGTCTTAATATTATTTTTACATGTTTCTGAAAATATAAGGAAGGAATCCTTTCTGGGTGTAGCTTCAAAAAGGAGCATGTGGGGTGGTCTCTTATCAATGACCAGCAAAGGACAGCTCTTTGTAAATTGCACTGCTAACAGACCATTCCTCTTTCCATCTCATCAGTACCTGTCTTATGTCCTATTCCCTGGAAATAGAGTTCAAGGCAGGCTTGTTGTTGAAGTGATTTGGTGGGGGTATGTGCTTGCAGAAAGGCAGTAAGAGGAGTGGCAAAGGGCAAGGAAAATGTCCAGCAAGGCTGTGGCCTCAGCTGAAGATGTGCTTTAGCCTGATCACATGGGGGACTTTAGGGTACAAATTGTGCTGCAGAGTTGGTCTGTTCAGACTGCCTGGCTGGGCAGCCAGTGATTAGCCAGTGTCTGCTGAAGCAGGGGGCAGTGTGGGCATCATCTCTCGGGTGAGGCAGGAAGGGGTAGCTGTGAGTCACCAGCAGATGTCACAGCCTCTCTGGATGCACCTGCCCAGTAGAATAATCTGGGGTGAGACGGCACCACTACAATGCACCCATCTTCACCAGAGAGAATTTTCACATACAGCACTCCATCCATGCAAGAAGTAATAATGCAGGCATGGAAATACTCTGCCTGTACCTGAGTATTCACTGACACCCAAGTGCAGGTATAGAAGTTGACGTCAAACCTTTCCTCCTGCCCTCGACCTCATAGCTCCTTTCCACTCGCTGACCTGTTTACTTCAACAGAGTGATTTTCAAATAACTTTTGTTTAGTGAAACTCAAGGCTTTTCAGGATGCTGTGCTAATGTCTTGCTTTTTTAATTGAGTAAATATATTATACACAGCTGGATAGGTTGTTTCCTTGCTGGCCTTGCTGCTACAATTTGAAAATGGATACAGTTTTCTTTAACTCACATAGAATGAATGTGGCATTTATTCCTGGTTTCCTGTGGCTCTCCTTTAGAAAATGTATTTACATGGACATTTTTGAAGCACTTTTTAAGATTTGAAAAATTAAAAAAAAATAAAATAAAAAAGGAAAACCCTTTCCCCTCATCCAAACAATGGTTATATAGTGACAACAGTGGGTTGAGCTAAATTCAGCTACGTCAAGGAAGAGCAATAAAAGGAGATGGATTGTTCTCTAAGCTTCACTTTATTGGATATTGTAATTGACATATAGTTGTCATTTATAATCATCTGTCCATTCCTGTGAGTTGGGAGCAGTAAAGTTAATTGTGGCAGCTCATTTGCATTAATCTCACCTCTGAAGGGTACAGTAACCCATTAATATCATGTCATGATGAATTATCACAAATAACATTGAACATATTGATTAATGATCTCTGAGATTTGTATCTCGTTAAAACATTTTGTTAGCTCTTTAAACTTTTAAGCCAACAACCATTGCATGTAGGAGGGGCTTAGAGATCATCTGAGAGGTGGTGGTGGGTGGAGGTGTTCTTTGTAGGGTCACTGGTTTAAGGAGTTGGACTACCCAGCTAGATTAGATTTTTTTCCCCCCCGAAGCCAAAAACTTTTTCTTGGTAACCTCTTCCTACTTTTCACCAGATGGTGGTTTCTTCAATGCAGTGGCTTCTTTGATCATAAAATGGCTCTGATTCTCAACTGGAATGATTTTAGTAACATTTTTATAAATTATCCTTTTGGTACCTCCAATGTCAGCCTTCTGAATCTCTTGCCCAGCTAGATATGCTTGCCACTTTAAAGTGCACAAAGTCATTTTTGTGCATTACATCAAAATTTTCAAACTTACATGTTAACAAAAACATAGACCACAAATAGGAAGAGTTGTTTGAGATGAAATAGCATCATTTCAAATATTACTTAACTGACTCCTTGTTTTATAAAGTGTCATTACCCTTTTCCTGGTTCTCTCATCTTTCAGGTGATTACAGAAGATTTTATCTCCTCTGGACATTTCCACAAAACAAACACAGAAAACTAGCAGAGAAATCATATTGGCCACACACACCATGTGGACATTAATAAAATGATAGTAAATTCTCTTTAACAAAGCCCTGTGCAGAATTTCCTGGTAAAAGTTTAAGTACAGTAGACAGTGTAAAAAGAAAGGTTGGCATAAGAGTTGCATTAAAAAGCTTGTTCCTAACAGCTTTTTCCTGTGTCAGTTGTAAGAGTGATACATTATCTGATCTTTCAAACTTAGGTATTTTCTCCATTATGTTTAATATTTGTTTTGTTTTCTTGAGATAAGTATTTAACAACCAGCAAAGTGTTAGCAGCAGTCTCCTCTGCTGTCTATTTAGAGAAGATGGAACTGATCTTTCTGAAATAAGGATGCACGTGAAGATGACATCATTAATGCTTGGCTAACTTGAGTGGTCTTAAACCCAGAGGGCAGTTCTGAAAGGGGCAACGTGCAACTGCTTTTGCTTTGTCAATAGATCTCCAGCCTTGGGTCCCTCCTTGCTCCACTGAGGGAGAGATTGTGACCCTCATGCTTATCAAGAGGCAGGTTCTGTGAAGACACACGTAATGATGGTTCAGCATCAGAAAGGGGTCTGACTGTTAAGAAAGACAGACGCATGATGGCTGAACTCTGGTGGGGAAGATGTTGCAATTATGCATTGTTTATACCGTTAGCCAGCAGGTAAGGACAGTGATATCATTCCGACTTGCTCTTGGATGTTTGGTTTTATGGAGGGGTCTTAAAACTGTAATCGGACCATATGTGCAGCAATCTTTGGGCCTAAATAGCTAAGGACAAAGTAGATTGCTTACTTGTAAGAGCCCTTTCCGTTCCTTCCTTTGTCAGGCCCATAATGTTCCTCACCCACTGAGTGTTTAATATCTGTGTTTTCAAATCAAAGAACAAGCTTTTTGTCTCCCAGGATAGTATCTTGTAAAGCCAACCTCTTTATTACTTCACCAGTTTTAAGGCTTTATTACTTGCGACCTAAAGCCTGCTAGTGAATTATGCATGTTAGAACTCCCAGCGCCATCTCTACCCACTTTTCCTCCACCTTTTTGGGGGTCTAGAAAGTACAAGGAGAGCTCGACGTGTGCTCATTTCCATCCGTGGTATTAATCCTTATTCATTTTAAAAATCTGCTAACGGAAATATTTCCATTCAGCTCATTAATCAATTGTGATTTTCATTCCCTTGTTTTGTAAAAGCTGTTGCAATAAATACTTTTTTTCACAAGGCGAAAATCCAAGAGATGGATGCAGCCAGCGTAATTAATTGCACCCAGTTACAGGAGATCAGCAAGTTTGTGAGATTCACATGCTGCTATACCATATGGTTGCCCAGTAGGCGAAAAATTTGATTAATGTTTTGAAGTAGATTTTTTTCAGCAAATATTACAGCCCCAGATGAGGTGGGTTTTTTTTCTTCCCCTTTTACTTTCTAGTATTGTTAGACTTAGCCGAAGGAACCAATCCTCTGATTTAAAGCTTAATAACACTGTGATTCAGTGAAAACTTAACATGCAATAAAAATTACATTCCTCCTGTCTCTTGTGGATACAGGAAAATAATACATTATGTCTTTGTTTGTAATTAAGTAAAATGTGACCATTGGATTCTAGAACTTGATTTTTTTTTCCCCTAAAAGAAACCAAACAAACATAACTATGGTTTTAATGGATGCATTTTTGGTATGATTTATAAGCAATATACTTGGGAAGACTTTTTTTAAAAAAAAAGGAAGCACCAAAAAACCAAAACAAAATAAAATGAATCAATGAACATCTTATTTTTCATTATATACCCCATACCAATTAGACCATCATAAATATAACTACGTATGTAAGTATTATAAGAAAGTTTAAGCTGTCTCTACTCTGTTATCCTAAGGTATATTGGTTTTGTAGCCACTCAATATTCAGAGTTAATTTGTCCTTTATTTTTAAAAAAATCTCCAGAATTTAAAAATCAATTTTATAGTTTCTTTGTCCCTTCCCCACCCTTTTAAGTTAGAAAGTCTGTTTTATCTTAACAGCTCTTTGACACGCTGGTCATCCATTCTCTCTCTTATGTTACAGCCCTGCTGGGGTCATGTTCTGACTTTTTTCTCTAATAACTGGGAGGGAATTGGACATTTGGTAATGTAACAGGACTAGATGTGGTAGGCCTGACCTCAGCACAGGACCCGGACTTTTTAAGGATAATAAAATAAAACACATTTCTCCACTTTGGTGGATGATGCTTAATGCTTCATATGGCAAAGCTTTCCTGTTTTTCTTTTCTATTGAAACTGTTATTCATTTCTACTTACCTAAGCAATATATGACTCTCCTTAAATCTTTTTTTTTGTTTTTTTTCTCTTTCTTTCCCCAAGACAGAGTCTTGTTCTACCTCCCGGACTAGAGTGCGGTGGCATCATCATAGCTCACTGCAACCTCAAACACCTGGGCTTGAGTAATCCTCCTACTTCAACCTCCTGAATAGCTGGGACTATAAGGTTCTCACCACCACACTCGGCTAATTTTTCTATTTTTTGTAGAGACAGGGTCTCACTCTTGCTCAGGCTGGTTTGGGACTCCTGAGCTCAAGTGATCTTCCTGCCTCAGCCTCCCAAAGTGCTAGGATTATAGACATGAGCCACCTCCCCTGGCCCCTCTCCTTAAATCTTAATGTCTGTTGAAATGAACTATTAGTTCCAGTAGTTGGAGCGTGGTCTTTAACCAGATAACAACCTGGTTTTGAATCCTTTGAGTTTTGGCAAATAGCAAGTTTTCTCTTCTAGAGTCACATACATACAAAAAATCCATAACTTTGATCCACTAGTAGTCTAGAGAGATACTTAGTTCAAAAAGAATTATGTTGTCATCATTGAACACAACAATAGTATATGCTGTCATCTCTGAAAGGTCACATGATTGTTGCACTGCTTTTTCTGTTTTGTTTCTAAAGCAGTTTAAGGGCTCTAAGAGTGCTCTGTTTTCCAAAGGACTGGTTCAATCAGAATACAGAAGGAAAGGGAAGGGACCAGGCCAAAGGACTATCTCCTTGGATTTTAACTTATGAAGTCAAATCTTTAAGCAAAAACCTTGCTGGTTAGACTGTTTTTGATAATTTCATTGGATGAGGTTTTAATCTTTTTTCCTAATTTTTTCTATTTTTTTTCCTAATTTTAAAGATTAGGTAATAATTATCCACAAAGGCATAAAAAGAAGTATGTCAATGATGTCCTGTTTTAGTGTGTCGATCCAAAGAAACCAGTGCATCCTGTCTTTTTCCTAAGTTTGAGTTGAAACTTCTTTTTCGTTTTCTTAATGCTGCTCAATACAGATTTTTATAGTGATGCAGTTTTATTTTTTTAATTTTAATCCATCTACCTGCATACTGAAGTGATACAGTTTTAGAGACAGTTTTGAAGATGAACATTTCCCTAAGACATAACTAACTTTTTCCCCCTTTAATTTAGCCATTCCTAGCAAATATTTTTTAACTGCAATTTAAGCAATGATGTTTTTGAATGTCTACCACCTTCAAGACACTTTTTATGGTCCTCTCCAATTACAGATTGGGCTTTTAAATGAAAAAAAGAAACACTTTTTAATTTTTATTTAATATGGCAAGTGAAACATGAACAATATATGATCAGTTGGCAGGAGGCAGTGTGTTGAATTATTTATGAGTTTACATTTTTCCCTCCTTTAGTAGCACATACATATATGAAATTCATTACTGAGTGATAGGACGAGTAACTCAAGAGGTTCTGATGTGGGCCACACCTTATAGTAATAAAAGTAACTTTTGATCTATTCCCAGTAATTTGATCTAGGTTGCTCTGATTTTTGTTGTTGTGGTGGTGGTGGTTGTGGTTGTAGTTGTTATTTTAATGACATTTGTTTTGAAAGAGCAAGACTGTTCTTGCACTGTTCAAGTGCAGTGTTTTTCCTGCAAGGAAGAAGAAATGTAGTTCTTGTCCCTCTTTCGTTAGTCATGCATACCTCCCCATGGTTTTGCTGGGACAATTATGCCAAACCTTTACATCCTAGTGATGCATTTGCAACATCTTCCTTTATATTTACAAATTATACTTCCCTACGTGTAATCCTTTTTGAGAGAGAATATTCCCAGAGTATCAGTTCCCTTTGATAAAACCTCCTTTTATGTGAACTAAACCACATTGGGACGTAATTTATAGGCCGTGTCAGGGTATCATTGCTCCAATAGAGTAAATCACTCTCTCCGAGCAATGGTATCCATCAGTTAGGTGGGGGTTGCTACATTTTTCAAGTGGGGAAAAAAATCCAAACAACTTTAAGAAGAAGAAGAAGAAGAAGAAAAAAATCATCCTGGGGTTAGGCAGGAAAAAAAAAAAATAAAAAACCTATCCTTGGGGGTCTCACAATTTGAGATTGTTGAGTGTTGCCATGCAAAACTAACACCCAGCGGGAACGTTCTGCTTTTCTCACAAATTCTCCGCTAACACAAGGCGTGTCGGCAGCTGGTGGCAGAAAGTCAGGGCGCCAGGCTGAAATGGAGTGGAAGGCAGCCCCGGCTGGAATCTCGCTGGGAACCTGGAGCGCCGGAAGGTAAAACTTCACCTAGTGCTGGCAGCATAACTTTGCCAGTCTGTTTCTTCTCGCGCTTCAGGCCATGCTGATGTTCAAGTTGAATAAATGAGAGCTAATGATTTTTTAAGGCTTTTTTAGTGATTTGTCTTGGGAATGCTAAGTTGGCAAGAATAAAAACCTAGGCAAGGAGAGTTGATTTTTTGATGACCCAAAGAAGGCATGTCCTAGAGTGATTTAGTAGAGCTCGAACAGTCTAAGATTGTTCCACACTGGGGAAAGTGCACAATTATCAGAATTACTTACTAATGAAGAAAGAGGGAAAAAAAGATTATGAGGCTACAGAGCTGTGGGAAGTAACAGGGTGGCAGCTCCTACCATGAAATGGTCTGAGAAACCTTCCACCTTGGGGATCCAAGGTAGGGTTTTCCCAAAGAAGAGGTTCCACTGTCCTGCTTTGACTGGTGACAAGAAAAAAATAAAATTACCTTGAAGGTAAATGAATCACCTCATGAACAAAGGAAGGGATAAGAGATAAGTTTATACGTGCAGATCCCAATCAAACCTATTTTGTATTTTCTAAATAAGCAATATTTGAAAACACTGTATTGCAGTCTTGTTTTCTCTTATACAGGCTAGGGTGGTCTGTTGCTTTTGAGGAGGTCCTGAATCAAATAATGTAGGTTGTAGAAAGAAACGCCGTTTACTTGGCATGTGTTTTTAAAAGTTTTACCGGGCTACAGTGTGAACCGGTACCTAGCAAATTTAAGAATATTCACTGACATTTTCAATGGTCACTTTATTTTTATGTTCTTGAAGAATGAGGTCATTGTATTCTGTTTATAATCAGAAGTACATCATCAGCCCACAAATTTAATGAAAGGTTTATAAAGTCACTTTTATTAAAATGTTAACATGTAATGGCTGTGCATGCACACTTACACATTTTAATTAAAATATCTTTCTATTTTCCCCCTTGTGATATGTTTAACTAACTGATGACAGTGCTGTTACTATATACCTGTCTGGGGTTTCTACATTTGAAATTTTATCCCAGGCCTTGGAATCGGTCAAAGAAAACCCACTCAGCGACGTTTACTAAAAGCACACTCTCTGAGCTGACAGGTCAGTATCTGCCCACGTGTTTATTTGTAATTAAAGTGAAGATGCTTGAGAATGGCTTTACCATTAATCTAGAAACCTAGAGCCATTTCCTGGTGAGTGATGTATGACAGTTTGCTTTGTGCTTCCTCTGAAAAGGGAATTGTTCTTGTGGCATTGTTACAGAGAACAGCTTTCATGTAGGGCTCGCAGTCTTAACTGTTTCAAACTCCTGTTGTTCGGTAAATCTGTCAGAAGGGTCTGCAAGGGACCATATTTATGAAGAGAGTGTAGAGTGGTCAGTCTAAAAAGCTCCTTAGTGTAGTACTTTGAATTTTAAATTACACACATAATTCAAAGGTAATGTAACTTGCCGTGTCGGACTTTAGTCCATTCCGTTAAATGGAGAAAAATGACTGACGTGAAGAATGACTTATTGATTCTTGGTGGGAAAATGACTTCTGTAATATAGGAAGTATGGTAAAAGGAATAGCTTAATTATTTAGGGAGCACTTTTCAAAATATGCTTTTACAGCAGTACAAATTGTATATATACAAATTGTACGACTAGGTTCTTTTTTTTAATTCTTTTGTAGGGGAAAGTTATGACAAGCCTTATATTATTTAGTTGCTAAGGCAAAGTTAAAATTTGCTTAAACTCCTAAAAGGCTTTAACTAAAAAAGATACAAGGAGTAATGAGAAATTTCTAAACCCCTTAAAAAATGTGACTTGTTCTAATTGCTGTTTCTTATTTACGGTATACTTAGGCTAGTGTTAGGGTAGCTTGACTGCCAAGATTTACAAAATACACTTCTCTCTCTCTCTTTTCAGTTTATGATGTTTTTCAACAGTGTCATGAACTCACTTAATCTGATTTCATCAAGTAAATATATGGGAAGTTGAGATGACATATTTTAATCTGGCATTTGAAGAAATATTCATAAAATATCAGATAAAATATTTATATTGGCCTTTTCCTTCTGATCTGCCTTTTGATTCAGTGTGTATTCTTTGCTTAAGGACCACAGCCTAATGTTATTTTGACTGCATTTCACAGCGTTGGCAGCTTTTCAGATAAACAGCATATTTGTGGTTAATTGGTTGAACATGTTCTATAATTATAATTATATTAAAACCTTAATGTGCTTGAACATTTGCCCACCGAAGGCCACTCACATGTACTCAGTTATGTTTCTGTCGTCGTAACTGAGCTGGCTGGTGCCTGACACTTAGCAATTGAGGCGGGACAAGGAACCCAGGAATGACATGAAGACTTCTCATTATTTCTGTCTGAAACCTCTGTCCGGACAGTTTTAGATGTTGACCGTGAAAATTTCCCCTGGTTGTAACGTGGATCCCCAGGTTTAATCTATGGGCAAACGTTCCTTCAGATTTTCAAAAAGGATTGTCTTGGCTTTTCATCAAAGTTATGCAATGGCTTTACAAAAGCAAAATTAGCACTTTATCAAGTTTGGAACACATTTCCAAGGGAAATGGGGAACAGGGATGGTCACCGAAGACCACTGCTTAGAAGCAGGCAAGAAGCCATCTTTGAGATGAGCAGGGAGGTCTGATGGCCAATAGCTGAGGGAGGGAATCCCCTTTTGTGCCCTTTAGAGATGCTTTCCAGAATGATATAGAAGCCCTGTGGACTTAGTAGCTGAGAATCCCAACATATCTTTTCTGGATATTGGGTCAACTATAAGATGATACCTTTCCCGTGTAACAATCTAATTAAGTCAAGGTCTGTGAACCACCTGTTTTCTGTATGACCCAGGAGATGAGGATGGTTTTTCCAGTTTTAAATGATTAAAAAAAAATAATATTTCATGATACATGAAAATGTATGGAATTCAAATTTTAGTATCTGTCAATAAATTTTTATTGGGACACAGCTATGCTCATCTGTTATGTATGGTTTATGGCTTCTCTCACACTAAATGGCAGAGTTGAGCAGTTGCAGCTAAGACACTGTGGCCCTCAAAGCTGAAAATAATATTTTAAAGAACTGTCCTGGTTCTTTATCAAAAAGTTTGATACCTTTTCATCTAAATGATGTCCTTCAGTTTTTGTCTCTCACCAGACTGATAGTGCGATGAGGACAAGGGCTACTCCTATTTTAGAGCTTGGCCCGTAGTAGGAGATATTGGTTGGATGAATGAATGAATGAGTGGCACCAAAGCTATGAGTACATAGCTGTCTCTCATTTTCTTATCTTTGGCCTAACAACTGAACACAGTTTATGAAATTTGGAAATCTGTTTCCAAACATGTTTGAATTGATTTTTATGGTCTTTTAATTAACCCAATAAAAATGGTAACAACACAGCAATTTTAAGAAAATAACAGAGCCAAGTATTTTTGATAGTTATGCATGCAATCCACATTACACACACATGCAGTATTTATATGGTCCAAATAATTATCTTTTGGATTTTGCACACTTTAAATTAGGATTTACTTGAAAGATTATGTTCTATATCATTTTTTTTTTAAAAAAGGAAGAAAAATGGAAGAAAAAAGAAAGCTCTTCCCAATTTATTTACATGATGGAGCAATTCTGGCACTACTAAATAAGGCAGGAAATTCCATTAAGTTTAAATGTGCTGCCCTTACCCTGAAGTATTTGGAGGGCTTGGTTGAAGAGCCAATGGGTTTAGACAGATCTCAGTTGCAGAGCTGAATGTGCACTTCATTAAAATGCTTTGCAAGGTATTCAAGGATGTGTTCATTGGTGAAGACTCCAGTCCAGCATCTTCAGGCCAGGGAGCTAGGCCAAAGGTATCCTGCCAGGATAGTAGGAGATTTCAGAGCCTCACAGAGACTCCCTTTGCGGGTATACTCTGGTAAAGTCATCGTTTTTGTTGGTTCCTTGCTTCTGGGCCATTCTTGGGCTGCCCTGTTCAAAACTTTAGTCTCCAAAGTATCTGAGCCTTTCTTTCTTCTCTCTGACTCAGGCCATGTCCTTCATGGACTTTGGAGTGAGACTGGGACACAAAACTCCTTCCTTCCCTCTGTTCTAGCTGTGTGGCTTCAGGCAAGTGTCCTCACCGCTTTGGGCCACTAGTTAACCACAAAATAAGGATCTTATACCTACCTCTTCATGTTAGTGCAAGAATTAAGAAGGACATTTGTAAACCTCCTAGGGAGCTGTGTGGTGCTTAATAAGCAGACAGTAAGGCTTAGTTATCTTTGCTCTCTCTCCTGCCCTGTTTGTAACTGAGTCCAGGCATCTTTAGAAACAGAAGTCTAGAAAAATGGTCCTTCCTCTTCTTGTGTATTCCCTGTGACAACCAAGTACCGTTTTGCTGGGTTATGTGTCCTCTCTCCCCTCTTTTGGCTCTTCCTCTTTCTTACAGTGGTTCTAACAGCTACGGGTTACTTGTCTTCTCTGAGCAGGCGCTGGGCAGTTCCCTGTGCTGGTGGGAGAATTGTGAAGTAGGTCATAGAGCAGAATCTCTGTTCCAGCCTTCTCTGGTCAATTTTGGCAGGACCTCATCCGAGCACAAAGGAACCTCTATTTTCACTCAAGACCTTCCTAAACGGTGGTCAGGATCCCTTCATGTTTAGCAGTTTGGTTCCCGACTCAGTCCTGTGCCTCTTGCTCATTCGTCCCTTTACTGCCCATCACCAGGTGGGCCAGCTTCTTCTTCTCCTTGTTTGGGTCACTCAGATGGAGCCCTAAGTGTCCTCCCTGCCTCAAGAGCTACCTTCCTTCCATGAGTTCCTGACCATTTCTCCAGTTTAGTCTTCTCTGCACCTTTCCCAGCATCTCTGTGCCAGGCCCAGTGCTAGGGTCGGAGACACAGAGACACAAGGCACACGTCTTGCCCTAGAGAGTTCACAGTGGGTCAGCCTCATTGACTCAGGAAAATGTTTTGTTTGTGGTCTGCCATGAAGGTTTCCAATATTGCTGTCTCCTATCACACTTGTTCTGTAAGATTCTGTTCTACTTGTTCTGTAAGATTGTTGTTCTGTAAGTTCTGTTGTGTATGTGATTCCCTCCTGCCAATAAGTAGTTCCCTAGTCATCCACTGTTTATATTCCTTGATGTAGATTTCCATTTTGTACTTACCTCACTGTGGTGTAATTATCTATTTGAGTATATGTGTCACCCGCTAGACTGTGGGCTCCATGAAGGGGTAGTCTAATATAGCTTTATGACCCCAGCATGAGCCAAAAAAAGAAAAAAAGGAGGAAAGGAAGAAAAGAAGGAAGGGAGGGAGGGAGGAAGGTGGGGAGGGAGAGAAGAGAACTCTGTCAATGTTTGTTGACCACATGATTGAGTCACTAAATGAGCCAACAAACTAATGAACAAATGGATGAATGAATGAGTGGGTCAAAAACAAGATCTGGCCTAAAGGAGACATGTGTCTTTCTATTTGGGACTCACGTGGGAAGGCTCTGATATCCCCTGGTAGGCCTTGTTCAGAAGTCTGGATTGCTTCCTGCCCAGGACAGACTCATGCTGGCCTGTTTTGTAGGTATTTTGGGGGTTGTTGTAGGGATGGTGGTTAAAACCTGGAGGAAACCCAGGAGTCTGACGTTCCCTTGGCTTCTGTCAGAACCAATGGCTCTCACTTATTTCTAGGTCTTGGCTGAAGATGTGTCATCTACCACTTTGCAGATCGGATATACTAGACCAGAGAGAGTGGCGTGGATTAATCTAGACAGAAACATGAAAATCAGCTGGCTTGGGTATCATTGGTGGTGACTTTAAGAGCAGTGTGGAGAAACCACTGCAGATTCTTAGAGGACATAGCATCCTTATCTCCAACACTAGTTGTTTACATTATCAAACTAAGAGCGGTTCTCAAAATTAGTCATGCACCACGATTAATAATAAAATCCTGTGGAGAACTTTTTAGAACACATGTCACAGGGCTTCACCCCCAGCATCTTTATCTTAGAACTTCCGGAGTGGAGCCCAAAGATCCGTGTTTCTAGCAAGATCCTAGATGGTGTTGATGATGCTGGTTTGGGTATCACATTAGACTAAGGGCTTTGCTAATTTCAGCTACAGAGTTTTGACTCATGGGTAAGATTCCTGACATCCACAGCTTCTTTTGGTCATTACTGGGGTAGTCTTATTTTCTGCGTATGAAAAGCATCAAAGTTATTTTAGTAAAATGCTTTTGCCATCATTGCTTTTAAAGTAGCTCTGTGAAGTGAGAAAAACAAAAGTAAGTTTCTTTTATTGAGACAATTTGTTGTAAATATGAGTTCAGCATCACATTTGGAAAATAGGTAAAGCCCTACTTTGAACTTATTTTGTTCAATCTATCTGTATCGTTTGGTGTTTTCTATATAAATTGGATGTACCTGCCACAGATGTCAGTTTTGTGGTAATAATACTTTTTTATATTAAAAAAAATCCTGAAATGAAAATGTAACTTAGTCTTATTATTGTAATCTCCCCTTGCCTTTTTGCATGGATCATTTGTTTGTGAACTGGTTATTTCAGGAAGGGCTCAAAGGTAATTTCATGGTTTATAGCATTTATATTGGCGCCTTTAATGAGCAAAACATATTGTTTTCTAATACATGAAACTAGGAATTCATATATATGTATATATATATATATATATACACATATAAAATTTTCATTTTCTAATATTACATGTATATCAAGTTCAAGACATTGAGAACAGCCATGTAAAGAAATTATACTTCTGTACACAGGGGAAATATGAAAGTTTTGTAATGCAAAAAAAAAAAAAAATCAACATTTGCAGGCTTATGAGATGATTTTATTTTTAATGAATCCAAACGATAGCAGAGAGCTGCTGTTGTGTTTGTGCATTGTACAGCAATTCATATCTAAAAATATGGTAACATATGGCTTTGTTATTATTTAGTTTAGGAATTCATACACCTAAAGGAGTTTTGAGAGCTCTGGGTCTCATTCGGATGTTGTACACAGCAACCAAACAAGATAAGCTGGAGTGCGGAGTTTCTTATCCTCAGATTATTAAGACTTGACCAATTAACTTTTTTTTTTTTTTGGTGCTGTTTATTAAATTCCAAAACTTTGTTGCTTATTTGCTAATGATTCTCTTCCCTTTTTCTGATTGTATTTTAGAAGGCTGAATTGGTGAAATTTTTTGGCCCAATAAAAATATGTCCTGGATTAGGAAAGAGTACAAGCTTCTTTTTCTAGCCCTGGAGTGAGGTGGCTCTCCAGCCTCTGGATTCATTTGATGTCCTGGGGAGTCATTGACACCCACACACTCCCAGTCACAAGACCTTTCCCTCCTATTCGGATTGTGTTTGCTTTACGGCTCTCGCATGGAGCATGCAGCTGTGTAAACCTGAGAATGGTTTCTACACAGCTTTGATCTTTGCATGGATCAACAGTTGCCCTCCGTCCCTCAACCCGGTTCCAGGGCCCCATATTTCTTGAATTTTTCCATTTTCTGGCAATTAGTGGCATTGCATAGGGAGCCTTCCAACAGCATCCCCCACAATGGGTGGAGAATTTGGAAAAAATGTGTTAAGTCTGTCATTTGTAGAACCCTATTAAGGAGTGATTTTCATCTGATGCCAGAAAAATATGCCATTTAGTTTCCTCCTAAGAGCCAATGTGACAATTTCAAGTAGACTGCTGGAGTCTGACAAATTTGAACAACTTATGGACTGAATAAATGTTTATTGAGCAAATGCAATGTATTTTTTTTTTTAACTACTCAAATGTCCAGTCCTCCTACCAAACATGGCTGATACCACTGTGGGAGATGGGGTGTTGGGCTAAGGCAGTGTGGCATTACTCTTCAGTCAGTAAACTGGGAGCCCATAGAGACTTATGTATGAGGAATACCAAAGTCATAGTTCCTTTATAGTCTAGTAGGAGGTATAAAACCCTTGCTTCAATAGCCTTAAACATGGTTCAAGGAAACTATGTAGGCATTCCAGGGAAGGAGGCATCTTTCCATATGTGATAATTATGAATGGCTTAGAGCACCGGGCCCTAATGCCTAGGCAGGATCCTGAACTAAGAGATGTGAAGGGGTCTTCAGGCAAAAAAAAAAAAAAAAAAAAAAAAGACATGGGAGGCCACATATGGCAGAGTAGATAAGTCTTTGAGGTTTCCAGGTTCAGATAGACCTGAGCGTTTCTTGGCTCTGCTCCTAATGTCTGTGTGATATGGGCCATTTGCTTCATCTTTGTGAGTCACAGTTTTCTTATCTATAAAATGAGATTAATACTAGTTAATACCTCCTAGATTGTTAGAGTTAAGCAAGACAATGCATGTAAACTGTTGAACACTGTCCCTGGGACATAGTAAGTTGTCAGTAAATGTTAGCTTCTATTACTGCCACACTGAAACTGTTCCTATCTTCCCTCTTTCTCCTCCTCTTCCTCCACCCCCTTCTTTTGATAAAAGTTTACACCCAAAAGGATGAGCTTGTTTGCAGCCAACATTCTGGTTTGATAGGAGCCTAGGAGATATGTGGAAATATTCTAAGATGAGGTTAAATAATGAGTCTCCAAGATCTGTGGTAGAGTCATATTCTTATCAGTGTCCGAAAAATGGACCTGCCCCAGTGTCTGTGTTATGTTAGGTTGTCTCCACTGCCGTGTATTGAGAGATGGCAGGAACCATGTCACTGAGTCCAGAAGATGGTGAAGTGTGGGCCACAGTGTTGATTCATCTGTAACAGCTGCCTATTAGAAAAACTTTGAGAAATACAGATTGTTTCATTACTTATAGAGGACAGTGCTTAAAACAAAGAATTGAGTAGAAATTAAGAGATACATTTTTTCCAAGAGTAATCATGAAGTCTGTTCAATTTTCTTTTTTTTAAATTCATTTAATCTTCTAGAAAGTATCTACATTAAGGAATAATTTCCTGGGTAGTCTTCAACACTTACCCTCTCCTTTCCTCCCTCCCTCCCTCCTTCCCTCCTTTCTTCCCTCCTTCCCTCTGTCCCTCCCCACTCCCTCCCTCCCTTCCTTCCTCCCTCCTTCCCTTCCTTCCTCCTTCCCTTCCTTCCTCCCTCCTTCCTTTCTTCCTTCCTTCCTTCCCTCCCACATCTGACATCTCTAAATAGTTCTCCATGCAATGGCATTACTAATCACTTGACTTTTTCAGGAAATGATTCATTACTTTATAATTTCAATTCAGTAACCATTTTAAGATGTGCAATAAATTTAAATCCTTTATTATCAAGATAATATTTTTTTTTCTCCTGTCAGTGAAATATAATGATTAGAAACCATTTTTAGAAGTTGACCCTGTTAGAGACAGCTCTTAGAGGTTTGTCCGTTACACCAGCATATAACTTGTGGGGCATCAGTGTTTCCAGGGCAGGGGCCCCTTGTTGCCTGCCTATACATTTTTTCTAAGTTCCCAGAATAATGATGGTTATAATGAGTATGAGAGAGTTTATTACACTGGGTGAACGGGAGAGAGGACAATGTTTATTTGAAGTGTGTGTCTGTGAGGGGAATTATTTCCAAAGAACAGAGGATGAAGGATAAAGCCAATTGCTAAGGCATCCTTTCCCCTCCTGAGCATTGGCTACGAATCTAAGCAAGGCCGGCTGCCTATTGCAGACAGCCCGGGACTGGGGCTGATGAACCCTGGGATCTCTCATGTCCCCTCACCTGCCACTAACTTGCGCCATCATGGGGAGGTTGTTGAACCTGTCCAAGCATCAGTTTCCTCATCAGTCAGATGAAGGAGTGGTTTTAGGATTCTAGAGATGTTCTGAAAAATGGCCTCAGCCTGGGGAACCCAGCAGTCAGATCCCCTTCTCTATACCCTTTTTTTTTTTTTTTGAGACAGAGTCTCACCCTGTCGCTCTGGCTAGAGTGCTGTAGCGTCATCATAGCTCACTGCAACCTCAAACTCCTGGTCTCAAGTGATCCTCCTGCCTCAGCCTCCCAAGTACCTGGGACTACAAGCGTGTACCACCATGCTCAGCTAATTTTTCTAATTTTTTGTAAAGATGGGGTCTCGCTCCTGCTCAGGCTAGTCTCAAACTCCTGGCCTTTAAGTAATTCTCCCACCTTGGCCTCTCAGAGTGCAGGATTACAAGTGTGAGCCACCGTGCCTGGATTCTCTGTACTACTAATTGGAGTAATTCTCACTTTATCCCCACTTTCCATATGGGACTTCTTTGTAAGATATTCTTTAAAAACATATTTTTTAAAAAACTTGATTAAAATACGATGTTCTGAAAATGTCAAGTTTTTAAACTTGTTTATTATGAAAATTATCAAGAAAGTATAAGCAATATTGAAATGATACAATGAACAACCATATGCCCACCACCTAGATTCAACAGTTGCTGATTTTTTGCCACATTTTGTTAGTCTGTCTGTCTGTCCATCCATCCACCCATCTATCCATGCATGTGAGTTGCAGACATTGACAAAATTTACTCTTAAGTGCTTTGGCAGGCAGATCCTAAAACCAAAGGCATCGCTCTGCAAAATCACATTTATCACCGTTATTATGTCTATGAAATTGATATAATTTGCTAACATAAAATAACAACTAGTCCATACCCAGATTTATTGATTTAGCCCCAAATTGTCTTTTATAGCTTTTTGTTTTCAATCAGGCTACAGTCAAAGTTTATACATAATAATTGGTATGATATCTTCTTTTTTTTTTTAAATTTAAGTGGATTTAGGGGGTACAAGTGGATTATTGTTATGTGGATAAATTGCATCGTGGAGAAGTCTAGGCTTTTAATTTAGCCATCACCTGAATAGTGTAACTTGTACCCAATAGATAATTTTTCATCCCACACCCCTCATCCTCACTCCCCCTTCTGAGTCTCCAGTGTCCGTTAAGTCACTCTGTATGATCATGCACGTCCACTGCTTAGCTCCCACTTAGAAGTGAGAACATGCGGTATTTGGTTTTTTGTTCCTGGGTTACTTCAATTAGTGTAATGGCCTCCAGTTCCATCCAAGTTGCTGCAAAAGATATTATTTCATTCTTTTTCGTAGCTGAGTAGTAGTCCATGGTGTGTGTGTTTGTGTATGTATAAGGGTAAACACACACACACATACACATTTTTTTTAATATATTCATCAGTTGATGGGCACTTAGGTTGATTCTATATCTTTGCAATGGTGAATTTTGCTGCAGTAAATGTGAGGTTTTATATCTTGTCAATGTATTTCTTAAACAGTTTTTTTCAGGGGTCAGGGTCAGAGGGCAGGTTCCTCTCTGGATACTGTAGATACTGCTGATTTTCTTTATCAGGTAGCAAGGCTTTTTATAATAAAATTCTTGGTACTTCCTGTTATTGAGAAAACTTAATTTGTTGTACATTTTTTTGTACCTTTGTGAACCCGTTTTTGACTTCCAATCTGGCTAAGATGCTGATTTCCTTTGGTGAAACATGGGAGAAGAGGAAAAAATGCATTAATTAGGCTTGTAGCAGTGCACTGTGTTTATCTCAAGCAGAATGGGCTCCCCAGGGCTCTGTGCTGTAGCCCATCTGACAAAAAAGTGGTGGAAAGCAAGATTCAAGTCTCAGGTTATAAAACAAATTCTCTAAGACCTCAGGGCGCTTTGACCATGATTAGAGTCTGAGAAAGACTGAGAATTGGAGATTAGGACTGCTTCTTGTCACTGCTGGCTCATCTGGAGCACCGAGGGCACTGGGTGACAGACACACCTCTGGGCCTCAGGATTTCCTTGCTCAGTGTTAGAACTGAGCCTTTCTCCTGCCTTATTTGGGTGGGGGGAGGAATCTGGCATAGCTTCAATGGCAGAGGAGGGGCTAATGTGCCTATGAGTTGTGTTCATGTGTCAAAGTAACTTACTCTAAAATTAGATGACATTTTTAAGTGTGTTTTTCATCCTCCCATGGTCATGAAATTTGACAGGCAAATATATTACTTATGAATGTTTTAGGATTAACCCTCAATTCCCAGACTTTGCCCCAGTCCCTCCGCCTCCCTTTTTCAACCTTGTCTTGCCCCAGCCCAGGGACAAACCATAGCTCTGGGTGTGATTTCCGAAGGAGAAAACTCAGTGGGATGTTCCTCTGCCTCAAGTGACATCACATACTGGCAGACACATTTGGTTTTGCCGTCACAATAATGTAAAACAAAACAAAAAGAAACACACAAAAAGCTGATATACACACCCCACCCAGAAAGATTTCATATAAAAATGTGGCTTTCACATTAGACTTGAAAATTGGAAGAGCAGGCAACAATTGGCTGGAGCTAAGTAGAGGCATTAGAAGGGTATGTGGTCTCTAGTTTGCCACAATCTTCACCACTTCTTTTTGTCTCCCTTCTCAATCTAAGAATCTGAGCAGCTTCACTCATTCATGCTACTTTCCCAGACACTGTAGGCATTTAAGTTTGCCACTTCTGACTTGGCATGTCCCTTGGGCCCAAGGAGTTTTAGTTGTTATACAATTTGCTTGTCCCCATATATCTTTTTTTCACTCCCCTGAGCCCCTTTCCTGGCCCCAAACCTTTAACTTTGTCCTGATGTCATCAGATTGCTGCATGAAAGCTCCCTGTGGACCTCACTATTTTATCAATGGTGCCAGCCTTGTGAAGACAAGTTTTAGAACATCACCAGACCCTTTTTCAGAGGACCCTGGGAGAACTGTCTTTGTGGGTTTTGATTTGGGAAAGAGATGATGCTTCTGAGCAACTGGTTTGCCTTTTAAAGCAGGGCACCATGCAGCTTCTAGAAAGCTTAGATTGGTCACCTACTTCTTAATACATGTGGAGTGTTTGTCTTATTCTTGACGATGTGTTATTAACTATATCCTTGCCCTTTTCTTCCCTACTTTTTAAAGATCTAATTTATGTTATTTAAGCAACAGACATTTTTTAACAAGGTATAAATAAATAAAATGTAGTTATAATTAGAAATATCTTTATGTTTGTCTTGTTGTGGCCTTTTTAATCCCAGGCCAGATGTTCTTCAAATATCAGCCCTGGCCGTTCACAAGGCAAGAGGAACCTAAGTATCCTTGCACAGGGCTGATAGCGCTGATAGTTGAGCACACTGAGCTCATGGCGGTCGCTTTTAACCAGGGCACAGAACTCAGGAGTGAGTAAGCTGGGATTTGATCAACACTTTTCAAATTTTCAAGACCACCCTATATTAACCCCCGACCCCCATCTTTCTCCCATTCTGTAAATAGCCAAGCTGTCATCTGTTGCTTTTGAATGTATACAAAATTCTAACAGCTTCTTCTTAGAACCCTTTTAAATTAGCATTAAATACACTTTCACCAGCCCTGAGGTTTTAGCCAATAAGTTTTAAAGGAGCCAACTCTATTTCTCCTTTCATGAACATTTGAAAATACAGTTTCAGTGCTCATCCTCCAACGTGCCTGAGTCGTCTGACTTGTCACATCCCATCAGCATTTCCTTCTCTTCTCCCACGTCAGGTGTGGTTATTACCTGGGCCATCCACTCACAACTAGGGCATCTGTTTCTCAACATTATTCACCCTCTGCTCACTTTATCCTCCTCTCTAACCTATAGGCCTTTAGCATTTTACTTTATACCTTTCTTCAATGCTATACTTTTAAATTTTTATTTTGGTTAGGGTAATGCAATGACATTGTTCAACATTCAAAAGGTGGGAAAGGGTGAGGGTGGAGGTTTGGCCTCCCCAGGCCCCCTTTTCCCAGCCATCCCGTTCTCTTCTCCAGAGGCTTCCAGAATTTCCAGATGAGCAAGAATCCAGAGATGGTCTGTGCAAACTCCAGCACGTCCCTAATGTTAGTGAGGGTGGCAGTTGTGAGGGTGTTAGTAAAATGTCAGCATACTAAGCACACTGTTTTGTACTCTATTCATTTCACAATATCTCAGAGATTCTTCCATACCAACATATAAAGAGCTGTAACATATATGCATGCAGCTTCATGATAATCCACTGCAGAGTTGTCTTGTAATTTATTCAGACATTCCCTGTTGATGGATGTTTGGGTTTTATCCATTATTTTGCTATTACAAACACCACCATAATAAGCAACCTTGTACACATTTCATGTCAACCACAGATTAGTGTATTGAAAGGATCAGTTCCTAGAAGTGGAATCAAAAGATGTATACATTTGTGATTTTGATCAATATTGCCACATTTCCTTCTGTTGAGGTTGAACCAGTTGACATAATCTACTAGCACTGGGAAATCCTCATTTTCCTTTCTCTCCTTCCCTCATCTTCTCCCTCTTCTTTCTCCTCTCTTCCTCCATTCCCTCCTTCCTTTTCTTCTCTTCCTTCCTTGCCAGTTAAAACATACTGATCATTTGGCAGCACCAGGCAGTTATTAAACCTACCTGGGAATCTGAGTTTCTGTCTCTGCTGCTGTCAGTGATCCTCAGGCCCCTGCTTGTGTAAATCAGAGCTTCTCCTGCCATGCTGATTTGTATTAAGCCAGGACTTTGTAGCCTGATTCAAATCACCAACTGATTCTCCTTTCCTTTTCCTCCCCCTTCTGGGGCAGTACGTTTTTCATGGAGAGCAGGACTCTCCAGCTGATGTGATGATCCTCCCTTGCCAGGGAGAAGCTATTACTAACAAACAAGAAGTGAGCCAGAGTTCTTCTGTCCCTCCAGACACCTCTCACGATAGCAGGAGGAAAAACCCTGATAACCTCCAGATGAGTCCCTGGGACATTTAGAATTAAAATGAACATCCGAGAACAAGCGACAGACTAAGTGGAGGAAGACACTGTGGAGTCTTTTGAATGATGGCAAAGATATTTAGAATTTTTTTTCCCCCAAGTTCCCTCTGGAAGAAAGAGCTTGGTGAATTGATTAAAAGGCACTGGCCCATTCAAGTTCCAATCATCTTGAAACTGAACAACTTTATGCATCTTCCATGGAGCTTTAACATAGGAGCACTTAAAAAAAAAAAAGGAATAAAAAGCCCCTCTCTTGTTTTTGGTAATGATACAATGGCAGAATATCAACCACCCACCAGTTGGGTGTCTGAGAAGGACTGTGGGCACCATGCAGCCCACATGAAACAATTGCCCCTGGAGAGTTGATGGTTCAAGTTAGTTTGAAATGAGAAATTGCCGGTGACCTGAAACCCATCATTATTAACCTTGTGGCACAACATTGCCATAACCAGTAGCCAACTCTCATTTTTTCTTTCCTCTTTTTTTTTTCATTGGAAGAAAGGCTCATTGATGAAAGTTGGCTCAGTTTTTTTTTTTTTTTGTTTGTTTAAGTTAAGTGGTCGGACCACCAAGAAGAATTACTTTCCTTGATTGGGAACAGGTCTTAATACAGATGTCCTTCACATGGGCAATTCACTTTTCTCTACTCCCCGCAATCAATTCGAGCTGTGTTTATATATAGACACTTGCCCACAAAGATTGTGTGGAGAAGCATCTGTGTGTCACTGCCTAAGTCTTCCAAAGGAATTGCCTTCTAGTTATTCATGTTTTTATAGCTTGAATACATTTATAATGAATGTGGCTTCTTTCTTCTTCCTTTGTCTAAAAGCAGAACAAATGACAGAAAAAAACAAGGTAGGAAGGATTTGGGGACATGTATTTATGGTATAATAATATTCATGATATCCCCTTACGTTTTATGGCAGAAAATTCTGGAGGGACGAGTCTAGCTCTTTCCAGATGCGGCTCCATTGGTTGTTAGTGTTGCTGGTCAGGCAATCAGGGTTCCACTGAAGATTTTCTTTCCATGTGGCTATAGGCATTTCAGAATGTTGCCTTGTGGCATCCACAGAAATCTCCAGAGTTACATGAGAGTTCATCTGGGCACCCTGCCCAAAGATAGGTCCCCTGTGTAGCCTCAACTATTCATTCTGTGTATGTTATTCCAGTGTGTTGGGCTTGCTTCAATTTGTGGCCAGAAGGGGACATTTCTTACTCTAGATCAAAGAGTTTAGAAATCGCCTTCCCACAATTCCCAGCTAGTCCTACTCCTTCCCATAATTCCCAGTGAACCTCACTCCTTCCCACAATTCCCACTGTACCTCTCCTGTTCCCACAATCTCCAGTGAGCTCCACTCCTTCCCACAATCACCAGCAAGCCCTGCCCCTTCCCACAATCCCAAGCGAGCCCTGATCCTTCCCACAATCCCCAGTGAGGCCCACTTGTATGGAGTGTCTGTGAGTAGCCTGCCCGCTCTCTTCATTGTAGGCTTCCAGGTATTATCTCTCTTATGACCCATTTCCAACCTCCTGTTTTTTTTCTTCAGAGTTTCCTGTGGAAGCTCTCCACTGTATCTTTGCTAGATAATGGTAACAATCCATCAATAATCCCCAACTTAGTGAGCCTGTACCAGGCCTTATTGCACTGGGATTTCTATGCTATGGCTACTGTACAGGATTTGACTCATCAAGAACTTAAGCAGAGTTGATGCAGAGAGAAAGGAACACTTACATACTGTTGGTGGGACTGCAAATTAGTACAACCTCTATGGAAAACAGTATGGAGATTTCCCAAAGAACTAAAAGTAGACCTATCATTGCATCCAGCAATCCCACTACTGGGTATCTACCCAAAGGAAAAGAAGTCATTTTATCAAAAAGATACCTGTACTCGAATGTTTATCATGGCACATTTCACAACTGAAAAGATGTGGAATCAAACCAAGTACCCATCAATTAATGAGTGGATTAACAAAATGTGGAATATGTATACCATGAAGAAGGATTAAAAATTGTTGGAAATCAAGTATGAGGGAGGAGGGGAGAGGTAAAACCTACGTAACAGGTACAGTGAACAATATTCAGGTGATTGGGCACACTTGTAACCCTCACTAAAGCATTATAAAAGCTATCCATGTAACAAAAACATTTGTACCCACTTAATATTTTGAAATAAAAACATAATTTTTTTTAAAAAGAACTTAAGCAGAATCTGTTAGGAAAGGTGTTTTTTAATGAAGTAAGGAGCTGAATACTTGTTCTCTGCTGTCCCTTCATTGCTAACACAATGCCTGGTTTTCAATGATTATATCATGAATAAATGAATGGAGTACTCTGTAGGCTGAACGATGGCCCCCAACATATTTAGGCTCTAATCTCTGGGATCTGCGAAGGTTACCCATGGCAAAAGGGACTTTGCAGATGTGATCAAGTTAAGGATCTTGAGATGGTGACATTAGCCTGACTTATCCAGGTGGGCCCTAACTGCAATCATAAGTGTTCTTACAAGAGGGAGGCAGAGGGGAATGTGACCACAGAAGAGGAAGACAACCATGCAATGGTGGAAGCAGAGGAAGAGGAGGTGACGCGGCTGTGAGTCAACAGTGTGGCAGCTTCTAGGAACTGAAAGAGGCAAGGAATGCATTATTCCCTGGAGCATTCAGAGGGAACCAGCCCTGCTGACACCTTGATTTTAGTCCTTGATTTATTTTGGACTTTTGACCTCCAGAACAGTAAGAGAATAGATGTGTGTTAAGTCTAAGTTTGTGGTTATTTGTTACAGCAGCCATCAGAAGCTAACAGAAGTATGAATGCTAAGACTTCAGACAGGAAGAATGCCCACATCTGGGCCCTCAACATTCCTTTTCATGGGCAATTGTGCTGACTGCTTCCTTTCTTGCTCTTCTTCCTCTTCTCCTTTTATTGACCAGATACTTAATGAATGTCTATAATGTTACAGGTTGCACCTTTTTTTGGGGGGTGGGTGGCAGGGTCTTGCCATGTCACACAAGCTAGAGTGCAGTGGCATCATCATAGCTCACTGCAACCTCAAACTCCTGGGCTCAAGCAATACTCCCACCTTGGCCTCCCGAAGTGCTGGGACTACAGGTGTGAACTATCAGCCTATCTTTTTTTTTGTTTGTTTCTGTAATCACCCTCTGAGTTTGCACAATTTCAGTTCTTGTCAAGCACCATGACCCTGAGATTTCAGAACGAAGATCAGGTCCCACATGTGAGGATCCCAGCTGATGGAAGTAGGGGGCTGAAGTGGAATCTGCACTGGCTGGGTTCACCTTGCTATGGTGACTGCAGCAGCAAGGACTGGACCCCAGATTTCCCAGTCAGGCCTCAATTTTTCTCTCATGACGAGAGTTTTAGAAGTAGGCAGCACAGTTTGGGAGTCTAGCATATGATGCTATCAGAGACCATGACTGCCTCAATCTTCCCTCTGAGCCTTAGCCTGTGGCTGCTCCACCTCCAGGAGTTTCATCTGTTGCCCAGCGGGGAAGAAGGCAGAAAGTGAAGGGCAGATAGCACATGCCATCTTACCCCAGGAATTCCTCTGGCATGTCAGTGGCCAGAACCATTTCACATGGCCACCCATAACTGCAAGGGAGTCTGCAGAGGTTTTTCATTAGGTACATGGCTACTCTGAATTAAACTGGGGCACTGTTAATAAAGAGAAAGGAGAGAGAAGAGGTAGGCACCCAGCAGTGTCTGTCTTGGTGGTCATGAACTCTGGCTCTGGAGTCATGTAGTTGCCCTGGTTTGAATTCTGGTTCTGCTACCTGGACCATGACTTGTTGCTTAACTATTCTCAATCTGAATGTTTTCCTCTATAGAAGAGCGATGATAATTGAAAGTATGGTAGGAGTTTTGGAAGGATTAATTAGGTCATGTATGAAATGCTTAGAACAAGAGTCTGGCCATTAGTAAGCATTCAGTTACTTTCACTGATGTGGTCATCATGGTTATTGTCCTTGTTTTCCTTTCTTCCTCCTTTTCCTCCTCTTCTTCTGTCATCGTCATCACAATCATCATCATCCATAGTTACTCCCTCACCCGACCATGTTAAATCTATGTTGGTTTTTTTTTTTATCACATATCCAAAAATAATACAGCATTTTCCATAAAAGCATTCATTTAATGTGTTTCCTTCTACCTGTGAATTTCCCTAAGCTGCACATAGAACCCAATGACATTTTACCTCCATAGTTAGTGGCTTATCTAGAAAAGTGTCCTCCTGGGCTCTGTCTCACACATCCTGGCACATATTTGGCATACACACACTCACACATGCACAACTAGCACACACCATGTTTGTTGATCGAATGAATTAATATCTCACTGAAAAACAAACACACACTGATTATACTCCTTGTGGAGCTAATTTGTTTTCGTCTCTAAGAGCAAGGCCAAATCACCAGATTAATGGCTTTGGCTGTATATCAAAAGGACTTTCCTTTACAGTGACAAGTGGACCTGAGTGTGTAGTAATACTGGTGGTCATTGTAATGCTGCAGCCCCTGTCCCCACCCCCAAGCACGGATGGGTGCACGCCATGTGCCAGTCACAGTATAGAAGACATGCTTCGTCTCAGCACATTTGGCATCTCCACGGGATCAGGGATTTACACGCCAAAACCTTGCTCTTGGGACTTGGCTTCCACTAGCAAGGGAAAGGAGTTTTTCTCACCCTTGCATGCTCTTACAGCTGTCTCAGCCCATTTCTACCACTTTTCAGTGTTTTAGCCCAGGATAATATTACTGCTTTCAGAGAGTAATGAACCATCTCTGAAGGCAGGGGGCACCTGAGTTGGCAGTACAGGGACAAGGGCCAGGCTCCGCATCGGAGTGGATGCTCCGGAAGTCCCAGAGAAGTGGACATTGAGTGAGCGCAGTAGCTAGCTGCCTGCATCCCTGTTTCAGGGAAGATTTCAAAGTCCTAGTGCTCTAAAAGTCTGACTTAATTTGTGATTTGCTGGTAGTCTCCCAGAAGGTATGGGAAACAGATATGAGACTTGTGAAAAATACCAGACATCCCAAGGGTTAAAAGAAAAATAAAAGAGAGAGAGGAGGGTGTGGTGTGACCCATTTCTGGCAGCTTTTTAGGCATTTATTATGTCTTGGTGGCAAAGCGTGGTTGGACTGGTGGTTTTGTTATTGATCATGTTCCCTGTATGTCTTCAGCTTTTTTTTTTTTTTTGCTAATACTAGGCCCGATGTGTATAAACAAATTCCTTTCTTAATCTTCTAAGCAGTGCATACTTAACACATTTGAGCTTGGAGAATTCAGTTCCCACCACAAGCTCTGGAATGGAGGATTTATAACCGAAAGGCAGACAGAAGGTATACTGAAAGGTACTCAAACTGTCACTTCCTTCACCCCCAGGAGCAGTGAGCACACACTGTCATTCCTTTGCAAGTGTTTGGCTTTTTGAACTTCCTGGGGAGATGAGTGTTAACTGCTTCATGACTGGCAGTGCTGAAGGAGTAGGTGAGCAATGTGACCCTTACACATTATATAAAGAAAGACAGACGAGGTGTTCTAAAGAATGCACAGCTAGCTAATTCATAGTGGCTGTGTCTATAGGAGGGATGGGGAGGGGAGAGAGGAGGAAGGACCAAGAGCTGATGGCAGGGAGGCTTTAGTCTGGTTTATAATGCCTTAATTTTTTTTTAAAGAGAGTGAATTGTTCATGTACCGCTTGTGCAATAAAAATTATTTTTTAAAAAGAGCTTGGGGTATTCATTTTCTGTGGCTGCCATAACAAATAATCTAAACCTTAATAACTTAAGACAACATAAATTTATTTTCTTACAGTTCTGGAGGTCAGAAGGCTGACACAAGTCTCACTGGCTAAAGTCAAGGTGTCATCAGTCTGTGTTCCTTCTGGTAGCTCTAGGAGAGAATCCATGTCCTTGCCTTTTCCAATGTATAGAGACTGCCTGCATTCCTTGGTCCATGGCCCGTTCCTCCATCTTCAAGCCAGCAACATTGGGCTGAGTCCCTCTCAAATGGCCACGTCTCTGGTTCTTTCTCTTCTGCCTGACTCTCTCCCTTTTAAGGACTCTTGTAATTACCTTGGTCCCAGCTATGGATCAAGGATAATCTTAGTTTAAGGTCAGCTCACTAGCAACCCTAATTCTGTCTGTAACCTTAATTCATGTAATGTAGCATATTCACAGATTCTATTTGTTAGTTTTTTTTAATTGAATTCATGTTTACAAAAGTATTTTTAGCTCCATTTTTAGCTGAAAACTAAGTACTGTTTACACCCTCCCTTCCCCCCATTATAAATGGTTATTATTGAATTATTTGGAAAATATAGAGGATAAAAAGATGACAAGACAGTTGCCATTGTCCTACCCTCTGAAGACAGCCAACATTAATTTGTGACTTACTTTTTCCTTACTCTCAGAGGCAGCCTCTCATTTTTAGGGAGTTTTGACTGTGTTTTTAAAACTCTGGTGACATAACACACATGCATGAAAGTGCACATTTTATTTTATTTTATTTATTTATTTTTTAATTGCCTACTCTTTTATTTAGATGTTTTATATATACATTTATATACATAGAAAGTGCACATTTTATATACTTGCTGCTGGATGGATCGTAATAAACTGGCACACCCAGGTAATCAGTGCCCAGATCTGGAAAGAAGATATGACCCACAAGCCTCTTCCTGCCCTTGTCCAGTCATTCTCCCCCACTCCCACCGAGGGTAGCCACTGACCTGACTTGGGACAGCAGGGGTTGGTTTTGGTCATCTTTGTGCCTTATATATTAATAAATGGAATCATATAGTAGATTCTCTTCTTTCTCTCAACATTTATGCTTAATATGTTGCATGGAGTTGTGCACTATTCATTCTCACGGCTGTGGAGTATTCCATCATGGGGATTGCTACAATTTATCTAATTTGTGATTGCATTTATTAATGTTTGAATCCTGTGTTTTTCGTGTAACACTCTTACCAAATATCTCCCCCTGATCTAACACATTCTTTGTAAACACCATTTTAAATAGAAGCAGAGTGGATCTGTATTTATTTACCAAGTCTCCTGTTGTTGAATACTGATCAAGTTTCTAGTTTTGTTTTTGTTCTGTTTTTCTTGCTGTTAGAAGTGTTTAGTGCTCTTTATGACTGTTTTCACCCTAATCCTTCCCTATTCCCCTGATTAAATAAGGTTTAGTTCGTTTAGACTATTCAAATTGATGTCTAACCCATCTTGTTAAATGGCTGATGGAGAAAATCCTTTATCTCCTTCCAAATCATAGGACTATTATTCCTTAGAACATTTCCTTAACAAATCGGTGTCAGTCTTCTTTTCAATAAATTGCAGGGGGAGTGCTCTCTGTTTTGTTTTGTTTTTGTTGTTAGAAGTGGCACTGAAGTGAACAGTGTTGACATGTGTGCACAGAGTGTTGTGTTTTCTTTGTTTGTTTGCTTTTGTTTTCTGTATCTCAGATGGTTTTGTTAAGTTAAATTCCCTGAAGTGAAATAGCTAGTTCACTGGGCCCAGGTCTTTTGGTGTGTGCTGTCAAGTTCTTTTCAAGAGGGTTGTACCCATTTTTTTCTTCCACCAACAATGAATGTCTTTTTTTTGTCATGTAGTTATCAGTGTCTTGGCAAGAGATCCACATAATCTCTGCTTAAACCATTTCTCTTGGCCCATATTATTAACAGGGACAGCTCTCACTCAGAGTAGAGGATTCGTTATTCCACTGATTGGGTGGTACCAGAAAGACAGCTTTGGACTTGAACTTGAAGACCTAGCTTCAATTCCCAGCATTCACTTCTCCATTGTGTGACCTTAGGCAAGATATTTAACCTTTCTGAGCCTCAGTTTTCTTATTTGAAAAATGAGCCTTTTTTACTCCCGTACTGTTTCTTTCTACTGCTTTATTTGGGTTTGCAACCTGTTCCTGGAAAATTCTGTTCCTGGAAGATGGTGAGCATGATGTACTTCCTTTTTTATTGTGTTCCATCACAGGTGGTAGACTCCTAGCTGTGGTCCTGTTCAATGCTGCTTTTCAAGTTGTAGAATTATACCACCTGAAATCAGTCCTATACTCTGGGACATGCCTCCTGCTGAAACCACCATTTCTCTCTTTGTTCATTCATTATTCGCTTCTCTAACAAACCTTTACTGAACATCTAACGTGACCCAGGCACTCTTGCTGAGCGCTAGGGGCGCAAAGATGAAATGAACTTGCTACTTGCTTGCAAGGAAGTGAGACTCTAGAGATGAAGCCTGGGAGGCCAGTCGGCCAGTGGTGAGGGAAGAGCTCCAGTCCACCAGGAAATCGGGACGCCTAGAGAAGGAGCATCCAACTTCTCCAAGGAGTGTAGAGGTCGGGGAAGGCTTTTTGAAGAAAGTTGTTTTGTGGCTGAATTGAGAAGGATGAATAGGAGTTAGTCAAGTGAAGAATGGGGTAAACAACCATAGAAACTTGAGTGCTGGTGGTGTTTTGGGTAAATACATTCTTTCTCATTCTCATTCTCTCTCTCTCTGTCTCTTTCTCAGTGCAGATAAAGCAGTGTTTTTTTCCCTGTAGGTGATTGTGCCTCCCAGAAGACATTTGCCAATGTCTGGAAACTTTATTTGTTACAGTGCAATGGAAGGAGGCTACTGGCATCTCCTAGGTAGATGCTGCTAAGCATCCTACCGTGTGCAGGACAGCACCCACCAAAAGACATGTGGCCCCGGGTGTCAATAGTGCTGAGATCAAGAAAGCTTGGGCTAAAACATAAGGAAGTTGTGGGTAGGATAACAGCAGAGAACAGTGTTTTTTCCCCTTCCCACAACTGGAGGGTATGTGTGTGTAGTGGGAGAAGTCTAGAGAAGTTTCCTCTGCTTGGAGGCTGCGCCCGTCTCAGTTCTGGAAGCCTGCTCTCTGTTTGTTGACTCACTGTCCAGAGAGCTGGAGACTCGGCAGGTGTGCCTCACTATGGGCTCCCTTCACGGTGTCCTCACCTTGATTTATTAGAGCATTTTATTCCCCTTTCAGTGTTTATGACATCCAGGGATTTGGTCGAACCATGAGGAAATGAGAGTGGACAGTGAGACAATTATCATTCATTTTCACTCCCCATAAACATCTTCTGTTTCTTTTTTAGGAGACATTGCTAATCCCCTTGTGCATTGGTTTTGCCTGTTCTTTCTTCAGCCTCGGTATAAAAAGCAAAGTGGTAGTGACTTTTTCCTTATGGCTGCTGAAAAGATTACACAGTGTTTGGACTGCTGCCTGCTTCTACCCTGGAGCACAAAAGATCCAGGAGTAGAAATTGGTTCTAACAATATCCTTTTAGAAAACACCAAGGGGATGTGAGTCACTTTCCCTTTGAGTTAAAGGCATTGTGTCCCTCAAATTCAGGGTTAGAGAATGACAGAAACTTGATCTCTACTTCCTGGGGTGGGGGTGTGCAATAATTGAGTGTCTGCAGCAATTATTGAGTGTCCCCACCCCAGTGGGGTGGGAGGGAGCAATAATTGAGTGTCTGCAGCAACCTAGAAGCAACCTACAGAAACTTTTATGAGCCCTGGGTCTGGGAGGAGTTTTGTGTGTGTGTGTATGTGTGTTTGAATTTCTAGAAAAGTTTGAATTTCTAGAAAAGTTTGAATTTCTAGAAAAGTTTGGCTTTGATGGGAATGAAGATAGAGGAATGAGAGGAGAGTGCATAAAGTGGAGGTGAATTTCCAGCTTTCTATTATAGATGGAGGAGTTGCATACTTTAGGGTTCTTTGGTTGGAAGCAACAGAAAAGTCTTTGGTAAACTTAAAAAGGAAATATTGACAATGTGCCTGCTATGAGTTTGGTTACATGTAACAGAAACTGAGCCACATTGTGGCTTAAGTTCCAGAGGAAGTAAGCCCAGGTTTGGTGTACCAGCACCCCAGTGCATCCTAGGCTCTGTCATTCTCGTCACGTAGCTTTTATCCTTGTGCCTGGGGACATGTGACCAGCACTCCCAGGAACTCATGGACTCATGTTTTCATGGTACTGCCTTTGGGATGACTCAGCTCTAATCCTCTTTCTTTTTTCCTTGTATGGTTCAGCTCCAGATTTATATTCTCAGGAGAGAATCTACTTGACTATTTTTGGCTAAGTGTTCATTCCCTTGAGCTGAAAACCTGAAGAAGTTGGAATGAGCAAGGGCTACTTCAAGCCACATATCTGTAAAGACATTTTCAGAAGTGAGGAATTACAGCGGACAGCCTTATTTGTTCTTGGATCCATGTGGTTGGGAGAAAGGAAGGAAAAGAAAGGCAGCTAGCATTTAGTGGGTAATGGCCTGTAAATTAGCCTGTAAACAGTGGACCCCAAAACATGGTGGATTAATCCTTCTACTCAACCTTACCTTGTCTACAACCCAATTTTTCTTTAGGAGGTGGAGAAAGCTATTTGGGGGGTTCCTCTGAATAAGCCCAGGATTTAGCCCCCACAATGTTGCCTCATACAACTCTTCTAGTATCATTATCATTATCATCTTCTTCTTCTTCTTCTTCTTCTTTTTTTTTTTTTTTTTTTTGGCTGAAGATTGGGTCTCACTCTATTGCCTGGGGTAGAGTGCAGTGGCATCATCATAGTTCACTGCAACCTCAAACTCTTGGGCTCAAGCAATACTACTGCCTCAGCCTCCCGAGTAGCTGGAAGTATGGGTGCAAACCACCACCATGCCAGGCTGATTTTTCTTTTTTTCTTTTTTTTGGTAGAGATGGGGTCTTGCTATGTTGCTTGGATTATCTCAAACTCCTGCCTTCAAGTGATCATCCTACCTCAGCCTCCCAAAGTGCTAGGATTGTAGGTGTGAGCCACCTGTGTGCCCAGGCTTTTTTTTTTTTATTATTATTATTTAAATGATAATTCTCATCAATCTGTCCTCTCTTACTTTGTGATTTATGGTCCATATATTTGGAACCTGAATTAAATTTGAGCCTTTAAAACATAAACAGATTTTAAGAACACAGTTTTTAGAGACACAGTATTTGGATTAATATGGCCTTGGCTCAATTAGTATAATTGATCTTTGCTTTAGTTTTCTCATCTCTAGAATGGAAATAATGCCCACTTTATAGGGTTCTGGTGGGGATTAAATGAGATAATAAATGTAAAGTGCTTTGAACAGTGCTATGCATATATTATTTGTCCTGTAAGTATTGGCTATTTAAAAAAAGTTTTAAAAACTTGTTGTAGAGTCATAGGAGTTCACAAAAATAGTACAGAGAAGATTCCTCTACTCCTCAACTAGTTTTCTACAATGGGTGTTCTGTATATAACTATATTATGGTGTCAGAACCAGGAAGTTGATGTTAGTACAGTGTGAATATATAGTTCCATGGACCCTATCCTCCCACCCCCAAGATATCCACATCCTAATCCCTAGAATCTGCGAATACACGTGTTACATGGAAAAGGGGAATTAAGGTTGCAGATGAAATTAAGGTTGCTACTTGGCTGAAGTTAAAATAGGGGAGTTATCCGGGATTATCTGTGTGGGCCCCGGTGTAATTAAAGGGGTTCTTGGAAGAGGGAGTCAGATGGGACAAACTGAGAGATAGCAGGGTGAGAAGTCAGCCAGGTGTTGCTGGCTTCAAAGCTGGAGGGAGGTGATCACCATCCAAAGGAAGCTCTGGAAATTGGAAAAAGTATGAGATGGATTCTCCCCTAGAGCTACCAGAAGGGAACACACCCTGTTCATGACTTAACTTTAGCCCCATCAGATCCAACTTGGACTTCTGACTATAGAACTATAAAATACTAAATTTGTGTCATATCAAGCCATGAATTTTTTGGTAATTTATCACATAGCAGTGGATAAGTAACGTAAGTCCTACGCCATTTTATCACATATGTAGGTTCAGGTAATCACCACCACAATTAAAATGTAGGACTGTTCCATCATGATGGAGACCTCCCTTGTGCTACCCCCTAAAGTCACACCCACCACCCTCCACCCTTAGACTTTCTTATGTTCTATGAGGAAGCAAAGCTCTTTTGTTCTTCAGGTATCTCCTCATCCTGTCCCTTCTGCCTGGATGCAATTTCCCTGGCTAAATCCTTATCTTTTGTGTCCTCCAGTAACCCCCCTCTGACCTTCTCATCTTAATCAGACCTCTTCCCAATATAATCTCTAATTATATCTTTTACCTTCATTTCATAGCACATATCATGAAATGTGGATAATGACATATTTGGGTGAGAATATTTGTTCATTCTCTGTCCCCCCAACCAGCCTGCAAACTACATAAGGGCAAGAACCTTTTCTGTTGTACTCAAGGTTGATTTCTCAGCTTCACATATGTGACTATACAGACAGTAGGAGCCAAGTAAATTTTTGTTGAATGAATGAACTAATGTCAGTATTCAAGATATGGAACTGGAATTATTCCTGGATTTTTAAATGGAAGAGTACACAAGCATTATAAGCAATTCTACTTGCATTTACTCAACAACCTTATTTTTTGTCACCGTGTGGGCTGTCATACTAAACTGGCTCTGATTTGTTATGTGGGGGTAGTTATACTTTTGTGAACTCCAAGTACACAGTTTAACATGACTGAACCTGCATTGCACAGTGGACCAATTTTGCATTTGTTTTTCACTCCCTAGCATTTTCCAGAAATAGTTTGATTCATTCATACTGATAAAATAAATTCCAATAACAGCATTATTCCCCAAAGAATGTGGACTTCCTTTGCCAAACATAATTTTCTTGAGAACGAATTGATGAAGTAAACTTACCTCTTGGCCAAATGCTTTTTAGAATTATTCAACCATAGATAGCAGGCTGCACCTAGGGGAAGCCAAACATCTGGATGAAGAATGAAATATCCAGATGTTTTCAAGTATCTGGATGTTTCTAACCATCTGTTTCTCTTGATTATTGACAAACGATCCAGCTGTTTTGCAGAAGATGGTATACCTTGTCTAATCAAAGAGAGAAGTAGTGTTCTTAGAAAAATTTGATGTCATCCCATATGTACTGATACAGGGTCTATGTCTTTAATTGAAGGCATGATTTGGTCACAGCAAAGGACAATAGCTTTATGTTTTCTGAAGCTGTTATCTTGCTGTGAGTGCCATACTGCAAAGGATTTTAGGTTAATTGTCTCATTTACCATCAGAGTCTATGTTGTGTAGCTTTATTTTATTTATAATGTATTCACACCTTAACCAATAGCTTTACTGATGGAATATAAGAATGCTGCTATTCAACAGTGATAAAGCCTGTATATTGCCTAAACATTTTAGTGTTGTGTTTTTTTTTTCACAGCATAGAAAAAGTTTGGTATACAAAATTTCTGTTGTTAACAGAAACTTGTAAGCATCTTTCTGCAGCAGGAATTTTGGAGCCTGAGTAGTAGCAGCCACCCTCCTGCCACCACTCCCCAATTTTATTTTGTTTAAGGCTAAGCATAGGCTCACCATTATATATTTTTTAAATTAAATTAAGGCTGGAGTAGAATGGCATAACTGGAAGCCTTATTGAAACTTGAAATGAAACGTATTTGTAGTCTGCCACAAGAATCATTGTCTGATATTTGTGGGTTTGTAGGACTGAATTTGAAGTCCTTAAAAGGATGTCCTAACAGTGAATAAAGATGTGGGGCTTGAATTTTTATGTTATCTTATTACTCTGTCATTTTCTTGAGTGGTACACCAGAGCACATGGAAAAGTAAATTATAGGAAGCCGCGCAGTAGAGTAGTTAAGAGTGATGAAGCGAGCGTGAGAACGCACACTCAGTGCCTGGCGTCAGCACATGCATCATGGGCCCCTCCATCAGGGGCTGTCGTCTGTTTGGGTTTCCAGCCATGAAGCACATGAACAGCAACATTTGGAGGTTGGGGAGAGGTGGATGGGGAGGCATATGATGCCTGTGACGTTTAGTGACATTAGCTCTTCCTACCAAATAGATGCAAATGGATTTCATTTGTGAGTGTTTGTTAAACACATTGTAAGTGGCAGACCCACTGAGACAGGTTGTGGATCAAAGGCAAATTCAAATCAGTGCCTCAAAACAGCAGCTAAAGTGGACAAACCCAAATGTCTTGCCTAAACATTTGGCTCCAGATTTTACAAAAAGCCATATGATTTCAATTCCACTGTATATAAATGGGATGATTGTGTATTTACTTCTCACTTGCCCTGCCAGTGGGATGGGGGGTGGTGGGGGAAGACAAGGACAAACAATTCAAATTAGCAAATGAGCCAAATCCATCTGGATTTGGTTATGTGCTGATTATAGAGTTTGTTCTATTGTTTTTAACGTCTTCCAAACCTTCTGTGTATTAGCCAGCATTAAGGGAAAAAGTGACATTTTGACTTTGATTCCTTTGGTAATGTAATGCATTTTTCTATATTTCTAAAGTTTCTTTCTTAAAGGAATAGTATGTAACAATGATGGTTAGCATTTGTTGAGTGCTTACTATACTCAGGGTCTATGCCAAAGGCTTTCACACTTATCCTTTTTTAAACTTCTTAACCCGGTGACAAAGATATTATTGATCCCATTTAACAATGGGGCATAATGGGGATTCAGAGAGGTTAGTAACTTGCCTGTAGCATCATATAGCCAATGCCTGTGAGAGGCAGGATTCAAACTCAGCTAGGTCTGAACTAAATCTTCTGAATTAACTCATCACTGGACATTGCTGCCTCTAATAGTTACTTTACTTTTATAATTGCGAACAAAATCTAATGTACCAGGGGTTGGCAAGCTTATTTTGTAATGTGACACACAGTAAATATTTTAGGCTTTGCAATACAGTCTCTGTTGCAGCTATTAATATTTTACTCTGCCACTGTATCCCAAAAGCAGCCACAGGCAATATGTAAATGAATGGGTGTGGTGGTGTTTCAATTAAAAAAAAATCTTTATGGACACTGAAATTTGAATTTAATATGATTTTCATGGGTCACAAAATATTATTCTTCTTGTGTTTTTTTCCAGCCATTTAAAAATGGGAAAATCATTCTTAGCTCATACAACAATTGGCAGTGGGTTGGATGTGGGTGGTGGGCTACAATTTGCTGGTGTTTAATATAATGAAATGGTAGAAAAAAATGCAATAGAAAATCTGAGTGAAGAGTTAAGGGGCTGCTTCACAAAGTCTGGTCTGGAGTCTTGGGAGTGGCAAGTAGACAGGGAGGCAGTGGGATTTGTTTTGAAATTTTTAGCATGCTCTGTTTCCCACCCCACTTGCCTTGGATTTGTTTGTTTAAGTTGCTTTGTGGGCTGTGGTGGAAATTATGATGGGGATGGGGAGGGCATCCAAGCTGTTCCATGACATTACCCATGGTATCTTTTCATTCATTTACTCATGCATTTACTCATTCAACACATACTTATTGAGCACCTTCTATGTGCCAGACACTGTTGCAACATGATATTTTGTACACTAGAGAATAAAACAGACAGTCCTTGCACACAGCCTCCCATGATGTTGGGATCATTGTGTTAATTGCAGGGAGACAGTCAGCACTTGAGGCTCAATTAATGGTAAAGTGTTATCAGAAGACCCAGCAGCATCTATTTTTTCTGCCCTCCTCTTTGAGTTTGGTTTAAATTAATAGGTTACTGAGTTTGGACATACCATGCAGTGGGAAGAAGAGGAGAGGACCCCATTGAGAAAGACTGGATGTCCTCAAAGCAGGTCATGCCTACTCTTTGGCTGTGAGTCTGTGGACTTTCATTCTTCTGCATGGCAATGAAAGAGCAGGGAGGGTGGATTCTCCATCTCCTCTTCCTCTTTGGAATCAGGAAAACGTGTTTCTGTTCCAAATCTTCTTTGATAAATAAGATTGCCTATTCCTCGTTACTTCAACATATATTTTCCTTTTCTTCTGCCCAACATACTTTACTAAATTATAGAGCTTGTTGGGCCCATGACTGGTCTGGACAGGAATCCAATGTGTACATCCCAAGGACCAGGAGGCCTGCCCAAAGTTATGGTGCAGCAAGGTCTGAATAATAATCATGGAAACCACTTTGCTGAGCAGCAGCTGGATGCTGGGCACTCTGCTAGACATTTTTGGATGCATTTTCCTCCTTCAACATTCACTCTTGCCCTATACAGTTATTTCCTCTGTGTTAAAGACAGGAGAAATGAATGCTCAACTAGTATAGGTGACTTGCTCAAGGGTACCATGAGCTTGAAAGTAGCAGGGATGGGATTTGAACCTCTGTCTGGCTGATTCTAAAACCCTGGCCTTTCCCACTTGGGCTGAGCTGCCTCCCCTCAAGTCAAGGGACCAGTATTTTCTGTTTGCAGAATGAGCTGGGGTGTTTCTTGTTGCCCTCGTCTTGAATATTACTCACCCTGCTGTTGAAATGTGCAAGTAAAAAGTCAGACAGTAGCAAGTCTCGTCAAGGGCATGGAGAAATTGAAACACTCATACACTGCTGGTGGGAATGCAAAATGATGCAGCCACTTTGGAAAACAGTTGACTTTTCCTCAGGTGGTTATAGTTACCCTGTGATCTAGAAATTTCATTTCTAGATATATACAGGAAAGAAATGAAAACATAGAAACTTGTACATAAATATTAATGGCTGCATTATTCTTAACAGCCAAAAGGTGGAAACAACCCAACTGTCCATCAGTGCACAAATGGATAAATAAATTGTGGTGTATCCATATAATGGAATATTCTTAAATCATAAAAAGGAGTGAAATGCCAATACATGCTACAATGTTGACAAACCTTATAAGCATTATGCTAAGTGAAAGAAGTCAGTCACAGAATACCACATATTGTATGGTTCCATTTATACGAGAGCTGTCCAGAAAGTATCCAGCCATGTAGTATGAAAAATAGAGACATTTATTGAAGAAGATACAAGAAACATTGTATGTAGAACAATGACACCTCAGTTCCCTTCAAAGTAGGGACCTTGGGACCTCATACAGTTTTCCCACTATCTCTTAACCTAACCTGGACACAATCAGCATTCTCAGGTGTTCTGCTTGTTGTAGGCCTCCCACACACGTTGTGGGACGTCGATCACATTCAACAGATTCTCTACCATCTTTGAAGCGTTTTGTGCCACACTTTTATTTGCTCTGCACTTATTGGCATCATCCCTGAAAGCCTTCTGAATCATATGAATCGTTTCCGTAGAGGAATCTTAAAGCTTAATGCAAAATTTGATGCAGATTCGTTGCTGTCCTCAGTTAGTCATTTTGAATGCTACAGCCACACAGTACACGTGCTCACTCAAGGGGCGTCTAGCGCCCCATTGGCTAGTATAGTGAAGTCATCACTTTTCACGCATGTGTATCCTAGTCCACTCTTCTTGGCTGCCAGGTTACATCGATGTCGTGCAAACAGTTCTTGTTATATTAACAATGGCTGGATACCTTCTAGACAGCCCTCATATGAAACGTCCAGAATAGGGAAATCTATAGAGACAGAAAGTAAATTAGTGGTTGCCAGGGGGTCTGGGGGACTTAATTTGGGGACAGACAAGTAATAGTTAAAGGTGATGAAAATGTTTTGCAGTTGACTGAGGCCATAGTTGCACAACTCTGGATGTACTAAAAACTATTGAATTGTACATTTTAAATGGGTGAATTGTATGGTATGCAAATTATATCTCAATAAAGCTGTTAAAAATGTGAAAGTAGTATTTAGTCTTTGCTCTTAGAAACCACCATGCAGGGCCCAACCTGCTCATGGACAGAGAAGCCCATTTCTCAGATTTCTTAGTCATGCTGCAAGCCTGGCTTGCATGAAAGCACAGGCCAGGAGTGGTTCTCTGGTTATGCACGGCAGCAGCCATCAAAGCTAGAACTAACTGTTCAGGATAACGGGCCCATCTGAATCCTTTCCTTCGCAATGCAAATGTTTACGAGCTCTAATCAGGAGAAATGAAAAATCACATGTCTAATTTTAAATATGTTGCTTCTGATCACAGGTGTTGTTAAAACAGCTCCTTTATGACTTTATAAATATTCTGAGATTTATTTTGAAGCAATGTTTCATTATTCCTACACTATGATTAAATATTGAGAATATTGCTTTTCCAATTGTTCTATTGCAGTGTTTAATGAGTGCAATTAAATGGAAAAATTGCCTTTTTAACCGATGATAGTCCATTAGTGTCTCTGTCTCTTCAGAAAAGAAAAGAAGTGAATTATTAGAATGACAAATGAGGCAAAGCTACCACCGTGATGGAGAGGTGCGATTTCCCTCCACATAATCTTCAATTAGTGATCTCTGTAAGAGGATGTTTTTCAAAAGGGTAATAGAGAAGTAATGAGATCAGAAGGAGGTCAACCCGGCCTTCTCCGTTTGGCAGCTTGATTAATTTATTTCTCCTTCTTGGAGATTGCTGCAAGGGGCTTTTGTCACCCTGTGTTTTTCATGGGACTGTAACCTGAGTGACTGCTGATATATTAGCCTTTCAGGCAAGGAAGCAAGTCCGTTGCCCTGGAATAGAGGGCTTAGGAGTTAAGAGTTTGTTTGCTTTTGCACCTTACCTTGAAGACTCATTGGCAGCTTTGGATGCTGACGATGAGGATGGTAAAAAATTAATTGAATTAAACACCCTGTATTGAATGCCTACTGTGGGCCCTGTTCCTGGGGCTTGACACACATAGGATCATTTCATTCTCACAGCCACCGTTAAAGGGTAGGACTCCTCTTTTGCAGACGAGGAAATGCAGACTCACAGAGCTGCCCAGCGTTCATACAGTTAAGGAGTAGGGAGGTAGGATTCGAATCCTCCTGTGCCTCTAAACTTTTGGGCTTCCCTCCAGAAGTCCCTGGCCCCTAGGAACTCTGTGTTGGAATGTTGAATTCTCCTTTTCGTTGTGCTGAGGAGCAAGGAAAGTGAGATCACACAGTGATATCACAATGGGGGGACCTGAACTATGGGGATCTTCACAAAAGGACAAAACACAACTGGTGCTGTCGTTTTATGCTTTAAGTGCACATATGCTCAGCTGCAGAAACCTCAATTGCTAAATTGTAAGGTTATATACAATATGCCAATTTGGCATATTCTATCTTCTTTTTATACTCCGCCACCCCCATCATATTTTCTTTTTTAATGAAAATGTCATGTTGTAATCATCCACTTGGAGAAATAAGCAGTTCAATGTTCTTATTGCTCAAATGAAGCTTGGCTTAAAATCCCAGCTCCACTGCTTGTTGCTGTGTGTCTTTGGCAAGTTATTCAACCCCTCTGACTTCTTTTTGTTTTTTTTTCCAATCTCCAGCAGGGTTGCTGTCTTACCCACAAGAGCACAAGGCATATTTTCTTGCATATGGCATATGTTTAATTCATGATTTATATTTTTGTTTTTTATCATTAATACCAACAGATTTCTGTATTCTTGCTTCCCACTGACATGAACTTAATTGTCTCATTTAGACATTTAAATGCACAATATATTTAAAATGCAGTTATAACTTTCACTGCCAAAGCATACTTACTTTATTTAAGAAGTGTCTTTCTATGATCATGCTCAATTTCTGGGGCATATTAGGTTTTATTCTACTTGAATATTGACTGTTGAACTTTCCCACCATGGAGATGACAAATGCATTTAGAAATTTTACTTTTCCAACTAAATTTCTCTTACTTCCTTTTCTTATGGCCCCAGGAGGCTCATTATCATCAACACCATCAATTAATAGTCATCCTTGGCTTCCTAGATCCTCAGCACCACACTGGGCACTGCCCCCAGGAGCCTCCACACAGCCTCAGATCCTGACCTTGTGACATACAACTCCCTAAGCAACCCCATTTTGAAGAATCTGGCAATGCCCATCCGATCCCAGAGTTCATTTAAGCGGCAGCGATGGGACTAAATTATAGTCCAGGTCTGTCTTATGAAAGATGATAAATGATTATGTCATATTGGGAAAGAAATCACTCTGTCATCATATGACAGGTTGGCTTGATTTGTTTTCACCGGAGTCCCGAAAAGTCGGGATGGGGGTGAGAAGCGTGTGGGCTTTCAAGGCCGGCTGACTTCTCATTTTTTTGTGTACCTCCCCAGTTTTGGATCTGAGGCATCTCCACTGGGGTCTCCAAGCCCTGGCATCCCCAATATGGAGGGAGAAAACATCATCCACTGGGCAGGGAGTAAGGCTTCCATGAGACTGAAGCTCAGTCATGCTTGTAGAACACGGAGCACTCAGCAAATATAAATCACAACCCATCTCTTCCCGTCATTCTGGGTATTATTACTCCCTGCATTCTAACTCCCACTGGGAAACCACTCTTTTACATGACATGAAACTTCCATAACCACCTTCTTCTTCTTCTCCTTCTTCTTTCTTCTTTCTTCTTTCTTCTTTCTTCTTCTTCTTCTTCTTCTTCTTCTTCTTCTTCTTCTTCTTCCTCTTCCTCTTCCTCTTCTTCTTCTTCTTCTTCTTCTTCTTTTCTTCCTCCTTAAAGAGTGATCTTTGATCTTTTTAATGTGGATGCTTTCTTCTGAATAGCAAGCAGATAGCTAAAGTCCTCTTCTTGAGACCCCTTGACTGTGGCTACATTATTTAATCTAAAGTGGTTCTTTATAAAAGGGGCTTTTATTAGACAAGGCTGCCTTCAAAAGAGCAACATATTAGAAGCCAGCAAGCCTGAATGAGTCCTGATTTCTTAAGGTCCACACTCCCTTACCTGCAATTCAAAAAAATCCCCAAACCTTCCAAAACAACAGCAGCAAAAAATGATCCTTAAGTTTGTGGCAAAGTCAAGTGGTGGCAAAGCTTGATTCAAATTAGCATGGTCCTGTTTATAAACTGTATTTTTCTCAGTTATGCATTTTACGTGACTACTGGTATATTTTGCTGTGGAAATGTTAACGTGTTTGATGTTGGGTGTAGGTCAAGACCTTATTAGGGGTGTTTCATAGCACATCATTGATGAACTATTTTAGGCCTCTTCAAAAATGATTAGAATACTTCAACACATACTTGGATTTTAGATGAAGGATCATAGACCTTTATCTGTGTGGCTTTGGGCAAGTTATTTAATTTTACTTTCCTACAAATTGGTGGTGAATAAGATGATAGTAATGATAATAGAAAAAACAATACAAAGGCGAAAAGGCTTAGTACTTCACTCCTACAACAAATTGAAGGCCTGCTGTGTTCAAAGGAGAATAAGATACAGAAAAAAGATGAAATGAGGACATTAGGTGAATCCAGAGTTAACCACAATGAGAGTTACTAGTATAAACAAAAATGCACTCTTGATAATACAGATGCAACTGGAATATTGACAGCCAGTCCAGGGCTTCTGAAAAACACTCTTGAGGCTGAGCAAAACCATTTCCACACCCTGAGCACCTCCAGTTCCTCCTGGCTGTAGTCTCAGGGCAATTGACCTTTGCTGTCCCATTTTTAATTATCATAAGAAACAGTTAAAGTGAAATTGCAACCTCAGGGCATCAGTGAACCAAGCATTTGTTTCTGGTTTCCTTGAGTTGGTGGAATTTCCTCCTCTGGCTACTCACGTCCATCCAGTTCTCCTCTGTGGGCATTTGGAGAATGGCTCTCTGAAAGAAATATGAAATGATGAAAAAAACGTGCTTTGTTTCTCAGAACAGTCTCCCCACCTTGAAGGTTCCAGAGAGAGTGGTGTTTCTGCTGCCCCTGTCACCAACAAGCTGAAATAACAGCAAAAAATGGTTCTTGAGGCATTGTGGCAAGTGTTGACCTATCTTTGTAGTTCTTGTGGGAGCATGTGACTGGCACACGAGGCCAAGTAGCAAGATCCTTGGATGAATTTTGTGGTATTTGGCAATATCCCCAAGTGTAGCCTATGTGAAGACATAAGCACTTTTCTGCATGCATTCGTGAAGAGAGAGAGTCATGGGGAAGTGTTCGCTACTGTTTCTTGCCGTTTTATTTCTCTCTAATACCTAAATGACATTTAAAAACCTTCCTTAAAAATTGAGGCTACTGTGTAATAACAAATGTTTGTATAATTGCTGATTGAACTTAATAAAAACCAATAACTATGAATATACTTAATGCCACTGAACTCTAACACCTAAAATGGTTAGAATGGAAAATGTTATGCTGCATATATTTTTTATCACAAATTAAAAAAAAATTAACTGACTCCACACAAGCCAAAGCACTGTATAAGGTGTCCTAAATTAATGTGTTTTGAGAGAAAATTTCACTAATGATACAGTTGCACTGTGTGCTGTCACATGGGAAGGCAGAGTTGGAGCAGTGTTTGTATACTGTATGTGGGTGCATTTTCTGGAACATGTGAGTAAAGTGTAAATATTCTTCTCCCCTCTCACTCACCCTCAAAGAGGAATTTAATTTACTACTTCATTTGTACTCCTCAAACTTCTTCTTGGAAACAGAAGAAAATAAAATTAGGTTTTTGTAAGCTGAGATGATATGCATGTTATTCTTATTTTCAATATAGGTAAAGTAATCTCTCCACTTTATTTTTAAATACTACCTCATAATATAAATAATCTAGTCTTTTCTAGCACAGTCTGTTCATTCAGACAGGTGGAAATTGACGCTAAGATTGGCGTTAAATTGAGGAAACCATTCATGTAGTAAATAAGATAATTTGTTTCTGCCCCAAAAAGATTAAAATATAGATTTTTTTTATAGTCTGTATTATTTTTAACACCTACAGTCCCTGAATATATTTGATTCAGATTTGTGTCCATAATTTGCAAGGGCTTTTTATTGCATCTGAAATATTTCTTCAATTGCAGAAATAATCACTGAGGGTGTTTCCTTCTTCATGCTTGAGTTTCTTGCATTTGTTACTAAATAAAATGTTTAGCTAGAAGTTATGCTGGTTCCCAAAACAATAGTCAAGGGTGAAGGTAATATTAGCATATTTATCTGTGTACTTTTTGCAACTTATAACTTCTCCCACTCCAAATAAAACAGTTATGCATGCAGGTAATAAACCAATTATATACTAATACATGAAATCTCATGACAATTGCTTATTTTCTAGTTTATATGTAGGTGATAGTCCTTGGTGACTATATTCATGATATAGCCTAGATTTTGCTCATTCATTTAGCTTTAACTTCCATATATGGGTACAAACAAAGGTGTTACTAGGAGAGTGGGCCAGACACATACAGATGTGGCCCTGTAACCACCCTTATGTAAAATCAGAGTAATACTGTCTACCTTTGCTTATTTCCCTGGGTTCATGAGTAATGGGCAGGCAGGCATACAGTGACTGCAAATGACACAGGAGAAATGGTGTGGAGTTTTGTTATTCTGGTATACTCATCCTTAAATGCCCCTTGTTGCATGGACTTTGATTTGTCCAGATTAATAATATTTTATAAAGTGCCTGTTGCATGCTAGCTCCACGTCAGATGCTTTGGCGTACATTGCTTTATTTAATCCTCACAACAAACTGTGAGATGTCTACTAGAATTATCCTCTTTTTACAGACATGAAAACCAAGATTTAGAGAGGTTATATAATCTGCCTACAGGGAGAAGGTGGAGCTGGAATTTGAACCAGGCAGTTTCACTCCAAAGCTCTGTCCTTAAGCAGCATGATAGGGTAGAAGAGGATGACCTTTGGAATGCCATTGAGCGGCCATCAGGGAGTCTGACTCCTCATTCTCTGTCCAGGCTCCGTTCAAGCTGTGCTCTGCTCCCTGAGAAGTCTTTCCTGAGCCCCTCAGGAAAACTTAGGTTTGGGTATCCTGTGTCCCTGCCCTGCTTTGTGCCCATCTCCTTCCTGGCTTGTGTCTTTGCCCACCCCAAGCCCTTTTTGCCCTGTCTTTTCCCAGAGAGCCTGGGCGTCTAGTTAAAGAGAAGGATTCTTAAATCCCAGATGGACCTACTGTTTTAGAATCTCTGCTTCTGTATTTCTAAAATCCTCCCCAGGTAATTCATTTGCCTGTTAAAGTTCAAGAAATACCTCGATAGATCACTAGTGCCTTAAAGCCAAGGACAGGTGTTTTCCTCTCTGAGGTCTCAGGACCTAGCACACTCCTCAAGTGGAGTAGCGTGTGATATGCATGGGCTGAATGAACCCATAGGCTAACAAGCTAAAAGGTGGATATTAGAGAAAAATCCAAGAGTTCCTCAAAGCTTTTGGATCCATGCTATAAACTGAAAAGCTTATTCCGTTTGCTCAAGTACAAATACATCCATTCATCTATCCCAAGTATTTACATAGTTCAAGTAAGTGGTCTGATAAACTAATTTTTTGGTGGCTAATGAGCTGTTGCTTTTCCTCTATGATATTATGATTGGATATGATAATCCCACAATTGCTCAAATTATTGCCTTCGTTATGATTTTAATAATAATGGCAGTCATAAGGATTGATGAGCATCACTAATGGCATTAACAGAGCTCCTTTTGCTCTATTAAATATACATTCAGAAATATACATACATTATTCTCATGGACTCTGTAGGAAATATTAGCCCCTTTTACAGATGAAGAGACCGAGGTTTGGAGATTTTAAAGTACATAATATCACACACCTAGTTAAGTGTAAAGTCAGAACTCGAACTAAGATCTGTCTCCACTGCTTATGTTCTTAACTATATCATCATAAACCGTGTTGTTTTCTTTGGAACCTTTGTTCAAATAGTACAAAACATCTTTTTGACTGAGATTGCTCACTTAGATATTCTTAGTAGCATGGAAGAACACTACAATTTGTATGGTGGGGTGTTATATTTTTAGAATTTCGTGTTTAAATAGAATAATGACCTTCTCATTAGGTATTATAGTAATGGGATTTAGTGAGTGTAATCTGTTCTGATCTGATACTTAGTCTGAGTGTTAAAAAATACTTTGGTAGAATTTAGGATTTATTCTTTTTACTTTCTCCATCATTCTTCAATAATTAATTCAATATATCATATTTATAGAATCCTTCTGCAAAAAACATATGCATATATTTGTGTATGTGTTTGTGTACACATAGTTGTCTTAAAGGATGTTAATTGAAATGTAGTACTCCATTTCAGTTCTCCAGAGTACATATTTTGTGAGCAGAAGGCACGTATGTTTGTGTATGTGTATGTATAAAGACATCACATATATATATATATGCATTAAAGTTTCATATGGCTACTCTGTTCTGCAAATGTGACCTAAAGTTTGGCTTTGATTATTTGGGGTTTGAATTTTAAATGGTTAATCCACTTAAGAAGTTACCCTCGAAGTACTGTTAAAAAGAAAAACACAAAACAACACAGTGGTATCTGAAAGGGTATCATCTCCTCCCCCTCTTCTTTTTCTTTTAGAAGCCTTGCATGATCCATTGATGGTAAATATTTCATGTACTTTGCATATCAGCCCGAGTTCCCTTTGTGAAGTCAGGTAAATGGAATGTAAATCCCCACGTACTTCAGACAGTAAAACGGCATTATTTGATGTTACATCACATAAACATGCAGATTTGATTCCCCCTTTACTCACGCTGTAAAAACAAAGTTTTTAAAGTGGTTAGCCATACCTGGAAATGTAAATGCATTCGCCTAATGTAATGCCAAAGAAAAATTAAGACAAATGATACCACATCGCTGCCACAAACTGCGGCTCGTACAAAATTCACTTTAGTTATTATGCTGTGAATACGGGCTCTCACCCTCCTCTGTGAATGCACAATTTATGTTGAATGCAACATGAATCATTTTAATAGACCAAGCAAAAAGTCCCCAAAGTCGATTTTCAAATTATGAACCTTGGAACAGAATATAACAACAGCCAACAACAAATAGTCCAGACTTTACTCTGAGCTAGGGGTGAACCATTAAAGATACAGCAAGCACTTTCGGTGAGGTGTTGCACAATTCACAGCCTAATGGCAAAAATATTAGAAATGGGAGATTTTTATGTCATTTTTCGAGCTATCAGTTTGCTCAATTATTTTCACATTTGTGTAATCAAGATATTCCCAAATAGAGCATAGAGTTGTATATTGTTTAGAACTAATTATATGTATTATAAATCCAAGAATTAATTTAAATCACCCAGTTTCCACAGTGGAAAAGGCACATTGTTTTTAAATAGCTAACTAAACAAAATGCTAACCCATATGGGAGAAATTTCCAAAGAAGTAAAATCACCCACCAGGAAAATGGGAAAATCCCACTCCCCAAAAAAATCATTTCATTAAAAAAAAAAAAAATCAACAAATCGTATCTGAACAAGATCAAGGAATTTAAATTGACTGAAGAGATGCCAATTTTTTCTTTCGTTTGCAGGCAGCAAAAGTTGAGATGGGCATTTATTACAAGATACCCAAAATGGAGCCCAGAGGTTCTCCACGTAGTCCCTGGACCAGTAAACATTAGCATTACCTGGTTGCTTGTTAGAAATTCTCAGGTCTGAATGAGGAGTTCCTGGGGAGGAACTGCAATCTGAGTTGAAACAATATTTCACAGAATTCTGATAACGTGCTCAAGTTTGAGAACCTGCAGTTCTGATTCTTTAGAACTGAGGTGGGGCCCAATAATTTGCATTTCTGCAAGGTGATTTTCATGCTACTTGTCCTGGCCAATGAAATGAAAAGCTTGTAGTTACTAGGCAGATAACAGTGGGAGCAAAGGGCCCTTGTCGAAGACACTAGGGAGTGGTGAGGACCTGTGTCAAACTAGAGGGCGCAATCCCCATCTGTATTTAGGGAGGTAAGGGCCTCTCAGCTCCAGCTGCCTGTTGCCATGGGGGCCTTGCAGAGGACAACAAAGGTGTTTTGGCACATACACAAAACTTCTCAGCACACCTAGTATTCATGTTTCCTTTGACATAACCCATGGCTGTCCAGTGGGCCAAGCAACACTCCCACTGTCCTGTTGTCTTGTTTCTCTTTCATTTTCTTTTTAACTTGCGCCTCATGGGACAACAGAGGGATGCCAAGATTGTAGAATGTCACTGTGTCTCTATGTGCCTTCTGGGTATCCTCTGTGTGCCCTCTGGGGTGTGCTCGATGTGGAGGATCCTCTTAATGTGTGTATGTGCCCTTCGCTTTCAGTAGGTTGCCTGTCACCCATGATGCTGTGCTGATTGAGCAAACTCATTCATAATCCACAGCCACTTTCCCTGGCTACTTGCTTCTAGGCACATTCAGCGGTTGGTGCACAGGTCCTCATTTTTCTCATCCTTCCATTTCCATATTAATTCTCAATCCATCACTGCCGGCCAGCTGTCAGCAGACACCATTTTTGGTGGGACCTGAAGATGTATATCCCTTGTTTTCAGATTCCTTGCATCTCATCACATAACGCAATGCTCTGAGCAGGGTCTTAATGACTCTGGGTGCAGCCCCCTAGAGCCTTGATAATGGCAAGTCTAGTGCAGGTGCTGAAAGGCGGTAAATCTTTAAAGGGCCAGGACATGGGATCATGGCTTCTTGGACAGTGTTTTAGTATATTCGTATATGGATATGCACCCAGCTAGGGGCCTGTTTAATGGCCATTCATTCAGGGTATGACCTGTGGTTCCTAAAATTTGGTAGACATGGTAATGTGTAAAGGAGTTCTTTATGGGAGAATGGGAGTCTACCCATTCTTCAAAGGTAAGTTCTTTGTCATTAAGCTTGCTTTAATATTGATATGACACTAGTTTTCGGCTTTAGAAAGTTTCCCTTTCCAAAGGGAAACGATGATGCTGGTTTGAGCAGAGCAGTCTAAATCTAGTTGCATTGTGGTCTTTCTTCTTTCACCTTCCTCACTCTTTTTTCCCCCCATACCTGCCCCTTCCTTAAATATTGCCTCACCTTTTTTCCCTTTCTCCCTACCATCAAGAAACTTTCCAGAACTCCGTCATTATTCTTCCTCACTACGGTCAGGTATATCATCCTCAGGGCAGAGGGTGAAGGTGTGTAATTAGTGTGTTTCACCAGACTGAACAGAATCCCCAGCCAGGTGCAGGGGAGAGTGGCTGGTATTTATGAATGAATGGCAGCGTTTTGACAGGATGATGAATAAATATGCTGGGCTCAGAGGACTTCAGGTGATGAGCATCTCTTTGTGGTTTGGTGAGTGATAGCACACACCACTTGATTTGTCTAAAGTCTGCATTTGTCCATTTTGTATTTTTTTATTGAAAGGTACATGCTTAAAGAAATATGCCAAATAAATCTTGCTCAGAATAACCATTTTCAAATTATCTCCAATAAGGAAGATGGAATTATCAAAAGGAACCTGTTCTCCTGTGTTTCTGCCTAGATGGCAGGATCTATACCAGGTTCTATTCAAATGAACACAGAAAATGTCCCCTACCGTTGCCATTAACAGGGATCACTGCCTTTGACTCTCCATCACGGAAATTGGCAAAGCTTGGGCTACTGCTCCTCTACTTCCATAGGTGAAGGCTGCGTGGAAGGAAACCCCACTTTTAATTAGTACCTGTGTGCCGGGCACTTACCTTGTCTGTACACATATACCTCGTTTGAAGAGCAGGAATTCAGTGAACAGGATCCCTGGTCCAACTTCCCAACTCGCTTGGTAGTTGGACCTGCTAAAGCTGTACTTTCTCCTCCTTTTTTCTTATTTAAAATGGAGAGAAAAACACATCAGTCTCTTGCTAATCTGTCAGGCCCCCAGGACAAAGCTTCATGTGACCTCTGAAGAAGTTGATTTGATGAACATGAGCTCCAGGGTCAGCCTGTCCATGTTCTGGTCTTGATCCTGTCACTTCCTAGCTGTGGGAACTCCGGAAAGTCACGTAGCTTCTCTGAGCTTCCATTTCTGCACATGGGACAGGGAGTTAATAATAGTTCCTACCTTATGGGATGGTTGTGGAAAGTATATGGTGTAATGCACCTGTAGGAGATTGCTCTGCATGTTGTTAACCCTATAAAGTTTATTACGGTTACTGCTGCTACTGATGTCCATGTTATATCAGTCAACTGGTTGAGAAGCAGTAAGTAGAATTGTAAAGAGTGTTGATTTCAGAGTCACAGAATTTCTGCACAATCTCAAGCGAACTAACTTCTCTGGACATGATATTCCTCAACTGTAAAAGGGTGACTTCAACCTTATTTTGTGGGATTGTTAGTATTGAATAAAATAATGCAGGGAAAGTACCTTATACAGTTTGGGATATGGGTAGACACAGTAAAATAGCCATTACGGTTATTTTCATTAATTCTGAAAACAGAGTTGGCTGTTTGAATGTTCAAGTTGATATATTTTAAAGGGAAAATTTGAGGCATTTGACACATGCCTTTTGCTTGCTTGCTTGTTTCCGATCGGTTTGGTTTAATCAACTTTGTTGCTGTGTAATTTATGTACAATAAATTGTATCCATTTAAATATACAATTCAATGAATTATGACAGATGCACATACCCATGAAACCACCACTAAAATCAAGAAATAGAACATTTCCATCACCTCAAAAAGATTCCTTGTGCCCGTTTCACAGTCCAGATAGCCCCAGGAAACCACTGGTCTGTTTTCTGTCACTGTTATTTAATTTGCATTTTTAGGCTTTTATATAAGTGAAAGTATACAGTATGCATTTTGCCATCTGGTTCTTTCACTCAATGTAACAATATTGCAATTCATCCAGCTTTTGCATGTATCAGTGGCTCATTCTTTGTCATTGCTGAGTAGTAGTCCATTGTGCAGATAAATCACTTTCTGTGTATCTGATTACCTGCTGATACCCATTTGGGTCATTGCCAGTTTTTAGCTACTGTAAGTGGATGCTAATGGGAGCAGAGCTGCTGTGAATATTCATGCACAAGCCTTTGTGTGGACATATGTCTTCACTTCTTGTGGTGTAATACCCTGGAGTGGGATGGATGAGTTAACAGCAGGGCTATGTTTAACTTTTTAAGTGGCCAGCAAATATTTCTTCAAAATGGTTGTACCATTTTGCATTCTTGGCAGCAGTTTTTAAGAGTCCAGTTCCTCTACATCCTTAACAATACTCAATATTGTCTGTCCTTTACGTTTTCTGTTTGGGTACATGGTGGTGTCTTACTATGTGTTTTTTTCTTATTCTGTAAAATAAGTGACTAATAATGAATAATGACGTTGAACATCAAAAAATATACTCATTGATCATCTTTCTTCCTTCTTCTTTTTTTGGGGAGGCGGGGCTGGTAGCTTTACTGAGATATAATTCACATACCACACAGCTCGGGTTTTATCATATTCGCAGAGTTGTGTGGTCATCACTGCAATCAAGCCACATCTTCTTTTACCTCTGTCTTCTTGTCTTTTCAATCATCCCCTGTCCCCTTCCCCCTCTCCCCTCCATTTTCTTCTTCCACCATGTTATTGGCCCCCACAATTCTGTTTTGACCCTTTCTCTTTTTTTCCGATACTCTTTCCCCTACAGATTGCATCAGTTCCCAAGATTTCTGCCATCGAATCCATACTGATCTGTGTCCATATGTCCAGTTCTGTGTATCTGCCCCTGGTCTGTCCATCCCAGATTATTCACACCTGCATACATCTTTTACGCAGCACTCTCAACAAGTCATAAAGGCTGCTTGTCACCCACTAAAGTCCCCTTGGACACACAACATTTCTGTCCCCCCACCCCCTCCACTTCCTGCACATTCATAAACCGCCTGGGTTTATGCATCTTTGCATCTTTCCCAGTACTAAGCCCAAAGTTGACACTTGGTAAATATTCATCTGATGAATAAATGAACTTGTATTCTCCAGATTGCTTGAAAATATGCTTCACTTTTATTTTCTTTAGCAATTAATTGCATTACTATCTTATTAAAGGTCAAGAAAAATAATTCATACTGCAGTTCATGAGGCTACTAAACAGTTGCCCTGGCAATTTCTGATTATAATTTTAGAAATATTTCTAACCTCTGGCCTTTTTCTCTTATCTCTAGTTAAAGCTTTTCTGGAAGGAATTCAATCTCTGCTTTCCTTAATGTTCCTTAAATGTTGTACATATCTTAAAAGTGGATTCCCCATAAAACAATATGGATTATGGTCTCATTCTGTTTTAACAGTATGAAAGCTTGCCTAAAAGGACAAGAATAAGACTCTTAAAATCATGCCCAAGTTTTAAAGGAATATAAAACTTTCTCTTTAAAAATATACCTTTCTGCTTTCATCCCCTAACCCACAAAGCTCAAGTCTAGTTTAATTCAGACTTGGAAATAGTTCTTTTATTATTGCTCTCTGCAGTGGGAACAGAATCTGAAGCCCCTAAGGTCTAGAGACCACACGAAAAATACCTTTGCTTCCGTGCCGTAGCTGTGTTTCTTCTTAACAAGGCACAAGCCCAAGGGAGATTTCATGTACTGTGACCGTAATAAAGAGGATTGTAAGGAGAGAAGCTGGAATCTGAAAGGTTAAGTACAACTGGAGCAGCCTCTGTAATGTCACTTATATCTAGGAAAGGATGACAGGGAGTCTTCCTAGAAGAAAACCTGGGGTGGTGAGGCAGGGGGAGAGGGTGTTGGGAATAGGAAAAAAAGGGTCATGGAGGCAAAGAGCTAACTTCACACACTGATGTGATGTTTAAATTGGAAAAGTGTGAAGGAGAGTCAGGTCCCTATAACTAAAATGTATTATAAAAGCAAAAGAAAGGTTTGCATCTGGGTTGTGTGTGTGTGCGTCACGGGGGGTGATGTGTTAATGGGGGCAACAGAGAATCAGAAATCAGAACAACCGTGGGTGGAAAATACCCCAGCAGAAGAGAAAGGGGGAAGTTTGAACCTGGGACACGTTGCAGGTTGAGGCGGGTGCATTAGTCTGCTCCAGCTGCTGTAACAAAATACCATGGACTGACTGACTTAAGAAAAATTTATTTTCTCATAGTCTTGGAGGCTGGAAGTCCAAAATCAAGGTACCAGCATGTTTACTTTCTTCTGAGGTCTCTCTCCTTGGCTTGCAGATGGCTGCCTTCTCGCTGTGCCCTCAGTGGTCTCTTTGTGTGTTCACATTAACTCTCTGAAGGGTGCCAGTCAGATGGGATTGGGGCCCAACCTAAAGGTCTCATTTTTTACTTACCTCTTTCAAAGCTTCATCCCCAATTGCAGTTGCATTCTAAAGTACTGGGGGTTAGGGCTTCATTGTGTGAATTTTGGGTGGGCGCAATTCATTCCATAACAGTTGGGGATGAGGCTATAACAAGTGCCACTGCCTACCGTTTGCGTGGGAATGTTGTGGTTTTCAGAAGACATCTGTATCCCTATCTCGCTTAATCCCCACCGCACAGCGCAGGAGGGGCCCTGGGGAGGTCTCAGTCAGCTGATCTGAGATCACCTGGCACTGGTTTCCTGATCCAGTGTCTGGTGCTTCAGGCTGCCTTCATGGTCTCACCAGATCTTTCCCCGTTTTTCCACGGAGTGGCACGAGCCCTAAGCATGTCCACTTCCAACAGTTCTTCAACCTCCCCAGATTTTCCGTCAGCCAACCCAAATTTGCATTTGTTCCTAGCGATTAAAGTTATGCTTGGAGTGCAGGTGTCATGGATGAAGTAGTAATGCCTTGGGGTGATGAATGCAGTATAGAAGTAATTCTAGTAAGTTCAGTGATTGGAAAACAATGAATCCCAAGTTTGAGCTGTATTGATTTTGTTTTTCTGGGCTCAGCTTCTGGCCCACAGTCTCACTGCCCATAAATAATCCCTGTTAACATTTTAGTTTGTGTCACAGAAGTGAGTTTTTTCCTCTTCTGTGTATTATATGAACACTCATATGATACATATGTCTGCATATGCATATTCTTAAGCCAAATAAAATTGTACTGTGTGTTTTTTTCTTATAGCTTGCTTTTTATTGAACTTAGTGATAAAATTGCAAACATTTTACTGTGTAAATAAATTTTGTTTCTTAACATGATCTTTAGCAGCTAGGTGTTGTTTTATCATATGGATATACCATAATTTTCTGATTCAACAATCTCATCAGCGTTCCAATAGTCTGATATGTCTCCATCAGTTGTGGGGTATGTCCCAAATAATTTGTTACTAAGAATTCTTAAAGAGCAGAAGTTTGTAAATTACTTTCCAAACAGTTATAGTTCAGATAGCGTACACTTCACCCATTTAAAACATACTGTTCGATGGGTTTAAATATATTCAGAAAGTTGTACAGCCATCACCACGGTCCACTTTAGAACATTTTCATTATCCCAAAAGGAAACCCTTAGCTGGCATCCTCTTCCCTACTCCCTTTATCTGACCCCCAACCCCCAACCTCTGCTTCAGTCCCAGGCAGCCACTAAACTACTTTCTGTCTCTATAGATTTGCCTATTCTGGACTTTTCACATAAATAAAGCATATAATGTGTGGTCTTTTGTGTGTGGCCTCTTTCTCTTAGTGTCATGTTTCATGGTTTATCCATGTTGTAGCATGGACCAGTGCTTCATTCTTTCTAGGGCTGAATAATGTTGCATTGTATAGATCGACCACGTTTCATTTATCCATTCAGTTCACGGACATTTGGGTTGTTTCTACTTTTTGGCTTTTATGAATAATGCTGCCATGTACATTGGTATACAAGTGTTTGTGTGGACATAGTTTTCCTTTCTTTTGGGTATATACCTAGGAGTGCAGTTGCTGGATCCTATGTAACTCTCTGTTTAACCTGTTGAGGAACTGCCTGGCTGTTCTCCACAGCAGCCACACCATTTTGCATTCCCACCAGCAGTGCATGAAGGTCTCAATTTCTCCCTATCTTCACCAACACTTGTTATTATCTCTCTTTTTTATTATAGTCATTTTATTGGGTATGAAGCGGTAACTCATTGTGGTTTTGGTTTTGGTTTCCCTGATGGCTGATGATATTGAGCAGCTTTTCATGCAGTTACTGGATGAATGGTTTTTAAAGTTTTTTTAAGTGGTTACAAGTTCACCCCTGTAATCATGCCCACCTCATTTCCTTACTGTACAATGTGCTCTTTCAGGCAAATGCCAGGGGCTTACAGAGATCCTGCTTCACAATGATTACTTGTGACATTCAATTAAAAATAAAAAAAAAAAAAAGATTGCAGGCCCTCATCTCTGAGTTTGAGTTAGAATCTATGCAACTGGAGTCCAGAAATCTACGGTGATGCATAGTGTTGTTGAGGCTCCATAGCTCAGGGCTATGGGAATGCCCCCAGAATCTGTCTGGCCCTCCCCCATCACCCTGTGGTAGGGAGGATCACGTGTTGGTTAAAGGCTCGGCTTGGCAGAGGCACCGCCTTGGGTCAGATCTCACCTCAGCCACTTACTAATTGGGTAACTTCACTTTAATGTCCTGTGTTACAGTTTTCTTATCTATAAAATGGGGGTAATAATCATACTATTCTCAGAGAGGCATTATAAGGATTAAGTAAAGTGCTTAGAACAAGTTTCTGGTAATATTAAGTTCCTAATGGCATCTTTATTTTCATTACTATTATTAGTAGTAGTAGTTTAATAGAAATATCATCATCATTATTAATATTATGTGTGTTGCTGCTGCAGGGAAAATGTTGAAATGTCCAAGAGAAAAACCCATGAAGTAACAGGGGAGGGGATTCATTCACACACACAGATGACTGTTTAAACTTTAACATAGAAAGTAAGGGTTTTGAATTTTAAAGAATAATGCTATTTAAAGAGCAGATTCTGAGGTTGGATATGTTTTGGCAAGAGTATTTTGAACAAAATTAAAGTGGTTGCTTTATTGCAAGACTTCTCAGAACTTCTGATTTGCCCAAACACATGCCTTTCTAAAGGGAATATATTATTCACAATTTCTCAGAACTCAGTTTTTTGGGGGGAGGTTCCTGCTAACCTCTCCCAGCTAGTATGCAGTGGCATACAGATCAGAAATTTCTGAGATGGAAATGACATGGCACGTGGCATGACAATGAGCCCATTTTCTATAGTTTGAAAAGATATCACATAATTGTTAAATTATGAATAAGTGAGAACTTGCTAATATTCAGAATTGCCTCTGATTTCTCACCACGGATGTTCTTTCCTCAATAACTTGTATTATTGGTTGCAAGTTATCAGCTAGGCCCATTTTGTTTTATAGATGCAAGTGTGAACTGAAGCCAATGAGTACCTTAAGTTTTTTTTTTTTTCCTTCTTTATTCTTTTTCCAATTCTTAAGGCTGTTAGGGCAGTTGAAGAGTTTCCTACTGAATTTACTTGTCTCCATGTGGGGAAAATAAGACATTTTCCCAAAGAAGCCCTGGAGGCTGAGGCAGTAGTTGAGCTGATGGTGGCCACTTGCTAGTGTTCATTCTTTGTTTCTAAATGGTCTGAGTGAGCCTACAGGCCTTTGTGTGCACCATCTAAGTATAAGTGACAAGCGTCTTAGCACCCCAAGGTTTCCAGAGAGGGTCCCTGTACCATGGGAAAAGGGTGAAGAGGAATGACTCATCCCTGGCAAATATTGCTCCCAGATTACAATACAGAGAGGCTGAATTGTAGCCCACATAAACTTTTCCTGTAAACTCTGCTTTTTTCTGCTACCAGAGTTTGGGAAGAGTGAGAATGGTTCTACAGAAACAACTATGCATTGTCTAGCAGTTGTGGTAATGCAAGAAGCTACAGGATGTCTGACTGCATCAGTTTAGTCAAAACTGTGCCTGGCTCACAGGGGGAGTAGCATATGAGCTTCAGGTGGGGCTAAGGGGCAGTCTGTCCCTGTGCAGGCAGCAATGTTTCAGGAAGCATAGTGCTTCTGCTTCTATTCTGAATATTTAACAGCCATTTATGGCATGAGTCTTGGCTGAGCAGAACAGGTGTTGGCTCTAATGTGCATATACCTGATGACTATCAGCACTGCTTACCTGTGCATGTCTTGTTTGTTTTTAATCCTTTAAAACCTAGACCAGGAGTTAAAAACTCAAATGTCTGATGGTATCTGTTCATCATCAGCCAGGACTTTGGAGTCAGGGAGACAGTAGAGAATGGGGGAGATTGTGGCAAATGGGAGGGTCCATGCCCCATCTCAAGGGACAGCTGCAACTCAGGCTGCACGACTGTCAGAATGTGAGCTTGCGGTCAAGGCATTGCCCTGTCTCTCTTCATTTGTCAAGAGGAGCCAGAAATTTGGATTTGCAATGTGAAATCTTGCAAATTAAAAATGTTACATAACCATATCTCTTTTCCTATTTCTGCTATAAGAAATTTTTACAAATTTAGTGGCTTAAAACAACACAGGGTGATTATCTTACAGTTTTGGGGGTCAGCTGTCCAAAATGGGTGTTGGTGAGCTAAAATCAGTGTATTGGCAGGATTCCATTCCTGTCTCTAGGCTCAGGGGTGAATTCATTTTTTCTTTGACATTTCCAGTTTCTAGCAACTTCCTGAATCCTTTGGCTCATAGCCCCTTCCTCTGTCTTCAGAGCCAGCAATGGCTGCTCAAGTCCTTCTCAGACTGCCATCTCTCTGATTCTGTCTTCTGCTTCCTCCTACTTTTAAGGAACTGTGTGATTACACTGGGCTCACCCTGCTAATCCAGGATAATCTCCCTATTTTAAAGTCAGCTAATTAGCAACCTTAATAACATCTGCAGCCTTAATTACCATTTGCTATGTTACATAATATAGTCACAGATTCCAGGGATTAGGACATGGCCATCTTGGGGAAGGGGACATTATTCTACTTACCCCAGTACTCATGATGTATATGCTCCTTAAAGAATGCATGAGCCTTAAATTTACTCTGCATCCTTCCAGTGTGTAGCAGAATGGATAGATCCTTCTGGACTGGTTGATGGTTGAAGGAGTTGGATAGGAGTGTAAAGACTGTCAACATAGCACTAGATTTTAGTTTATTTCTTAAAGCTTTTTTAAAAATATACTTCTGTTACTTAATTGAAAAACTGTCTCAGAAGCTATCTAGAATGGGTAGTTTATTCCTGTGTCTTCTTTTGTAAAATAGTGACACTGTCTAATTAAAATTTTTGTATGAGGGAAAAATAAAATAATGCCTGTTTTCCTCTCCTCTTTCTTTATATCTGTGGTCAGCCTATCCAGCCAGCCTGCCAGCCAGTGAACCACCCATTCCTTTTTCCTTCTTTTCATCATCTATCTTAGCAAGCCTCTGTTACTGCTTTGCAAAGAGGGTTTCAGACTGTTTGTATGTAGACCCATGCGCAATACCACAGGAGAAAAAGACACAGGTGAGGATGTTAGGATTAAGAGAAAATCAGATAAATGGGGTGGGAGGTAAAGCACCATCCAGAAATATCGGCCATGAGTTTGGGAACAGATCCTACCACCTGGCTGAAGAGTTATCCCTGAGCTTCATGTGGGTCCAACCCTGGAGAGAAACACAGTCAGTTCACTGAATCTATCAGTTAATAGAAATCACCCAGCAGTGGTGATACTATGAGTAGTCACCTTTCTGTCCTTCCTTCTCCACCAGTTGGGGCAGAATTAGCAACCCAAAATCTTTCTGCAAAGTTCTTAGCTTTATTCTTGGTAGATCTGCAAAGAAAGAACATTTACTAATACACAAAGACTTGGGGACATTTAATTATTAATGATTTGCCTTTACTTGGTGGGGGAGGGATATTAAGAAAAGAAATGCAGCTTTCTGTCCTCAAGAATTACAGTCTGTGGGCTTGGGTTGGGGAAGAACTTAAGAACTTATTAAAAGGAGCGGCCTCACCAGCAGGTGGGATCCGCAAGGTCAGCAGTTAGCGCTGAGTTGCACAGCCCGGGCTTCAGTGGCGTTCCCTTTACCCTTGCCCTTGACGTGGTGCCGAGTTGTCAGGATTCTCGTAAAATTCCTCGGCGATGGCTTCTTCTGTTCTCTTTATTTCCTTAAGTGAACATCTGTCTAATTGTTCACCTCCATCGCTTTAGTGCTTTCCTCATGCTTTCTCTCTTTCCAGACAATAAACTTTATTTTCTTCATAAGAATTCAGTCTACGCAAGGGTATTAGGCAGCTTGTTTGCACCTTTTAATTCCTGGATGTTTTCCAGGAAGGCTCTTTGCGGTAGTTCCAATGGGTTCATCTGTGAATCAGGGAAGACAATGCAGCATTGTGTTTGGGTTTTTATCAGTTACCTTCTGTTTGTAAACATCTGTTTGGAAACATTCGCTATTGCCCGTCCCAGCATCCCCCACGCCCCCAACCCCCACCAGAAATAAAGGGATTGATCTCTTTTTGCTTGGTATAGGGAGAAGAGAGTGTGTCTGCTGATATGTGTTTTTGTTGTTGTTTTTTTTTTTCTTTTTGGGCAGGTGCGTAGGTATGCGACTGAAACTCATAGACATTGCACATATTGCCAAACGACTTTCTGGAGGGATTCAGGCACTTTATTTCATTAATGGCTATGAAGCCTGTTAATCCGCTCATTACTGCAGTTTAATTTTGATGCTGTTTTTTTGATGATGTATTGAAAAACTGTATAAACTGGCAATTACAACTGGAAAACATTTCCATATTTGAAGAGACCATTATTTTTCGTATGCTTAGAAATACCCAGCAAACCACTTTTTTTTTTGCTTTTTATTGCATTTTATCCTTCATCTTTCTGAATTGCTTATTGTAGTATCTTTACCAATGAATGTTTGCATTTTGTTTTTTGACTCAGTGTATGAATGTTCATAATGTAAACTATTTTAATTTTTTTGGTATTATTGGTATGTTCCCTCTTCATTCTGTTAAATTAATTTTGTGGGTTTTTTTTGTTTGTCATATTTTTGTGTTTTTGTATGTGGCCTGTTTTAAAAAAAAAAACTTTTGACTATGGAAATTCCTTGTATATTCTAAAGTAGAGAAGACAATATAACAAGCCCCTGTATGCCAGTCATTCTGCAGCAACTATTAGGAAATGGTTTTCCCCTGTTAAGGCATTGCTCCTGTGTGTGTGTGTGTGTGTGTGTGTGTGTACAAAAATATGTATGTACACATATATGTTTGTGTGTATATGTGTATATCTGTATACACATATAGAGATACATGGACAGGTTTCTAGAAGGCCCAGGCAGGGGTGCTGACCAGGGCACTGTAAATCTGCTTTCCCAAAGCCTTGATGGCCCCTAGTTTCAATCATGGCACAGAAGTCCCTGATGTTTGACAGTCCTCCTTGTGAAAGGAAACATGTGGCTTGCTAGTGGGTCTGTAGATGCTGTTATAATGCCAATATGGAAGCCACTAGTATAGAGAGAATGCTAGATTCTGCTGTGACCTTACTTTGGGAAGATCACAGGTATTTACACACACATGACTCCAAAAGGCAAAAGAATCTGTGCTGAGCCATCTTACTCCTTCCTGCATGGCCACTTCTCTTCCCAGTAATGTTTATATCTTGGTTCATGAAATTGGTGTGGAAGATTTGAGTGTGGATGATTTCAGTGTGGAGGATGGCTTCATGCCTCCTATCTGTAACCTCCCTAAAACATTGTCTTTATGATGTTACCATAACCTTGATTTTGGGGATAGACTTGAGCATAATCAGGGAAAACATTTGGCCTGGGACACATTTATGGACTATTTGTTCTATGCTAAATATTTCCATATATATTACCCTAAATATTCAACACAGCTTTCTAGGGTTGGAGATATTATAATTTCAATGTTGCTATGATTGTTGTTAACTATCAATATTAGCTATGGTGTTAGGTCACCTCCACATGTCAGGCACAGTGCTAGATGCTTTATACTCATTATCTAATTTAATGATCACAGCACTCTTGCTGGGGATATATAATTTTCCCCATTTCACCAGATCTCAGAGAATTTGGTGAATTCCCAGCACCCAAATAGCTAACCCATAGCAGACCTGGATTTCAAACTTCGTTAGGCCTGATTTATGTGGCTGTGGTTTCTCACCTAAGGGGTGGAAGCACCGATTAGGAGAAGGCCAGTTATTCCTCTTTTTGTCACCAATACACCTGGTGATTTGTTTTCCTGAGGAGTTGAGTTGTGCATTAGGGTTGGGCAGAATACGCATACATGTACCACATGCACTGTAACTTTTTCCTCTTATCTTTCTGGATACATTTAGAACCAGTGCTTTGTTTTAAAAAAATTATGCATATGGTAAAATTTTAAATATACTGAAAAATCTAATTGACAAGTCTCTTCCCAACATTGATTAAACATCGATTCTCCTGACAGAAGATAACCTTTTGTGTGCTCTTACCGAAGACAAAAAATTGCTGACACCAGCAGTAAATTCATTCATGTATATTATGCATTCATATATAATATGCATCTATTAATATTTAATCAAATTAGGACTCTGCAAATGAACTGTTTTTCCTAGTGGTAAAAAAATGTAGTTATTTTTTATAAATTTAAGAATTAGAGTTAGATATAGACAAATAAGGAGGAAAAAGTACTTTTGATTCTGAGAAACAATCACTGTTAATTTTGTGTTTATCTTTTTATCTTTTTAAAATTCAGATATATTTATATTTCTTAAAATTAAAATTACATTGCAGTCTGATTTTTTTTTAACCTAACCTGTTTTGGCCATTTTTCCATATCAATAAATATTCTGTGGCAGTGCAGTTTTAGCAACTCTACATTGTACCTGCATAACTTATTAAATGAATCCCTTATTGCTGGGTACTCATGCTATTTTCAGTTTTTTACAGTCATGAGCAGTGTTGCTGGTTTACCTGGACTAAGTCAGGCTTTTAAATGCAAATTGAAAATTCTTCTTCAGAAAGGTTGTTCAAGTTTGTATTTTTTTTCCAGCAGTGTATGAGTATCTGTTTTCCTGTATCTTCACCATATTGTATATTTATAATTTTGTAATGATTTGTATTATTTTCTGAGTGAGCATATATCTCCATTTCATTGATAATAGACAGGAAGGGCTGGGTTTGCCTGGCAATTTTTCCCAATATTCTTGCCAATTTTAAAGAAAGGTTGAACAAAAAAATTTTAACATTTCACATAAAAACCTTTAAAGCTCTCAGGCTAATTTGTAAGGCAAGGTGTGCAAATTATTAATAAGAGTTTTTTTTTTTCCCTATGCTTAATTCTTATTAAAACACTAATCATTAGGGCCCCCAAATTCGTATAAGGAGAGCATTAAAAATCATAAGTGATCTATAGTTGGTACTTAGGAAATAAATGAAACAACTTTTTTCTTTTAAATCTGCCTTGGAGCTGAAAGATAAAAAAAACTTAAAATGAGTTAGAATATAAGTTTCTCAGCATTTCATAGCTTATGTGTTAAAACAGTATTTTAAAAATATATTTAACGATCATTAAATTTCTCAAAAGCTATAGAAATGCAGATAAGATTTTTTTAAAATAACTTGAATTTTCACTGTGGGGGAGAGGGACAACAAAAAACAAGCAAACAGAAAACCCGAGATAAGAGATAAGGAGATAAAGAGATGTGCATGAGAGACTGAAATTAAGAAGCTCAAAGTTTGGTGAGAGAAACACACAAGGAAGCAGAGATAGTGTGGAAGTGTGGGAATGTCTAGGATGGTGCCATACCCATCCTGGGGTGGTTAGGGAGGACTTCCTGGAAGGAGGTGACTGTGGGCTTCATTTTGCTTTGACACAGCAACAACACAGGGAATTAACTTTGTGGGTGGAGTATGGTTACTATTCTGCGGAGGAAACAGCACTCATTTTGCAAACCTGCCTCCCTTCACTATTCAATCATTTGAAAATAATTTTAAATGAGTTTAGTCAGTGGTTCTCAGAATTTTGGGTTTCAGGATCCAATAAATTTTTTCAAAAGAAAACAAAAATGAGGACACCAACTTAGGCTTGCCAGAGAGGTTTTTTTTACCCCCTTAAGAAAACACATTAAAAACAAGGACAGCACAATGAACAAAATGGAACATTATCCCTGCATCAACAATCAGCATTACTTTATAAAAGCAAGGGCATTTTAACATGGAACATTGTGAGGACATCCATCTACTCTAAAGGACAGCCATTTCATTTGAATTTTTATTTTTAACTAATTTTAGGCTCACATAGAAGTTGCAAAAATAGTTCAGCGAGTTTACCTACCTTTTCCTAATTTTAACAACTTACCTAACCATAGTATAATTATGAAAATCAGAACATTGACATTGATACTCATCATGCTTGTGCCAACCTTGTGCCTTGTCCCTCCCACCTGTGGAAATAACAAGAGAGGGGACACATCAGGGTGGTGATGGTGACGTGAAACACGATAAAGAAAAAACAAGCATCTTGGTGCTTGCAGGAAAGGCATTTGTTTCTTTTGGGATTGAAATGGGCTTGAAGGGTTTCCAGCAAGCAGCCTCAGCCTAAAAATAATAGACATGGTTCATAGAGCACTTACTGTGTTCCCAGCTGGTGCAAGGCCATCCATGCTACACGCATTGTCTTATCTAGTCCTCCCAAAATCTTAGTGTGAGGAAGATACTAATATTTTGGTTTCAAAGATGGAGAAAGTGAGGCTCCAATGTTCCAAGAGGTCAAATGCATATAGGAAGTAGTGGAGTCAGAATGGCATCTTGTTCAAATGGTCGCCCGAAACTGTGTTCTTTTCATGACCTCTCCTTCCTTCCCTAGCATTGGGAATACTCGAGCCCTCAGTTCCAGGGGTAGGAAAGATTTCCTACCTGTCCTCTGATGACAGTGCTACCCATACCTGTACCCCACCACAAAAACCTTTTCAATCCATTATTAGGAAAAAAGAAATGCCTTTCTGCTTAATAGTCACTGGGATATGTGTGTGTGTGTGTGTGTGTGTGTGTGTATGTTATGTGTGTTTTCACCCTGCTTTGTGATCTGTGGCTTTAAATATATTTTTTCTTTTTTTTTATTTCAAAATATCAATGGAGTACAAATGTTTTTGGTTACATAGATCACTTTTGTAATGCTTAAGTCACGGCTATAGGTGTCCCCATCCCACCCAAATAGTGTTCGTTGTACCCGTCAGGTAAATTTTTGCCCCTCCCCTCTTCCCCAGCCCCTTGCTTGATTTCCACTGAGTTTTACTGCCCTCTGTGCACATGTGTGTTCATTGGTTAGTTCCAATTTAATAGTGAGTACATGTGGCTTTAAATATATTTCTGTACTCTTGTCAATTCCATTATCTTTTAAAAATCTTGCTTTTCAAGTATGTGCAAGTATGGGGAGTTTTAACTTGCAGTGATGTCATGAGAAATGTGCACCTGAGTGTCCCAGAGGATACAGTGTTCCCCTTTCTACTAAATACACTTGACCACCACTATTCATTTTCTTCCTGTAACCTTCCTATACTTGCCGTCTCTCAACCTGTTAGAAACAAGAAGTTAGACTCGGCAAGAGATCTCAGCACCATCATGAGATCTAAACCCGTTAGTTTTCAGCTGAGACAGTGAGGGCCCTGTGGTGGAGGTGGGAGGGCTATCTTGCACAAGGTCACATAGGAGATTGGGGTAGAGTCTGGATGAGAAGCCAAGCCAGGTGTGTGGACTCCAGGCTGCCTTTCCGCCATCTTGCTGTGATGCTCACCTGAGGATGCCTGTCACTCCCACTGACATCCCACTGACCAAGTAGATAAAAGGAATTCTTCAGAACAGTTTCTCAATAATAAATGCTTACATTTTCTCCTGGCCCTGGGCCAAATCCCCCCTCTCAATCTCTTTTTCAAGGTTGAACTTTCCTTTAGAGCCTGTGACCTTGCCTTTCTTGGCCTGAGGATGTCGCTCTCCATCCGTAAGCTTTCTTTCCGGGGACCCTGTTTGCAGCAAAGACTATAATTTTATTTTGGGTTTGGATATACTGATTACATTTTAGCTTCTGGTATATTTTCTTACCTGTCACAGCCATTAAATTTATTTTAATAGTTACTCTACCCTCCTGATAGCCACTAAAGGGGGAATTGGATATTGTCTATCAATTGGTTAGTCTGTGAACTAAGGCTGTATCTAATTACAAGGCATTGTATCAGTTCTGATTTATTAACCATTTACTGTGCTTTGGAGAAGGCAGCATGTTCAGTAGCGCTGTTCAGCCTGGATGTAGCATTCCAGGAGGGCAGGGTGCCTGGAATATCTGATCTTACAGTTATTACTTTGTGTCATATATAATCTTGTTTTTTCCCTGCAACAAATAAATCTTTGGGACTCCTGAAGGAAAAAAAAAAAAAAAAAGGAAAGAAAAAAAAACATTTGTGGTTACGGTATAATAAAAATAAACCGTTTGTCGTGACTGCAGCTGACATTTATCAGCCCGTTTGTGGGTGCTCTTTCTCTCTCTCTATAATACAGAACATAATTTGTCACTTTGTAAATACATTCCAGTCTAAATCCCTGCCAGCATCTGTTAGTGTTTGAAGGATTAATGTGCTACCCTGTGTATGTCTGCACTTCCAGGGAACAGTGTAGCATATGATTATGGATCTTGGGAGAGCGGGGGAAAGGGGTATTTTTCTACACTTTTTCCTACACATGTAGTCTTTTTGGTCTCTTTCTGATTTTTCTTTTCCTTATCCCATTCTGCCTAGGTACCTGGAATTTTATCATTCACAGGTGTTCTCATGGTCTCAACCTTCCTCCTCTCTGTCATAGTCAGTCACAGTCACATAATATTTTATGTGTACTGTGGGTGAGCCGTGCGTGAGACTTTGGGGTCACTTAGACTTGGGTTAAATTTTTCTTCCATCTGATTTATAACCTCAAGTTACTTAATTTCCATTCCTTCACTCATAAAATGAAGATGCTAATATCTGCTTCTTAAAGGCACTGAGGAAGAAGGGAGAGATTAATGTCAATGTGACGTGCCCAGCTTAGCACCTGGCCAAGAGTAACTGGGGGTCTATATCACCTTCCATCATCATCCATTGTGATTGTCTTGATGCAGTCCATGAAATGGAAAGTGTTAGTTGGAGGAGCCCAATGCCAGGAGCCAGCTGTTGGTTGTGTTTGCATTTTGTTTTTCATCTTTTCTTGTTAGTGAGTTTTGTTTGTTTGGAAATATTTATATACCTGTAAATCAGGTGTTTGATGGCTTCTCAGCCCAGAGAGCATCTTGCCAGTAAGAAACTGTGGTTCCAACCAGGTGTGATAATTCATCTGGGCAGGACTGAGGGATTTAGAAACCTTTTCACCAAAGGCAAAATCATCCACATTCCTGTTAGAAGGTCCATACTTGCTCTCCCTGGCAGGAACCTGGAATTCCCTGAACAATAGTGTCTCCTGTAATTCTTCGTATATTATGAAGTGACTCTGGTCTGTCACACCCTTGACCTACTGCTATCATTTGGATTAGAAAAAGATCTCCAGACATGGAAGAAATGGCCTCATTAGTAATCTTTTTGTAAGCAGTCTCTTCATTTCATGGTTTCATTCTGTTGTTGTTTGTGTCTACTTCGGTCCGTCCCACCTTCCTGGTTCCCCCACCCAAGTTCTGTGTCTTCATATGCAACTCTCTTCTCTCCAATAAAGAAGAAAGTGTGCAGTTCTCTTTTCATTAGGAGAAGCATTTTGTTGTTGTTGTTATTGTTGTTTTGTTTTGGATTTGGTTTTCTGAAGTATAAATGCACATGAACAGGACAGAAATGTCACGCCCACATGCCAGGTGGCCAAAATGGGGCTTGTGATTTGATGGTTATTGCCAGGATTCTGGAGGGAATCACTAGCTGATCTGTCATCACCGATCCCAGTGAAAAATGTCTACTCTTAACACCCTAAATACCTAGCTATTGGCATACTTGGAAAATGTCTTGAAACCCCTGTTTCAACACGTACTCTAAGGGATGATATGACATTCTTCCTTTGTTCTCATGTATTCATTGGTGTTTGCATATAAGATTAATTATAAGACCGTCAGACTTTAGGAGAGTACACTCTTATTCTAAAACAGGGGTCAATACACTACTCTGAGGGGAAGTATTCTAGTCCAATTCCTGGTTTTGTAAATAAAGTTTTATTGCAACAGGACTACACCCATTCATTTATGCAATGTATATGGCTGCTTTTGCTTTCACACTACACAAGTTTAATTTTTGGGAGAGACTTGCAAAACCTAAAATACTTGCTATCTTGTCCTTTAGAGAAAAAGTTTACTGATCCCTATTCTAGGGGACTCATGGTCCTTCGGAAAAAAAAGTTTGTTTCCTTAAATCAGATTGAACAGATGGTTAGGTTAGTATCTTATTTCTACACATATGGAAACAATTCACATTACACATGACTCAGTGATCACACTTGGTTAATCCAAAGCCTGGGGGAGGAGGGGAGGAGAGAAGCTGAAGTTAGCTGTATTTTTCCATCACAAAGTTAAAATTGTGAGGGTCCAAATAAAACAAAACAAAAAAATGTATAAAAGACTTTGGCTTTATGGAAGGAACAACATTCTTGGGAGTAAAGCATGTTTGGGCTGTGGCCCCACTGTAATCTCCTGGACTCAAGGATAATTTCTGGCACAGACATGGTGGTACTATCTTGCAAGGAGAATTGACTTATTACAGCAGAGGGAGACCCACAATCCCAGTTCTGCCAGGTACTAATCATATGATTTTTGAGCAGATTTCTCACACTTTCTCAGCCTTTGCTTTGTTTATAGATCAACTTTGTAATTAGATCCACTTTTTAAGGGTTCAGCGGGGTAAAATATGGCAATGTCTGCAGTCTCCCTTTCCCTGAATAGTATCTGCCAGAGGGTAGGTCCTCAAGAGTGTTTAATTAGCATGAGTGTTTGTCTCATGAAATGGATTTCCTACCTTTATATAGGGGAAGAAGGTCTAAGTTCCTTCGTGTGTGATGACAGGTAACACTTGGGTTAACTGTAAAATGTGGCCCTTAGCCATAATGTCCCCACATCTCCTTCTTGAGGGAGGCATTGCCAATCTGGTACCCCAGAAAGGAGTGCAACCTTGTGAAGTCAGTGGTGTCCTTTAGTTTTCCTGTTGTGCCAAATGTAGCAAGTCGCCTCTTTTAGGTGGTGAAAACCCTGGGCTACCCTGTCACACTGCAAGCAGCAGAAGCTCTTCCCATAGAGAACATCTGTCTCATCAAGCCAAGGGTAAAAGGGAAGATGCTGTTTATAAATATTGAAGAGGCAGGGAGAACGTGCAGTGAGGCCAAGCTGTTTTAACATGCATGCCTCTCTAAAGTGGCTTCTAATGGACATTTATAAGGTGGTGTCCCCCACACTTCCCCTACCCACTCTAATGTTTTCTGGGATGCTCTTCGGAACACATGCGGTCTGTGACCTAGCTGGCTTTTAACAAAATTGCCCAACATGATTCATTTGTCCCATATGGCTGAAAGAGGGAAGACTACAGAGCCAGCTAGATACGAATGTGGCCATGTGCTGGTGCCTGAACCAGCATGTTGCACGTGTGCACAGAGATGATGGGATAGCCCTCTGCTGCTCTGAATCTGCATGCAAGTGTTGGCCACTCTCACACTCCTCAGAGTCCCCTTCCCTCAGCTCCTGTTTGGACTTCAGGGCTTGTAGCAGTCCTGGTTAAGCCGTCACACAGACCTGGAAACCTTGCAGGCCCATCTAAGTCTGTCTGTTTTTCTCTACATTTCTCAGTCTCTGTTTCACTCTCTCTCATTTCCCTTTTTCTCCCTCCATTCTTCTCTCCTGTCTTTCCTCCTCTATCTTTCTTTTCTTTTGAAAATAGTTTATTTTCTCATCAAATCCATGATACATGCACATTAAAGAAAAATGCATTAACATGGAAAATTGGAAATATAATAGCTAATGGTTGTCCAGGGCTTACTGTGTGCTAGACACTATTGTAAGCAGTTTACACGATGACGTCAGATTTATTCTCTGTCACAGTAAGTTCCAAAAGATAGTGAAAAATATTTCGGTGAAAAAACAAACTCATGAATTTCATACTCAAATGCATCTTTTAAATGTGAAGCAACAGGGAAAAGATGAAAGGGCTCAGGAAATGCTTTCCATATACATTTCTTAACAAACTTACTAGAAGACTTATTCTAGATTACAAAGAAATGGATCGAAGAGAAGAATTTAAGAAGGAAATGATGTACAGCAACTGGTAGAGTAGAGGTATAAGTAAGCCTAACACACGCTGGAGGGGAGGGCAGTTCGCCTGGCCTGAGCAGGCCACACAAATGCACCTGCCATGATACTGAGGAACTGGACTGACTTCTCATTAATGTCTGAACACAGCTCAGAGAGGCAAACATTTTCGTCACATACTGTATCAGTCCATTCTCTAGAAACGTGTCTCTCTCAGGGAGGATTAATAAACAGAATGAGAAATCCAGCTTAACACAATTGCTAACAAACATATAAACAGCTATCATAGCCCACTTCCTGCTGATGCATGGTTGAGGCTTGGGTTTTTTATTTTTAACAGTTATAGGCTTTTAATGTCAGATTGATTTTTTTTTCAATGTAATTCCTTAATAATCTTAGTGGGGTTTGGATCTATTTGTTTCTAGTTAGTTCATGTGTAGTAGCCACACCAATGTCTAGACAGGACTGTCAAGTTGTTTTGTTTTTCTAACTTGTCATCATCATGCCTTTCTTTCACTCTCGCTCTGTCAACTCAATAACAACTACCATACCACACCTGGAAGAACGGGCTTGGGTTGAAAAGCAGCATCATTAATCTGATATATGCTACTGGGCTGAATTATTTGAATTAACTCAGAAGTTGTAATGGGCTATTGTCTCTTAAAGACTTTTTCAGGCTTATTTTGTGGTATTTGGGCTCCAGAATAAACTGGCTTCTTCAACTCTGTAATGTCCTAATTTTCATTTCTGCTTACACACTGGACAATTCTTCTTCCCAGAACACATCTCCCTCTTGTAACATCTTGGTAAAAGCACAGAGCAGCCGAAACACACTGACATTCTGGCTCTTCCCTAGAACGTCATGTTCAGTAGGTACCAGATCTACTTTTCATGTTATGGCGGAGAGTGGTTTGACCAAATGTCTTTTAGTGTATGACACAGATCCACATGGGTGTCTCTGATCAACAGGTGGCTTTTGTATGTTTGATGAGTGACGTAAGGTATCTACACTTTTTTCATTTAGTGGCTTTACCAGCTCCTGGGAACTTATTATAGCTTACATTTATCTCATGGAAGGGGAAAGAAAGAATGGGGCACCCAATTTATATGAGGAATAGACCAGGAGTTACATACTCTTCCGCTCAAAGACCATTAGTGGAAACCTAAATGTCTCATCCAGTGCAATGTAGGTCAGAAAATGTAGTTTTCTTTCTAGTCATGCTCTTTTCCCATGCTGTGGAAAGTGGAGAGCAATTCTGAGGGGCAACTAGTTCTGTCTAGTTGTAGTGTATCTTTTTTATACAACATAGAGCTCATTTTAAAATTCTAGTTTGTTGATTTCTGTCTTTTAATGTGTGAACTTAAGTTCGTTTACATTTTTTGTGATTACTATTACATTTGTACTACTTCTATATTCCAGTTTTTGTTTCTTCTCTACCAAGTTTTTAAATTATTATAATTTTTTATAGACCTCTTTTTTAGATTGATGGACTTTCTTTTTATCAGGCACGCCATATATCATTTCCCACCTCCCTGCGGCTGCTGGTTCTTTCTCTCTTTTTGTTCTTTCTTTCTTTCTTCCTTTCTTTTTTGCTTGCTTGCTTGTGGTCAGTTATTCTTAAAATTTTAATATATATTTCTAATTTTTTTCTTACAAAGTATAAAGTTATTCAATGTCTCTGTCATTCAAACCAGCAAAGAAGACCAAATGTGATTTAGTGGCTCCATGAAATCCTGCCTCCCATAAAACAAATTCCACTTGTTAGTGTTATTTCAGTTCCTTTTCTAGTTTATTTTTAATTGTATTTTAATATTTGATCTTGTAGCTAATCTAAATGATGCCCTAAATCTGGCTATAACTTGACTCTGTGTATGTGCATGTGTGTGTGTGCGTGTTGGGTCTCACCTTTGTTTTTATGGATGTTTTGGTGGGAACCTCTAAGAGGTTGCTAGTCAGATGCCATTTTAAGCAGGAAACCTCATTTCTTTCTGAAGAACATTTTTTAATCTTTTCTAGTTTATCTGTGGAGTGTCTTACCTTGCTTCTGCAAAACCTCTGAAAGATTTCTCTCTTTGGACTCATCCATAAATTAAAAATAGCTGCCATGGTCACTCTTCAAGCATGATGATACTATTACATGTTTACAACATGCTCTGCATACCAAGTGGGTATCCATCACATGTAGTATGGCCAACTTCCCAGAGGCAGGTGCTCCGCTAGCCAGCCTGAAGCACCAGGAGAAATGCCTGGATTTCCAAATGGCTTATGGAAAATTATCACTGCCAATATCTCTAGCCAACTTTTATTTCTACTTGTGACTTTGTACCATGTTTGATGGTAGATTGTAGAGTTATTCATTCATTTTCTAAATTAAAGCCTGCCTTGAAAACCTGCCATTCACTATATATTAGGTATTAGAGACAGAGATATGAAACTGTACATTTTAATTTACTATTAATGTCAATGTGAATTATTGGTTGTTTTGCTTTTCTTTCATAGTCTCCTGCAGTGTTCTTGGGAATGGAAATTGGTATAACCTTTTGGAGGACACCCAGCAAAAATCTATCAAAATTTAAAATGTGGATATCTCTTGACCTAGTGATTCTACTTCTAGGAATTTATCCTATAGACAAAAATCACATATTGCAAAGTGTATATATTGCAAAATTGCTTTCACCTGCCCCCCAAAACCCAAACTGGAAACAGTATAATATAATATTAATTACAATAAAACAATAGCTAACATTTATAAGATATCTGTTCAATATAGTATCTGTGCTTCTCATAGATACTATATCATTGGATCCTCACAGTAATTTCAAGGAGCAGATTCTTCTATAATTTCTATTTTTACTGTTAATTAATTCAGCCTTCGAGAATTTATGTAACAAATTCACAAAACTAATGAAGGATATGGGGGCAGTTTTTAATAAACGATTGAACATTCCATAGTGGGCTAAAAATATTGGGGCTAGAGTTCTATTTAGGTATATTCAATTGTGTATTAACTGAAAAAAGCCAGGTTGTAAAACAACCCATGAGCTATAATATTGTGTTGGTAGGAAAAGTTGCACAGTGTTTCATATGTGCAGAAAATATATTGTAGAAGGATTTGAATCATATTGTTACTGTGCTTATCTTGGGACAGTGGGACTTGGGGGACATTTTCACTTTATGCATTATCCACTTCTGAATTATTTGTCCTTTCTTCAACAGAACAGTTTTATTTTAACATCTAATGGTAAATATAAAGGGCTGAAGACCACTTAGGGTGAATGGAAGCTTCTCTCACCAAACACACACAGGCAACCTCAGCACTATTGGCATTTAGGGCCAGATATTGCTTTGTTATGGGGGGCCTTCCTGTGCATTGTAGGATGTTTAGCAGCGTACCTAGCCTCTACCCACTAGATTTCAGTATACACCTCTGATGCGTTGTGACAATCAGAAATGTGCCCAGACGTTAGCAGATATCTGCTGGGGGTAGAGGGTAGAATGGTCCCTGGTTGAGAACCCCTGAGGGAGATGCTGCTCCCTTGCTGTTGAAGAAGGAGACTTTTCTCGTAGTGAATGTTTCATTCTAACGTAAGTGGTGATTTATCATACCTGTAGGTGAAGCATGGTTATGTTTTCCTGAGGGCTTGCAAGCAAGAGTAGTACAGTAAGTCACTGCCATCCGTGTATGGGTCTCTGCCTTCCAAACACTGTGTTGAAGACCATCTCCCTCCACTGGAGGATCTTTCAAACTTCAGAAGTCCTTCAGGTGGAATATAAAATCCTCTAGACAAGAGCTGACAAATCTTGTTTTTCTCTTTCTATTCCATGTAACTGCTATCTGTCTGGCACCAAATAGTCAACAGGCCCCAGATCTCACGTTTTGAGCTTTGCATCTCTTTCTGAATTAGGAGCGGGGACGCTGATTTTTCTTTTATCAGCGACTTCCCCAAAGCGGGGAGTTCCGATGCTTAACAAGTTTCATTAAGAACACAAGTATTAAATATTCAAAGTATCTAGACTATTCCTGTTGAGAAGATAATTATACAGTAAATTAGCCGATGTCCAGTATGTTGCCTTTTAAGTACCTCTTTGATGTTTCCAGTACTTACATAAGATACAGAGCATGTTTATTAAGAGTCTTCAACTGTGTATAAAACTAGAGCAGTCAAAAGTAATGGTGTCTGCTGAAGGATTCTTTATCATATGAATTTACCTTTAGTCATCTATTATTTATTTCAGCTATTTTATATGCCATTATAATAAATATTATGACAGAGAAAGCTTTTATGCTTCAACTTATTGTACTATCTTTACTTGCCTGCAATACTTCAGGAAAATGTAACCACGCTTTACCTATAGTTAACGTAAATCACCACTTACATTAGAATGAAAAATTCACTATGAAAAAAGGCTCTTTCTTCAATCGCAAGGCATAAATGCACACTCATGTTGACTGCCAAGCTCCTGTGTCATTCACTGTCCTTCCTTAAACTGTTTTTAAGCTGCAAAGTGAATACATTGCATAGAGGGAAATTGGAAGGTTTTGGAATATTTTCACTCTCTTGTTAGTTTCTGGCAAGATAAGCATTTTTTTATCCAGAGTGCAAAATATTGCCAATTACTGTCTAAGCATTTTTAATAGTTTTTCTTTACACTGCACGTAACTCATAGACCAAATTAAATAAGCTGTTATCCGATGCAATTTCTCCTTGAATAGCCTCACAATTACCTATAGATATTGATATAGTTATTTTATAAATTGAGTTCCAGCAACACAAGGCATAAATGTTGGCCTGTACATAATGAAGGAAGAGTTGTCATGATTTTCTTATTAGGGATGTTTGTGTATTTTGGCAGGGGGAGGTAGGTGGAGGAGGTGCTTGTGGGGGGCCCAGGAGTGAGGGTTGTTGCTTGATGGTCAATTCGAAAGTTAGGAATGACACACTCAGCCCCCATCCTTCAAGACTTCAAAAAAAAGAATCCAGGTCTTTGCCAAGGATAATTTTTGGTGTGGTTCCCTATTTCAAAACATGCAATATTTTCTAAGAGCAGTTTTTCATTAAAAGCGAAGTTCCTGTTAAAATGCATAGAGCCAGGAAAGAGACTCTCAAACTCTTCCCTTTTCTGGGTATCCTATCAGAAAGAGCATTTATGAATGCACTCTTTTAATCTTTAGGCTTGGTGAAGATTGGGCAAACTCCCCATTAGCCTTGCTCACAATGCTGGCTTGGGGTTGACTAAGAGGTACAAGAATCACAAATCAATGTGAGCATCTATCCCTTCATGCATTTCCCAGTGAAGATGCTGCCATGCATTGCCACCATTAACATCCCTTAAATAATACGGGAGAAATTAGTGTTATGAAGTCCCACATAGGATATTGATGAATTATTAAACCAGTTTAGTTAGATCTCTATTGTTGCTCAGTGAATAATGTCGTGTCAATAATATGCTCGGCACCAGTGTCTCTTGCTGTTGTAAATGTGACAACTCCTATTTAAGGTTTTAGAACATAAAATCAGGACTGAGAGTATGTAGAGTGGAAGGGTGAGAGACATCAGCATAATACAATTAAGGCCCATTGGATTAGAATTTGCAGGGTGCCATTAGCAATAAGCTCTGAATGTAGATTATTGCCGTGGTTACATTTTCTCTTTCAGCAATAACGCTCCTCTTGTAAATTCTAAGTGTATAAAATAAATATGATATAAAATAGACACAAATAAGAATATATAGATGATGTTAATTCCTTTATAGCTTCCTGGTGTTATGTGTTGAAGAATATGACTGCAAGGGTGCAGCACAGTGTAGAAATCCTGTGACGACATGAGCCTTGGAACCAGCCACATCTCAGTTGGAAGCCTGGATCTGTGTCTTAATAGCTTTGCCACTTTAAAGTCTAACAGCCTCTGTTTTCTCATCTGTAAAATGGGGAAAATTATATATGCTTCAAAAGATATTTCATATTACTCTTAAATGAAAAAATACCAAGCATATCGTGTAGTATAGGTGATCACTATTTTTGTTGTTTTTATCATCAACAAATATATGTAAATAAGAGCTTTGTTTTTTTTTTTTTTTAGGGGAATCCAGAAATAAACTCTTCCATACATTTAAGGGAGGGCTAGGTAGAATATTTATCAAATCTGCTGCATAGATTGGCACCTCGTAGTGAGATCACAAAATAGCTAATCCCTATAAATAGTAAGTCCTGCCTTTGCAGTTGCATATGACAAGTCCCCTGCAGTGAAAGAGGATTTTCTCTGGGTATATTGGAGACTGGTCTCTGTGTGCCATTCAGTACATCTGGGTTTCCATGTCCTGCCACCTCCAGCCACTGTCCTGATGTGCTCCTCTGTTTGACACACTTACTGATAATGCTCTCGACACAGCACGAGGAATAGCTGCTCCTGCCTGCTGTTGGATGTGTCCAATGTGAGCACTGGGGATTCTTTTGGTGAAGCTGAGTGGAGAAAGCAAGGTCCAGATGTGAGGGGAGAGTGTTTTGAAGCATGTGCATTTGCTTTCACTCAGCATGTACCACACCCAGCAGCTGGGTCCCCAGACCAAATACTCTGGGTCCATTATGGCAAGAAATGGGATAGTGGAGAAAACACATCAATAGCCTCCCGGCTAATTCACAGGAAATTTGCAGTTAATGATGATTTTAAAGTAATAATTTGTGGTATTTAAAAATAGTTTTGATCATTGGAATTATTTATATCTGGTTTTGTAAAGGCCTATTACCATGAGATGTTACCATTTTTTGTTGGTAAGCAGAGTGTGAGTACGAGATACTGCCTGTGACATGTTGCCATGATGAAGGGAAAAAAAGAAAAGAAATAAAGGAAATTGGATCTGTGGGAAATGCATTTACCTTTAGAGGTGGTGGTGTTAGCGAATGAATGAATGAATAAATGAATGAATTCACTCTTGTACGTGTTGTCTCCCTTATTGTTGACCAGGAGCAGGACCACATGCTGCCCTCTGTATGAGGCATTTGCAGACCTGGTGTTTTCCCTTGATCTTGGGCTTAGCTGCTGCAAGGGTCTCTGAGGGGGAGGGAGCGGTGGTGGGTGAGAAGACATGTAGATTTTGTGGGCGTTGTGGAATACAGAATAGTGATTAAATCTGGACTTGGTACGAAGCATGGCTCTAGTCAGTTATTACCTGGATGAAGTTGTACAAGATCCTTTTAAACTTCAGTTTCTCCATCTGTGAAATGGGTGGATGATAACTGCCCCCCACAGGGTTGCTGTAGGGATAGACGGGTGCTGTGAGGCAAGAACTGATATGGTCAGTGTTCTGAGGTTGCTCCCATTGGCAAGTGATGAACCCATTCAGCCTAGACCCATTTGGATCTGGAGTTACAGACTACTTAGCAGGTGTCAGACACCATTCCAAGTGCTTTACGTGTATGACCTCATTTCCGATAAGACAGGTGCTATAATTATTCCCATTTTACAGAGGAGAGAACTGAATACACAAGAAGTAGTAGCTTGCCCTGCAGGTAAGTGCTAGATGCTATTCAGGCTCGGGCAGTCCAGCTTGAGTCCATGGCATTAAACACTCATTGAGTTTGGGAACTGGGGCACCTTGGCTTCAGGGAGATTCAGTAAGCCTCCTTCCTCCTTCTCTGAGGTTATGTGCCATCCTTCATAGAGGAGCTAGTCAAACTTTTTCTGAGCTACTTATGTTAATTTAATGGAATAAACAAGGCAGACCCATGATTACTAATGCATTATTATTGAAAAACAATGGGCATCACATTTTAGCAGCAGCCTTCAAAATAATGACAAGAGTATTTACTGAGAGTCAATAGAATGCCCCATACCTTATATACATTATATCTAATCTTTAACTCTATGAGATAATTGCTATTATGTTCATTCTCAAATAAGGCAGCTGAAGCCCAGAATATTCAAATAGCTTCCCTGAAGTCAAGTTGCCAGTGCTGTGGTCATGCCAGGCTGTAGCTCCAGGTCAGCCTGGCTCTGGTGTCTTTGCTGAGGATGACAACATCTCTCCATTTCTCTGTTTAAATACCACACACTCCCCATATGGTTCCTTTGGTTTCAGGCGGTATCCCATCTGAGTCATGCTTGGCTAATTTATAGTCATAAAATCATACTAGAGATCACTATTGCATAACAACAAGCAGCCCCTTTGATTCTACATTTGCAGACTCTTGAATCACTGAGACAGGTTTTAGAACTTAATGAAGAATAGATCAAAAAGATTAGGTGTGTTGAAGGTGCCAGTGAACTGTGCCACCAGTGAGTGCCCCAGTATCCCTGGGAAATGTGAGAAGAGTATGTAGCTTACTTAATTATGTCTTTCTGGCTATAAGTTCTGGGTGTCGGGAGCAGGTGGGCTTCCAAGCTACTTAGAAGTTACCTGATGCTTCATGTGTGGGATGTCACCTGTGCATTTCTGTTTTAAAATAATGGGTAGTGGTGTCTGTATATATAATTTAAAAGAAATTAACATTCCAATTTTGCCTGAGATGATGTTTGTGTACCGGTATGATTAGAGGAAAGAATGAGGATTTCAGGAAAGCAAATATGAGAGAGGCGTTTTACAGCATTTCAAGATTCAATGTTCTCAGTATAAATCTCTTTCTGTTAAAGGTAGGTGGGTGGATGGTTAAATAGGTAGGTAGGAAGATAGATGAGTAGATAGATAAGAAGGAAGAGAAAGAGGGATATAGGGAAGGCTAACAGTTTATATTAGGGAGATGGGATTTTAGATGCTTTTTTATGGTCCATATTCATCTTTCTTTTCTAATTTTTTTTTTAAATTAATGTGAGTGTGAAGCAGGAAGTGGCTTGAAATAAGCCTGGAGAGGTAGACAGGGACCAAGTTGTGGACTGTGTGTTATGGTTCCTCACTATACATTTCCATTTGTCCCCCACATGGAGGGTTGCATTTTCTTGAAGCTAGGCACAGCCACATTGCTTTCTCTGTCACTGAAATGTGAGCAGAAGTGATGCTTATCACTGCCAAATGGAAGCCTTTGAGATTCCACGTGCAACTCACGGCATTCCTTTCCACATGCTGTGGAAGCTGGTGATGTTATAGGTGGTGGAGGCTCCGTTGACCTGGGCCCCTGGCTAACTACAATTAATATGAGCCCACCAACCTGGGATGGGATTGGAGTGTGAGTGCCTAATAATCTTGGGTGGTTTTAAGACGTGGAGATTTGGGGGTTGTTCCTTACTGAAGCACATCCTGCTTGATGCAGAGGATCTTGTGAGCCATGCTTAGGAATTTAGACCACATCCTCTTGGCCATTCCGAGGTACAAAGGGGTTTTTGTTTGTTTGTGTTGCCAATCCAGAGAGCAGTCTCTGGCCAAATAAGGCCCAAACTGGTCATGTTCCAGGTAGCGTGTGCTAATTCTAACACCTCTTAATGAATGTCATGGTTTCCTGGGCAGTGATAAAACATTTTTGTGTTTTGAATGTGGTGGTGGTTATATGAATCTGTACATATAATGAAATGTCATAGAACTGTGCATAAAGATACACCAAAGAAAAGAAAAGGAATGCATTCCCAAACTGGTGAAATCTCAGTAATGACTGTGGTCTAATAAATTGCGTTGTGCCAACATTGATTTTTGGGTTTTGCCAACATACTATGTATATGTAAGACGTCAACATTGGGGAAGCTGGATGATGGATCTATGAATGTTCTCTGTACCATTCTGACCACTTCTTGTGAGTCTATAATTAGTTACAAATAAAAGTTAACAACAACAAAAAGTTCATGAGTTAAACCAAGAAAATGAATTACAGTGAGTTGTAGATTCACTGCCAGACAAGGCAGGAAGTCTCACATTGGCAGATCAGATCTCTTGTCCTCACCTAACAATCGACAATTTGGCCCTCAAAAATGGGTTCTGTTAGCAATCTGTCAGCCACCACATTCTGATTTAGAGCACCTCCCATTACAGACATTTCTGTAAAGCTGCAAAGTTTGTTAGACAATTGGAAGTGCAAACTCCCCAACACACACAAAAATACACACACACCCCCCCTCATTCTAAAAGCTACATTTTTCCTCCCCAGGACTTACTGTACTGCAAACAGTTTTTATGCATTTCTAAGGGTCAGTAGAAGAAATAGGAAACTGATACCTAGGGCAAGAGAATTACCTGAATAATAGCGTGTGGACTGGAATCACTATCCCCAGGAGCCTAGTAGCCCACAGCTTGTGGATTAGTCTGTTGAACTACTTGATGGCTTGTGACCTCTTGTCCCCTTAGAGGTGTATGTTCTGATTTTGCTCTTATTGGTAGTGGCAGCTCTGTGTTTTATTTTGAAGTGAAGGGGGAGAACCAAAGGAAACGTACCAATTGTAAGTCACATATATAGAAGACTATATGGGCTACTTGACCGTGGTATTATTTTTGTTGAAATATTGCTTTGGGGTCACCATCTGGGAATGTTCTCCCTGTTTTATAGGTCAGGGGTGGATAGGTACAAACGTCTTTACAATACGTAGCCTGCATACCCCTCGTGGTTTCCAGTGGGGGCTTGGCTGAAAGGCACAATCTCTTTACTACCACCTTTTCTTGTGACGCATTCACATTTCTGTAAGAATCTGTGTGTGGCAGTGTGCGTCACGTGCAAGTGAAGTGGGGTGGGGACCAGAGGAGGTAAGTTGAAGGTGGAAGGCCACTTTATCTGCTAACTGAATGTCAAATTAAGCGGTGAAATGTTTACGAGGCATGGGAATCTCTGCACTCCAGAGAGATTTTTGACCATCAGATAAACGTCAGTTTCTCAGACAGGATGCATGTGTGGTTCTGTGCCTCTACACAGGATGTGCGCTCCCTCTGTGCTTTTGCTCCTCTTGCTGGCAGTTTTCTTCCTATAGGATGAGGGGCATGGCCTCACTTTTCAGCATACTCTCCACCTCTGTCATTCCCTGGTCTTAGGAAACTCACAAAATCCGTGGTTGCCATGTTTTCCTTTTCCTGCACCCAGTTAATGCTTCTCCTCATCATTCCAAAATCTGCACATTTGAGCATCTGCTGTTGTTATCCAAGACTAAGAACTAAAATCTACATCATCCAGTAGTGCCTTTGCCAGTGATACACTGTTATAGTTTGGAGAAAGAATTTAATCACTTTATACCACCTTTCCTTAAAATCAGGCTTTGTTAGTAGGTATGATGGAGATTCTCCAGGATCTAATAGTCGGTGATCTGGTCTGATGTGGTCTTCGGTGAAGATCTCTGGACATGATTAATGTCAATCTATCCACTACATGGTTCTGTAGCCCTCACAAACTACCATTTATCACCAAGCGGCATCAGAGCAAGAATTTTGCACAATAGACTTCTGTTCTTCTAGTTAAATTTATTAAATACCTTCTCTCTTCCAGATAGGATATTAGGTGCTTAACACTTATTCTCACAATCCTGTGACTAGATCATTAATGTTCGCCTTCTACAAAAGAGGAGACTGAGGCTTAGCAATGTTAAATGGCCCCAAATCAGTGTGCTTTCCAGCTGCCACTGCCTGATGTTTATTGTCCAAAGCTTAGGATTTGTGTTAGAGCCCAGGACTTAGGTGGCCAAGATAAACCAGCCACAGATACACTGAACCTCTCAGCACAGCTCCTGTGGGCTTCCCTGAATGAGACAATTCAGGTGGAGGATGTTCTCAGCAGTGCCATTTGTGTCCACCTTCATAGCATCCAAATGGTATCATGTTATTCTCCTTAGTCTTACTTAAGTATCACAGTCTAGACTAGAATTCCCAAGTCAACTGTTTATTTTATGGGACTCTTCTTACCTAAACAGGCAGGTGGCCCTGACATTCTTGGCTTTACGTCCTTTGGAGGAGCTAGGTCTAGGTAGTGATAGTAGTTAATCTCCCACTCTGAAGTCCATCCAGACTTAAAAGTTGGGAGGGCCCTATAAGCACAAGGCAAGTTGGAAGGACAACTCTATGAGTTATCCTTCCAGGATTATGCCACAAGGAGCCTGTCCAGTGGAACATGATTATTTCAAATCCTGAGCTCTTTAGTCTTCTGGTTTCTTGCCAGGAGGAAACTTGGGCTTTGGCCCTAGACTGACTTGGGGTCCTTTCTTGCCCCCAGCTTCTTAGTTCTGTGATCTCTTGTAAGATCACAAGAAAACAATGCCTGTCTTTTAGTTGTGGTGAGCATTAAATGAGATGGTGTCTGTAAATGCCCAGCCCAGGGTAGGCTCTGAATATACAGTAGCCATTATTAACAGTATTATTATTATTAACAATATGTGCCCCACCTGTCCATTGAGTTTTTTGGGTTACTAAGCCAGGGTTCTCTATGGGATCTGGGTCCATCAGGGTCCACTGGTAAAAATGAGTCTTGCCTGCTTTTGTACTTTCTATAAATGAATTGCCTTTAATTTTTAATGCAGTCTTAGCAGAAACATTTCAGAACCTGAATGGCAGCTTTTGAGATTACACTGTTGTCCATTGCGTCTTTGCATAAGCCAGGCTTTGTCCTGGTGTTACAGCCTTTTAGGATGCAGACTGAGAGGAGATAATGTGAGCTCGAAGACCCTTTGGTGCCTGTTCTGTGTGCTGAATGAAACCCAGCACAACCCTCAGCCTGTGGGTTTAGCAGAATCCCAGCCTCACATCCTCCCCAAAATTGGCAGTAAAAGCCTTGTTCTTCCATTCATTCCAGTGATTTATATTCTCTCTGGGCGTCTAATATTAAGCAGGGGAATTCCGACATATTCCATAACACATTTACTGTAACTTGATACCATGAACTAAACTTGCTGTTATTTATCATTTCTTTTTATTTTCTTTCATTCCAGCATAAAGCCAAGGTAGAAGCAATGACCCTGGACCTCGCTCTGCTCCGTAGCGTGCAGCATTTTGCTGAAGCGTTCAAGGCCAAGAATGTGTGAGTGTTCCAGTGGAGGGTTATAGATCATAATTTCTTGCTATTGTAATGTCTTTATCAGATGAACACAACTGGGAGAAAGCAAGGCTGTTGTGTTGTCTTGGCGTCCAAACAAGAGGCTCATTTACATTGGCCCTGTTAAGGTGAACCATATTTTCTTGACTCTTAGTCACTCTCATTATGAGATATGTCATCAATCTAATAACAGCTTCCCAGACAAAAAAAGAAAAGACACTATTAAAGCACTAGTAAAAGTGGCTAATAAAAGTGAGGCAATTGTAAGATGCATTCTGATTATAGACATTTTTGCAGTACCTCTCAGAACTAAGGAAAAGTATATTTTAATTGCTTTCAGGAACAAATAAGCTCAGTTATCCATTACAACAGGGATGCAGAGAATCTGAGCATGAGAGAGATCTCCTGTTTTCAAAGCCTTTGGTGATCTGATGTGGGGCATGGACATGATTCCAAAAACGTGGACTTGGTTAGTGAAAAACTTACTTCTTCTTTAGTATTTCAGAATTTCTGAGGGAGAAAGCCTACATGCTAACATCCCTTTCTAACAGAGAGGGGAGAGAGACAGAGAGAGAGGCCCTGAGAGCAGAGGGGAGGGGGGGTCCTCAAATCCCAAACTAAGGAAAGCAATCATGGCTAGCTATATTATAATTATAATATTTTGTTTCCAAGTGTTTATTTTTACTCCTATTTAGGGTGAGCAATCCTGGTTCCTCATTTAACATGGTGGTTTAAATTTCATTAACAAATAACTTCATTTGCTTTTTTTCAGTGAGTTGATTCAAACATGAGGATTAAGTTAATAACAGCACAGGTGGTGCCAAGGATAAGGTAATTATGCAACTGGCACCAGAACCACCGCATTTGGAGAACTCTAATAAATGAGAAGCTGTCTTTGGGTCAGGCTCTGTTGAAGACATTAGTTTTACAGTTCTCCAAGCAGATAAAGAATGTGAAGGAAGGAATCTTAAACCAAATATTCGGATAGAACTGTGTGGCGCTGACCCCACAAATCTGTCCAGTCTCTAGTTTTTCTTGTGTCTCCCTTAGTTTCTAACTCTGCTTTTCCAGACTGTTAAAATACGTGCTCTTTAAGGTTATTTCTGGAGCAAGCAAGTGAGTCTATGGGCAGAGTCAGTCTTCAGTGAGAGTTGCACTGTCCCCTAACTGCTGGCCCTGGGCTTGCTCATAGGAGAAGTTAGGTAACACCCCCCAGCAGCTAGCAGATTTCGGTGAGCCTTACTGGGCGCCCTTTGCAGCGCTTGGTGATTGGTAGCTGCAGTCTCTTGCCAGAGCTCTTGGAGAACCTCAAGTCAGGGTGCAACAGTGGCTTTCAAGACATTTGTTCAGTGATTCCTTCATCATTCATTTATCCACTTGTTCTCACTTAACACACACTTAATGAGTGTCTCCAAAGCCCCAGGCATTCTTCTCGGCTCTGGGAGGAGAGTGGTGGCTATTGGAAGCTAAGTTAACCTCAAACCAGCCATCATCTCAGTTGTCAGCAAGCAGTGTTTTGTTACTAATGGCTGACTCCTCAACCTCATACGTCTGTGACTGTTTGGGAGGGAAGCATAATGACAATAACAACAGCAGAGGTAGCAGCTCATCCATCGAAGGCTGATTACGGGCCACACACTGAGAATATTTTGCACGCATTTTCTGATTTAATTCTCAAAGCAATCCTTTGGGGTAGGCGCTATTATCATCTGTGCTATACAGATGAGGAAAGTGAGGCCAGACAAGGTAAGTCATCTATCCAGGGCACGTGGTCATTAGAGGGCTGAGTTAGGCTCTCTAGGGCTCCCACTTAACCACCACACTGTCTTTCGTTTTAAACATGAGAGAAACTGACACACTCAGTGAATGTGAGTGACTTTCACAGGGTCGCTTTGCAGGTTGGTGGCAGACATAGACGTCAGTCTGGTTCTGACTCTCCCTCCCTCCCTGATACCATGCGAGATCTTACATTCACTGCTGCAGGATGGCTTTCTGTCCCCAATTCCGGTGTCAGAAAGCTCTAGAAGTGAGTGGCTCTGCTGAGGAGAGCCAAGTGTTACATAATAGGATCATCTTCCATGCCTTAACCGGACCATTAGTTTTTAACTATTAAGTAGTTCAGAAATCATCAAATTCAAGTGCCTTTTGCAATCACCAAGCTCAAACCCTTGGAGGAAACTATCACCCAGTTTGCCCTAATCCTAGATTTTAGCACAGGCCTTTGAGTTTTTATACATCTAAGTTCAGAAACAAGGGCGATTTTCCTTTTAGAACACTCTGTAGCACAAACCTCTTTGTATGTGTCCCCTGAGAGTACAGGATTTTACATGGCTTAGAGAAATATTGTGGTGAAAATATGCATAAGAAAGCAAGCGATTTTACTTTTGAAATACTGCCAAAGTGAAATCTCTCATGGATAGGCAGATGACAGTTTAGTACTTACAGGTCTTTAGATTCTGAGAACTGTCAGAAGTGAATTTAAGTGCTGGTGACTGGGCTGCCAGAGAAACATGTGTAACTCTATTCTTATCATCACCCCCCATCTTCAGACATTAAAATTTCCTTGTGTGTAAAACATAATGACAAATGAAAGAGAGGCTGCCAGTTCAGAACCAGTCTCTTTCATGCTGTTGCGTGGAGGAGAGGAAAACCCCCTACATTTAAATTCTATGTGGATGCCCCCATTTAATATGCCATTTCAGAGCCTGTATATGAGGAAGCCAAGAGTATTATCAGGCTTCGTTTTCCTGTGCGTATCCCCTTGGTTCATGCGCCGGCACAAGTGTGTTTCCCTGCGCTGGTATATTCAGTGCATAGTATAGTCTTAGACCAAAAAAGGTAGAAACAGATGCTCAGTGTAAACACTAGTGGGAAATGCCGTTCATTATGCTGTGCGACTATACTCCAGCTGCCTGCTATCGGGACATGTGGAGTCAGCCTCTTGCTGGATACTGTCTTCTTTTTCTGGGGGGCTTTGTGCGAGATGAGGAAGCTAATTTATTTATTGTTGTTTTTGTTGTTGTTTGAGACAGAGTCTTGCTCTGTTGCCCTAGGTAGAGTGCAGTGGCTTCATAGCTCACTGCAACCTCAAGCTCCTGAGCTCAAGCAATCCTCTTGCCTCAGCCTCACAAGTAGCTGGGACTACAGGCTCTTGCCACAATGCCTGGCTAATTTTTCTATTTTTAGTAGTGACGGGGTCTCGCTCTTGCTCAGGCTGGTCTCAAACTCCTGAGCTCAAGCAATCCTCCTGCTTTGGCCTCCCAGGGTGATAGGATTACAGGCATGAGCCACCGTGCCCAGCCAAGGAGGCTAATTTAGAATGAGCACTGCTAATCATGATTATATAAACAATAGTTGCTAGCCAACTTTTTGTTTATTCTGTGCAAGGCAATGTGCTAAGCACTTATATAATACATGTATTCTCTCTTTCCTTTCTTACAATAACCCTGGACATCAGCCATGATTATCTCCATTTTACAAATTAAAAGGGTGAAGCACAGAGCACCTAAGTCACTTTTCCAAGTTTAGCAGTGGTTGATCCAGAATTTGACCCCAAATCTGTCTGAATCCAAAATGACTCCTCTTTTTCTTGCTTCTCCATCTTCAGTTATATATTTTTCAGTATGGATTTCTGTATTGGTTATGTATTGTCGAGTAACAAATTACTTCAAAATAGAGTGGCTTAAAACAATCTAAAACAACAAGCATTTCTATTCTCGCTCCCCTTCCTCCCTCCTTTTTTCTCTTCCTTCGTCTTTCTCTCACAGATTGTTTGAATCAGGATTCAAATAAGGTCAATGTATTTTTTAAAAATTCTTTTTTAAAGACAGGGTCAGGCTATGTTACCCAGACTAGTCTTGAAGTTCTGAGCTTAAGTGATCCTCCCCCCCGAGTCTCCTGGGTAGCCGGGATTACAGGCTTGTACCACCGTGCCCACCTAATACATTTTAATTAGTAGATTTTCCTTCAATGTTTTTTTCCTTTAAAACCTTTCTTTTTTAAAATACAACTTATTTGTTTATAGGACCAGGTTGTTCTCTAGAGATTTCTGTGGTCTCTACTTTGATGATTGCATCCCTGGGGTGTCATTTAACATGATCTTTTGTCTCCCAAGTTTCCTGTGAAAGAGATTTCATCAACTTCATGTTTAATGTCTTGGTTAGAGTACTTCCTAGGTGGTGGTGTAGTCTCCCCTCAAGGGGACACATAGGCCTGGTTGCCAAAGCCTGTTTTCTTAAAGCTCAGCAAGTCCTGACCTCCTCCCCCCCTCCCCCCTCCCCTTGTTTTCCCACTCCCATTTTCATTCATCTATCCAGTTATTCTCCACTTCTTTTCTGGGTGGTCAGCCCTGGAAGCCTCAGCCTGATCCCAGATAGTTCTCCCCAGAGTTAGCGGCAGTGGTGGTCCTCGGCCAGTGTGGCTCAGGTCAAATTATTTGGGGTATTACTGGAAAGTTCCAAACCAAACCAAAGCCTGTGGCAAGTCCCACCCAAACTGAGTTTTGAAGGATATTTTTGTTTCAACTGCAGTCCTGGAGTGGAGCCAGACTCCACACTGCCTGGCAGGCAGAGGCATCCATCAGAGTACAAAGAGCGGGAACCCTTTCTAATCGATCACAACAAATATTGGGATTTTCTGTGACGGACTCAGAAGCAGCAGTATATTTTTTGTGATGCTTTTGCACATTTTCATTCCTTATTGTAGCTGCTGAGTTTACTGAAAAGTACACATTTTGAACAGGGTCTAGGAGATTTCAACAGCTTCTGGAACTAGGGGCTCCATAATACTTTTTCCTTCTTCAAAAACCACTTTCTAGTTCGAGTTCCACATGTCCCTGACAAAACAGATGCCTGGATTCCAATCCTAGAATTTAAAAGTTGGTGATGGCACGTAATACAGGACATTCACCGCTTAGATTCCACTTACCAGTCAACTCTTGTAATATTGACCAAAGATTTTAATTCTTCCTGGAAATTCATTGAAATTGATAGGAAATTTACATTAAAATAATTATGCGATTCTAAAGGTTTTTAGAACATTATTTTTGATTGTGGACTTCTATTTCTCTTCTACACTTTCTGTCTCCAGTATAATTTAAAGAAATTAGGCTTTGTTTCTCTTAGAAGATAATATAGAATAATGATGTTTTTTAAAAACCAGTTAAAATAACAGTTTTCTATTCTTTCTTTACTTTTTAAACATTCAAGGAGAAAATCTTTAACGAAGTTATTTATTTTCACTTGCTGCTAAATTACTTTCAGAACTTGAATCTACTAATCCCAGATATAATATTCTTGGATTCGTATTTCAAATTTTGCTGTCTCAAATCCTTCTATGGAAGTGGGTGGGCTATAAATTATAAATAAATTCCAACTTTTGAGGGATAAATTACCCTGAAGACCAATGTGTAAATTACAGATTAATCTTTCCTCTTCTCCCTAGCTCAATTTTAAGAATAATGTTTTAGCCAACATATCTGCATTATTCCTTGCTCAACATGAGAAATCCATTTTTGGTTTGCCTAACAGAAGATCATGTTGCTTTGCTTTTCTACACAGTATGAAAACGAAAAGAAAAGGAAAACAGAGAGGCAGATTTTAGCTATAATGAATGCTCTAAATCTAGATCTTAATTATGATTTTTTAGGAAATTTTTGAAAAGTTTACAAGTTAATTTTTTCCCATCCCATACATTTTCCATCTTAAAAAAGCATACTGTGAAACATTAGTCTATCTAGAAACATCAGGGAAGAATACTTCCCTTGCAAGTAAATTTTTTTTGTCTTCTGAAATTTAACTCTTTAGACATCCAATCTTTTTATATAATTCTTTAAAAAATATTTTTTAAAAATACATTCTCATCCCTTATTAAACAAAATACTAATTCAAAGTAGTATTGTGCAGTACAGGGTTCAGTAAACTCTTCTACAAAGGGCCAGAAAGTAAATACTTTAAATTTTTCAGGCCATTAAGATCTCTGTTGCAACAGCTCATTTCTGCCATTGTAGTACAAAAGCAGCCATGAACACTGTGCAAATGGGTGATCATGGCTGTGTTCCAATAAAACTTTATTTACAGAACAGGCAATGTGCCAGATTTACCAAGAGCCATAATATGCTAACCCCTGGTATAATGGAAAAAACAGGTTTGCGGGGGCTGGGGGGGCGGGGGGGCGGTGGGCAGCTGAATTTAGGTTTAAATTCCAGCTCTACTGCCTACTGGCTCTGTGGCCTTGGACAAAGTCCTTAAAATCTCTGGGCCTCACTTTCCAAATCTGTGTAAAGTGGATTTTCACCTATGCTTTGCAAGGGTGTTGTTGATTAGTAATAGCCGTAATGCAGGAAATTATCAGATACATCTCTGTTTATGAAGCCTATGGCTATTTTTAATATGCATTTGTTTCTTATCTTGATCCTAAAATGATCTGAAAGGTTTGTAAGAATATATATAGTATGATGAGATAGAAATAAGAACTCTAAACAGGAGAAGGGGGTAAATGTGGACTAGTAAGATATGATTAGGGAGGAAGTGTGGATTTCATAAGAGCTTTCACGGTTATTAAAACTTTGACCTAAGAATGAGTTTTGAGATACCCGGCAACCAAGAGAAGAGGGGAGATGAGCTTCAAATTGCCTGCATGACAAGCATGACAAAAGTCAAACAAAAATGATTATTAGTATAGTGATGCTTCACAAAGTACTTTTCACTCTATTGACTATTCTTTTTTCCTGCTCTTTGTTATTCTTTTTTTTTTTTTTTTTTTTTGAGACACAGTCTTGCTCTGTTGCCCTGAGTAGAGTGCAGTGGTGTCATCATAGCTCACTGCAACCTCAAACTCCTGGGCTCAAACTGTCGTCTTGGCTTAGCTTCCCAGGTAGCTGGGACTATAGGTACCTGCCACAACGCCCAGCTAATTTTTCCATTTTTAGTAGATATGGGCCCTTGGCCTTGCTCAGGCTGGTCTCAAACTCCTGAGCTGAAATAATCCTTCTGCCTCAGCCTCCCAGAGTGCTAGGATTACAGGTGTGAGCTGCCTTGCCTGGCCTCTTTGTTATTCTTTATTTTACACTGATGCAAAGCCATGGACCTGAGGATGCTTCACAGTTTTCTTCCAGAGTAAATGCCCCAGTTCTATTTTCTTTGATTTTTCTCTGTCTGTTTCTCTGGCTTTAGGCATCTTTTTCAGATGATTAGAGTAGCTTTAAGAGCACCCTGCTTTGGATAAGTGAGGTACAACGGGGCATACTACAAATGCTACAAATCCTTGTGTATTCTGGAGTACTCCATATGCCTTCTTCCTCCCCTTCTTTTATACATTTTTTTCTTCACTTCATTATTTACTCAGCACTCACAATGGTGCCAGGACCTGGGCTAGACATTGGAATTAAACTGTTTGCCTTCTCACTTCTCCTGCGTTTCATCTTTCTCTTGATAATAGTCGTGATGCTTAAGATTTTTTTGATAACTTTATATGATGCCGATCTTCAAAAACATATCCTTGGTGGGGAAGAATAATTGTTAAATTGATTAGGGGTCACTTTGCTACTAAATTTGTCAGAAAAACAATTCAGTGAGCCCTTTTGCCATCATTAAAAGTCATCACTAAGGCATACATGAAAATACATTTGAATTAACCACAATACTGTTCACAAAATAAACATTTTTGATTTCCCCACAGAATTCTAGGTTCAGCCCTTACTATCATGTTCTGTGAAATCAAAGTGATCTATGTAAATTGAAGACACAAAAACCTCCACTTGCAGGTTGAGTAAAAGCCAAGCTTCGGAGGGTGGATACAGCTATTCCTTTTCTCCCATTCTTCACCATCCCACCAGGACATATGTGAGCTTATCTTAAATCTTTACTTCTAGCAAATAATAGTAATTTCATTGCTGGTGTTAAATAATGATCACTTAAAGCACTGGGCTAAACATGGGTCAGCAGAGTTTTTCTTTAAAGAATCAGATAGTAAACATTTTTGGTTTTATGAGCCAAATGGTCTCTGTGGCAACTACTCAGCCATTGTTGAGTACATTGATGAGTGTTAAGTGAGATCATTGTAGCATAAAGTAGCCACTGACCATACATAAATGACTGGGGGTGGCTGTGTTCTAATAAAACTTTATTTATAAAATACTTGGATTTGAGATCTAGCCCAGGGCTGTGGTTTACTACCCCCTGGACTATAGCCCACAGTTCTTTGAAATGTAATTCATTTTAATAGCATCCTGTCTCATCATGAGAAATGCATTCCATTTTTCTTGGAAAATGGATTATGTTAGGTCTGCTCAAGATAAATAAATATAGATAGCAAATGTTGTGTGCATGGTTAATTTCAAGTCTCTGTATAAAATATCCCATGATACTTAAGGGCCAAAAGAAGAGATAAGAGTTTGAGTGGAACAATGTGCTGTGCTGAGTTTTGGAAATATCACCATATGGAAAAGCAGGTCAATAAGACAAGTAAGTAATGTTTAAATAATGAAGACACTGAATCCATTATTAGAGCTTGGAAGCATATAATGATGATGATAATAATAATTGCTAATATTTATCAGCTATTTATCATGTGCCATGCATAGCTAAGCACTTATATACTATCCCATTTTATCCTACAAAGACTCAGAGGGTAGGTCAAAAATGGTAGAAGAATGGCAGTGTCTTATGGTTCAGCCTAGTACAATGATTAATCACATTTTACTAATCAAGAAATTGAGGCTCAAAGAAATTAAGGACCTCAGCCAAAGTCATGGTAGCTGGTAGGTAGTGGGGCTAGAACTTAGTTTAAAATCTGCTCTGCTAGTAAGCTCAGCTTAGATAGTAGGTTGGAGAATCAGAAAGCTGTGTCTCAGTTGGGAAATGCATCATGTAGTACACAATGCCGTTCAAGGAGATTTGTCCATTGAATAGGATAGATGACAACCACTGCCTACTGGAACAATTATTAAGGTCACTTCAAGGTTAGAGTGATGCTTCTTCCAGCCAGTTTTCTATCTCCAAGAGAAAAATGTTTTCCTGCAACATGTGTAAAGGAGGTTGAACAAACTCAACAGAAGAGAGGCTCATCCCCTCAATTAAGGCACTCAGACTGTTTTCCACCAAATATCTAGGTGTCTCTTCTTGGGGTCTGTTTAAGCAGAAATGGCAGCTATCTACTCCCATTTGCAGTTGTCTTTATACTTTTACTCCAAATGTCATTTCCCTTAGTTTCTACTTGTCTTCAAAATGATGCTTATCAGGTAGACGGAAGAAGACCAAAGGTCATTTTGCTGTTTATACCTCTGAATTGCCGGAAGGATCACTCTCAACAGCACGTATAGCTGTAACACTGTCCTGTTGGGTGATGTCCTGCTGCCCGAGCTGCAATGGCTCTACATTTGCTGGTGTGGCCCACTCAGGTCTCTGAGACCTGATCCTTTCTCCCCTGTCATTTATGGCCATGTTTTCCCAACCCCCTGCCTCTACACTCTTCCCTCAGGTTATGGATCCTGACCCTGGGCCTTTGTTTGTACATCTCCCCTCCTACCTGTCCATCACCTGCCCACTGTGTGGATTTGTGTCCCAGCCTCTACAGAGCCTCCCTGTTCCTTCCTCTTCCTTCGGCACTACGGTTGAATTGATGAGTCACATTGCAGAACATCAGCAACGTACCCAATCACCATACTTGGACTACTTTGGGGACGCTTTTTTTCTATATTGATTTTTCTTTGTTAGACTGAACCCCAGAGGAGCAGAAGCCTTGGCTAATTCATCTTTGTCTTTGCTTTGAATCTCTGTTGTACAACTTAGTGAAATGGTGACCTTGGCAAATTCCTTAATCATTCTGATTCTCAGTTTCTTCATCAGCAAAGATGGGACATGATAGTAATACCATTCTGGAATTGTTGAGAGGATTAAATAACATAATGTGTATAAAATATCAAACCTGATACCTAATGAGCAATTAATAAATTTTAAGTTGTATCATCATTGTCACTATCACTATCATCATCCTTTGAAATTATTACAGTTACTGCCTTATAGTAAGCTCAAGGAAGGGGAAGGGATGGATGTATGGATAGAAGGATGGGAGGGAGGAAGGAACAAAAGAGGGAAGGGAGAAGTGGGAAAACAAAAATGAAAACACATAGTTCCATTTGGTAAATGGAACATAACTTTTAAGATGTCAATTCTCAGCCATTTAGAGTTATTGAATTGGTACCTCCTTGGGTGGTATGAAGGCTATGTGTTTGTAGATCTTCGGAAACAACTTTTAAAGTAACGGTATATATAATGGTTATTTTAGGTAAATAAAGGTTTCCTTCCAGAAATCTATGAAAACATTTGTTTTCGATGTTAAAAGAGTCAGGGCTTCCCTGGTGTGGTCATGGACCGTGTGACCTAGCCAACCTGACATTGCTTGGTGTGAACAGACACTGACCCCTCTGAGCCTCCTATGTCAAGCCTGTTCTTTGGCCGTGAGACCACCCACATAGCCATCTATGCAGCAAATCCATGGTGTTAGGGTTAACATTTGGTTACTCTCCGAGAACTCTTGATTTTTGTAAGACTTGAAAAAAGCATTTCAGTTTCTGTGGTTTAGAATTATATTTCCCAACTTGGCCTGTGAATCCAGCTTGGTTTTTCTCCTTGTACCCATCCTAACCACCCTCATTGTCACATTGGAGTTCTACGTTTACATAATTGACATGTTGAGAAGTTGTGCTTAAACCACACTGAAATCACGTTTTAATAACATGGGAACCATCTTTCTTCCCCAGTAAATTGTTGAGAAGCTAATTCTTGTCAGCCTAAAAACTTGAATATACATTTGAATAAATCAGCAGTGCTACACTGTGGCAGCCTGCTGAAAATCCCCAAGGAAGATTATATTTTTAGTTGAACTACTTGTCACTGCACTGTGTTTTTAATATTGTGAGTCCTTTCTTTTCTTCATTTTTGAAGAATCTATTCAGTACCTTGTCATTCAGAAAAACACAAACAGATCTTCTCAATTAGCAGCAAAGTTCTTCAGTTTGCCTTTTAAACTTAAACTGCTGTTATTGTTCAGTCACCAGCTCATAATCAAAAAGGTATTTGAGCTGACATTATGCAATAATTGGTAACCAAAAACAGAAAGGAGAAAAAGGTCCCCGGTTGTCTCAGAAGTACAAGTAACGGGTAAGTTGACAAATTATATGGCTTTGGGAAATGGATCTTTGTGGAATATCTTTAGCCTGAAAATACAGCAGTGCCTCAATTTCCCACATCAGATCTGTAAACTGCACATCTGTGAATCAGAGACTGTTACAGTGGTTCCCAGACTTAGCTGTGTGTGGAATGAGCTGGTGGTCGTTAAGAAACACGGATGCCTAGCTGCTGCCCCCAGACGTTCTGATTTAATTGTCTTGGGTGCTGATGGATGAAGGGGTGCACACTTGGATAGAAGGAAGGGAGGAAAGGAAGAAGGAGGGAAGGGATTATTCTGGGATGTGCACTGGCCATTTACTTTTAAAGCAAATCTGAAACATCACAAATTTTCATGAATACACCACTGCCCCTCAATTAACACCGTTGTTCGTATTTCAGAGTATCACCTTTTTTTTTTCTTTCAATAGAATGATAGCCATTCTATAGGAAGGACATTAGATATGTGTGTGCATAAATATATATTTCAAATTTTTTTTTAAAATTTTTTTCTAATATCACTTTTTTTCTAGGTTTTCCATCATCATTTAGTGAAGATAGTTAATTGACAAAATAATACCATAAGGCTGTGGAAAATACCGTTAATAATATTTTAAAGAATAAAAACCAAGGTTTTAAATTTTCAACTTAATATTTTACAAAATAGCTACAACTCAGATGTTGAGAAATAAATTCATCTTGACATGGTAAAATTCTAATAATAGGCTGAAATAATGTTATGAACTACAACTGTGTAGCTTTGTATAGCCCATCAATTGTCTTAAAAAAAAAAAAAGCAGCCTTATTGTTGTTGAACTCACTGTGTCTTGCTTGGGTCTTTGTATCCTGGATGGTGGGTGAATGTGTGTACGGGGGACAGGGACTGGAGAGCTGTTAGCCAAGGCTGCTTCCCAAGAGGGGAAGGAACCTAGCTGGAGGCTACTTAAATCATTCTGAGAGTGTTAGGACAGGTTTCTCAGAGCCCAGGGATTTTTTTTTTCCCCTCAAAATTGAGATATAATTTACATACCATAAATTTCACCATTTTAAAGTGTACAGTTATTTTTACTGCATTCACAGAGTTGTACAATCATCACCATTCCTAAAATCCTCATCATTTTCATCACCCCAAAAAGAAACCCGGTAATGATCATCAGTCATTTCCTGTCCCCACTTCCTCCAGCCCTAGATAGTCACCACTGTGCTTTCTGTCCCTACCTATTTGCTTATTCTGGACATTTCATATGAATGGAATCATTCAATAGGTGATCTTTTGTGATTGACTTCTTCCATTGAACATAATGTTTTCGAGGTTCATCTATGTGATAGCAAGTATCAGTACTTCATTTCTGTTTGTAGCTAAAAAATATTCTACTATGTGGATATACCACATTTTGTTTGCCCATTTGTCAGTTGATGGATATTTGGGTTGTTTCCACTTTTTGGCTACTGTAAATAATGCTGCTATGAGTATTATTCCCACTGTTCTGCCCTGTTGGAAGACATCATGCTACTTGGGGGCTAAAGGTGTTGGAAGGTAGGGTGATGGGTCCATTGAAACATCTCCATGGCCTTCAGCATGGATCCCAATCTCAACACCAACATTCTGTCTCAGCCCCTCTTGAAGGAGTGTCCACTGGGACATGCCCACTGGTCCTTCAGTCACTGAGGAGGTGCTTACGTGTCAATGATCATAGCCGACAGGAGGACAAGATGTTGCATGACCCTTTTTTGTTTAAGAAGTGACAGGCTGGATTCAACTTGGGCTCAATTATTTTGTAAAGTGATTTGTTTATGTGACTTCTCCCGACCCAGGAAATAATTCTAACCAATCAGTGCTGGCTCCCTTTGGCACCGGGGTCCAGTTGCTTTACAGCTGGTGACAGGGGGGCCCTACCACTACCACATGTGAATTAATCCTCAACTCCAGAGCTGAGTGCTGCTCTCCGGCAAGGTTGTATTTCTTCATTAGCTATTCCCAGGGCCCAGGGAGTCCCAGAGGATGTCAGAGTACATTAATTTTTATCATAACATGGAATCTTTCAGGTCTGAATGGCAGCACACAGCTGTCAGGGGCTTTCTGAACTCTATTATAGCTCCATATATCTCTAGGCAAAACAGAGGAAAGAGTCGTCATTGGCAAGGGAAATGTACAAAATGCATGAGATGTTTTATTGTTTGAGTGACTTGACCATGTGCTTAAGCACATTCCCCAAACAATTTGTTTCCTATTGTCTGTGGAAGCTCACCTTTGCCACCTCATATTAAAACTCCCTCCCTGCATTATAACTGTGTAAAGTATGTTTTAAATAAGCCCTCATTGCATAATGGTAATGAAATCATCATCTGGTACTTACAACTATTCTATAAATATATTAAAAAAAGAATGCTCCCTTCCCATATATTTTCAGCAGAATTTATGCATCTGTGCTATTGCAGAAGTTCATAAATAATGGCTTGTAATGCTGAATATTGCTTTATGTCTACAAAATATAATTTTAATTTGAAGGAATGCTAATGTGTTTCCAGAAAGCCTGGTTATTTGTTCATTTCTTTTATTTTTTCCCCACTTACCAACTGAGTCTAATGCTTAGAGGGATGCATTTTAGTTCTAGAGGAGGCCCAGGTATTATTTTAACAGAAGCACTGTCAACAAATGCCAGCAGTCCCCTCTGCGCCAGGCCCTGGACCAGTCACTGCTAGATGTGGAGGCTACACAGACTCTCTTAGAGGAAATCATAGTCAAAGAGAAAAGGCAAAGTTCTCAGTTCTAAGAGTAAATGCATTCTTTGTAGGTGTAGCCAAGTAATTTACTGCCAACTCCAGCCCTTCACCCTTCAAGTGTCCTGGTTATACTTCTGACTTCTTAGTAGTGGATATGTTTTATAGGGCTGCGTGGAGCCTTCACTTAATTATTGCCACTGCAGGCCCACGTAGTCGTGTGTGCTCTGTGGGCCATGGAGCAGTTGCCCAAGGTTCGCCTGTCACTCTTCATACACAAGACATACACAGGCAAATATTCTATTATCTTAACACATATTCATTTTTTAAAACCTACAATCAGAAGAACAACCCCACTTTGCAGATGTTTTTGCAAAGGATGAGGCTGAGAAATACAGATGAGTTGGTTTCCAGTGCATTTTTATAAAATAAATACAGATGGTCTGTAAATTAGGCAAATGGTACCTACATGACCCCATTGTGGATAATATTGACAGAGAAAGGGACTCAGTGGGTTAAAAAAAAAAGGACTGATGTATGTGACGTTTTAAAGAAACACACAACAGTGAATTTAGCTGTTGTGAGCAAAGATGCAGAGAGTTTTCACAAGCAGTGTCTTATTTATTTTTCAGGGATTCAGTAGTAATTCAACAAACTCCTATTGTATGTCAGGCATGGTCCTAGGTGTGGGAGCACAGGGTGACGTCAGACACCATTTCTGTCTTTCAAGGGTTTCTAGTCCATTGATAGGACTTACTCCATTTGATCATGGGGAAACTGAGGGTTATGGAGAAATAACCAATTCCCTCTTCTCTAATAATGCCAGCCCTGATTGTCCCTATCCACTGCTTTGTCCTTTCTTCTATTTATATGAATAATATTCACACTCTCTGAGTCAGCTCATGGAGTTTACTACAGTCCATCTTGGCCTCCCAAGATTCCTTTCATACCGCAGCTAAATTTGTTTCGGACAAGACTATGATTTATTTGTCAGATGAACTATGAGAATGTGCCAGGAGAGACTTAATTAGTTAATTCACATTTTCTCAATCCATGGGTGCTATGTTCAAGTGAGGTTACTAGGTTATGAGTGTGGTTCACACTATTCTTGCTCTCCCCACCCGCCCTCATCCTTAGTACACTTACCGTTGATTTTCCATTTTATTAAATGTTCCCAGGAAGCCAGAACACAGGGCAACAAAGTACTAAATGCAAAGGGTAGGAGAAAATGGAAACCGCTGGCACTGGGACAGCACGGAGTTAGGCCTGCACGTTGGAACTCATGCCAGGTGGTCTAAGTGCTGCTGCTGGCACAATTATCAAATTGATACATTTTTTTCCTAGAAAACCTGCGTGGAGAGGACGTCGACGTCCTCCCGTTTTACATTTCCCCCCATTTAGAATCAATGAGGTTGAGATTTTGCTGCTGGAACAGCAGATGATGGGATGGGAAAATATAATCAAGATAATGGACATGAAGCAAAAATTTAAGGAAATAACAAAAACAAGAGTGTTTCCATTTTCTGTTAAGCGTACGCACTGATGTTCTGGAATTTACTATAAGAAGTTGTAAATGGTGCATGAAATGAAAAATTCCTGGTGGTCTCCAGGGGACACAGCCAGCACTGTGCTCTACTCCTGGTGATTGTTTTGGATTATTTTCTCTATTCCAACTCAAGTTAAAAAAAATTAATTAAATGTGGCTAGGTTATCTTGACAGCAGAATCCACTCCCGGTTAATTATTATTTTAATACTTGATGGTGTTCATCAAATTCTCAACATATGTAGATCATTTAAAAATTCAGAAGCACAGCGGATGGTTGTTGACCACCCAAGCTGATACTGATTTTATATGTTGATGTTTCTCTTGTTTTATTTCCTTGCTTGCCTTGAATATTTATTCAGGATGTTCTCTACCAGAGATATCGAGCAAGGGTATGGGAAACAGTAGATAGGTATTTTATAAATATGTAAGACAATGTATTTCTCTGAATTATTGGTGAGTACCATATCCCTAAAGTAGAGCAGCCATCTGAGAAAAAAGAAAACAGCCTATTTTAGGCACCCTCTCTGCCAAGGCAGATGATAGACACTTTATTTATTTTTTCTTAATTCTCACAACTATCAAACAAGGTGGGCATTATCATTCCCTTTTACAGAAGACACAGCTGTGACTCAGAGAGGTTTATTAACTTTTCTGAGGTTCACACAGCTAACGAGTGGCAGACTCAGATGACAAAGTGAGTTTTATCTGTCACACATCTCTCTGACCTGCTAGCATTGCACCAAGCAAAAGAATTCTCTTAGGAAAATGTTATGATGCAAAAGATATTCTTTAACTAGGGATCAAGTTTCTCATTCATTCTTTCAATAAAATGACTCACATTTTTTTGAGGGTGCCTCATGTAAAAGAAAATTGCTCATGTCTGTTCTTTCTAAAACGTACTCTTAGAACTGCTTATATTTTAGTGCAGCTTTCCTGAACTTGTCAATTGAATAGTATATATGATTATTGCCAAATCAGTGAATTGGTGTACTATTATTTAATGTTTAGTGCTACCAATTTTTTTTAAAATCTCCCTTCACAATAGTATCTATGAAATTGTGAGTTTGATAGGCTAATTATATATTTTTCCAATACATTGTAGTATATAAATAATTTTTTTAGGTTCCCGATATGCTACCTAAAATCATCTTCCATTTTACAAATGGCAGGCACACTGCAGCCATGGTCTTGGTGGATTGCTGAAGTGTAGAGATCCTTAACTGGGCTTGAGGCAGCTGTAGGAGAAACTTGCTGTGTTTTGTGCCGCTGTCCATGAATTCACTAAACCAGCCCTAGTTATTTGAGTGGTGGTCCAAAGTGAAATTCTATGGTATTGTCTTCCCTTCCTTTTCTGGGAGAAAAGGCAGGCAGTTAAGACTGAGAAGTAGTTTCTTACGGGACTGTGGGTCCTTAGGTCCTTTCTATTGAATTTCAGAGTATTTCCAAATAGTATGAATTCTTGCAACTTACTGGAGAAATGCCCCAGATGGTGTGACATTCTGCTTCAAGGAGGAGTTGGAAAGTATTTCCCGTTACATAACATTCCACTCAGCTCATTCTTTTGCTGTATCTGAAATGGAATCCCCCAAAGCCACAATTATCTTAACATTCTGAAGGGTGTTTATTTAACCTGCAAAGTCCTGCCTCATTTTGGGGAAGCATGTTAACAATTTCATTTACAAATCTTCACTGTAACTCAATTCCATGGTGGTGACTATTGCTGCTGTTAAACTCTTTTAAAAGCCCTTCTCGGGTTTGAAATTATATGTCTGATTCTTGGGTTCCTTAAGTCCTAATGGACTGATTTTGTCTCCAAATCATATATGACCATGTCTTTATTGATAAACTGAGCCAAATCAACTTTTTCCCTCTTCCTTAAGTCATTTTTTAAGTAATAATATTAGGTCATTAAATATGAAATGTCTGATTTCCAATCAAAAGTTTAGTTTATTATATCTCAAACAAGAAGCAGTACAATTAATCAAAGTATGTGCCTAAGCTATCCACACAGTTTTGCCTTCTTAATGGTAGCTTGCTTGTGCCAACAGTGAAGAAGCCTGGAGGGCAAGTGGCAATGAAATCTCAAAAGGTGTTTTTTCCCACAGCTTGTTGAGAATTGAATATTTTTCTTTGCAAGAAGAGGTCCAAAGCCTGGAAGAAGTGGTAGTCAGTTGCAAGGTCTGGTGAATACAGTGGATGACACAGAGTTTCCAAGTCCAGCCTCTGTAGTTTGAGCATTGTTGTCTGTGTCACATGTGGTTGAGCGTTGTCTTGCAAGAGGATTGGCCTGTCTCTCTTGCCCAATCTCAGCTGCTTAATTGCAAACATCCTCATCATTTTGTTAAATTGCTTGCAGTAGACATCCGCTGTAATTGACTGACCAAGTTTCATGAAGCTGTAGTGGATAATGCATTTCATACTTAATAATCTAATATATTGCAAAATATGGCTATGTAATGTCCTATAGACCAAACATTATAGGGAAAAGAGCATTGATTCAGATGTATCCATTCAGATGTGTATAAGATGCTTACTTCATACTACAGCCAGACTCTGGGCAAACAAAGATGTCCTTCCTGTAGACATTGATTGTTGTCGACTGGTAGAGATAACACTTGCACATACAGATTGTGGCACATAGTGGAAAGTGTTAAGTATTGTAGGAATGGACACATCCCAGACAGAATTGAAGACCAAGCCTCCTGGGAGATGCTACACCTAGAAGTCGATGTTCAATTTACAATAAACACTTAGATGTGTTGGCACTGAGTTGTTGCCAGTTCCTGGTGAGCAGACAGGCTGGACAACAAGAATAGGTGGCAGGGTTGACAATGGCAGTGGTTGCTTGTTGAATTGATGGGACCCTGGCCCCCTCCTCAAGTCTGTGTCACTGGTAGTTGGTACCTTAATGGGGACTTCACAGCTGGGGAATTGGGTAACAGCTGGATCTCCTGTCTCCTGCAGTTATCTCTTGGGAATAAGTTAAAGTTACTATCTTTGTCATCTTGGGCAAGTTACTTAATCTCTCTGTGCCTCAGTTCCCTCCTTAGCAAAATGCCATAATATTACTACCCACCTCATAGAACTGTTGAGTGGGTTAAGTGAATTCATGTGTGAACATGCTTAGACCAGAGCCCTGTACAGAGTAAGTACTGTATAATGATTGGCCATCATCATTAATGTTATTGTTACTTGGGTAAACATCAAGTTCCAAATGGTGTTTACTATTTTTATTTAGTAGTGATTTCCCAGGTGTGAGGGTGCACCCACTAGTCAAGATGGTTATCTGGAGAAGTCAGTGTTCATGGTGTTTGGGAACCGGGACACAGGACTATAAATGAGATGCCGATGGAGCACCCTGGGGCCTACCCCAGGGGAAGTGTAGGGCACTGGGCATTGTATTATATTAGGAGTGTCTTAAAGGGCCTAGAGATAATGATCTTGACCAGACAGAGAGGCTACTGGAGAAGACAGGATAGCACATGTTTCCTGGAGCTGTGGGTTTGAAGTCATCTTCATGGAAGTGTTGTTTGGAGTCATAGAGCTGGATGAAACTGCTGTAGGGAAGAGATGAGAGACTAAAAGAAAGAAAGCAGAAAATGGAACTGTGGGCAGAAGAGGAAGGGCTGGAGGAGACAGAACATGGATCGGATATGGCATTGGCAGGTCCAAGAGTGGACTGTGTCACAGAAGCCCAGACAGGAAACAGGACAGGAATCAGGGAAGAGCAGAGTTCACCACGGCAGGGAAGTCTGGTCTCAGCAGCAGGAGGTTGTTGGATTTATCAATTGAGAAGCCGTTGCTCTCCAGGCAGCTTGGAGAGATTCTTGTTGGTGGTGGGATGGAACTCAGTCAGCGTAGTGAGGTGAAATGCATCCAGGCTATGGAAGGAGACTATGAGTGGAGATGACTGTTGTGGAACCAGAGACCATAAGTGGGAGACAGGCCAGTGAAGCTTGAAAAAGCTCCTTTGTCAGGTGGATGCCTCGCTTTCTCTGTCCAGCCCCCTCACTCCTGTGTGTCTTTCTCCTGACTTCTTTTCTCCACTTTCTTTCCTTCTGTCCTGATTTTTCCCTATTTGGTGGTCAGAAAGATCTGATTAGGCTGATGGGCAGCAAGAATGAGCCAGTGGAGAGGGAAGGATGGAAAATGCCAGAAAGAGGGGGTAGTAGTATGTGTGGCTCTTGAGGGGTTAAAAGAGGGAGGGAGTGGGAAGAAAACTCAGAGGTCGGCCATCTAAAAGCAAGGTGGTGACAGCCTTTGGACCTCCTTCTGTTTCTTATCAGCCTCCAGTTCCCCCTCCACCATGAAGTGCCACTTATGGCTACTCTAGGCAGAAAGCCTGGCTAAAAGTATCAGGAAGCTTGGCCTGCTGTCACTCCCATTAATTACAAGCCCTCCTATCTTAGCTATTGGTTCTAGTGGAAGTGCTGCATTCGAAATGCCATCTCCAGAGTCTACAGGCCCAGAGCATGCTCTGGGTCCACTCGGCAGAGAGGCAGTGGCTTTATGCATAAGCAGAGGAGAGCCGCAGAGAACATGCAGACTTCTCTATATTGGAATCTTCAGTTCTATACTTGGAGGACAGACAACCTTTTCTGCCCTTAATCACCCCTCACGGATCAGAATCCACCCAAGAAGAAAAAGAAATCAGTCCCTTAAAGTGCTGACTAATAGCATCAGCTTTGTACATGGAAGGATACTATTTTTGTTTCCATTCTGTCTTTATAGTTTGAACTTTTCCTTTTGATAGTCTGTAAATATTCATCATCTCAGAGCCTTTTGAATTACGATGGCTTTTAGTCAAAACTGTGTAAAATGTGCCATTTGAATAATAAAAACCTCATTAAAGCCAGGCAAAAGGAATTCTTTTCCTTTTGTACAAGCCAATTAAGTGTCTTTACAATTAAAAAAAAAAAGTCAAGTACTTTATAGTTTCATATTCCATAAGCCTGTTTTTAATTAATAGAGGTGACAGGTTTTAGGTACAGGATACATATTTTGCCTCTGGTGTTGTGCAATTAACATTAATGAAGGGTATTAAAATTTGGTGAGAGAGGAAAGGGTTTCCCAGGTCCTCTGTGGGTTCATGCCTCTGGGCTAAAGTCTTTGGTAGCAAGTTGCTAGGTTTGATGAGGTTTGCATTTTCTTGAGAAAATATGCAGGCAACAATGAAGGTAACTAGAAGAGGCATTGTTGTTATTGAGAGGTCTGGTGTCAAAATTCCAAATGCCCAGGCCAGTCTTAAAGACAGGTAAACACCGCAGGATATGCTTTGAAGAATTTAATTTTCTATCTATTGTGGATAAAAGTGAAGGGTATAGAGACAAAGGAAGTAACAATGATGTAACCTGGCAGGCCGACAAGATATTGGGGCTTTGCTTATCACAACCTTAGAAGGAGTGTATTCAGTTTACAGGTGAGGGAACAGGCTTACACAGGTTAAATATTAATAACTGGCTATGAGTTAGGTAAGTAAAATAACATGGCTGAGCTAGAATATCTCTCAGAAATGGACTCTATCCATATCTAGGGATCTTATCTAAGAGAGCAGGTGTAGTCCAGTAGTAGCCTTGAGATCAGATGACCCTTTGATTTTATTTTGTTTTGTTCTTATTTATTTGCTTCTTTATTTATGTTAGTTGTTTCTGATGCTTAATTTATGACCTCAAGATATTTGCTTCTAATCTTTTGTTTTTCCTTCCTTAAAATGGCAATAATAATGCATGTTACCTAGGGTTCTTAGGTATACAAAGCTCTTAACAAGTGCCTAAACCATAGTTAGTACTCAATAAAAGAAAAAAAAAGTATCAATAGCTTTGGAAAAGTGAATCAAATATTTGAGATGCAACCTGAAAGGAACTTAAATGTAAGTCAACAAAATCAATGTACACAAATCAGTAGTATTCCTATACACCAACAACAGTCAAGCTGAGAATCAAAGCAAAGACTCAATACCTTTCACAATAGCTACAAAGAAAATAAAATACCTAGGAATATGTTTAACCAAGGAGGGGAAAGACCTCTACAGGGAGAACTATGAAACACTGAGGAAAGAAATAGCAGAGGATATAAATAAATGCAAAAACATATCATGCTCATTATCTGGCGAATCAGCATTGTTAAAATGTCTATACTACCCAAAGTGATTTACAGATTCAATGCAATCCCCATTAAAATACAAACGTCATTGTTTGCAGATCTAGAAAAAATACCTCAGCACTTCATATGGAACTAGAAAAGACCCCAAATAGCCAAAAAAACCTTAAGCAAAAAGAACAAATTGGGAGGGATCACTTTACCAGACTTCAAGTTATACTGCAAGGCTATAGTAACCAAAACAACCTGGTGCTGACATAAGAACAGGCCAATGGATCAGAGAACCCAGATATAAAACCATCCTCATATTGTCATCTGATCTTTGACAAAGTATACAAAAACCTACAATGGGGAAAAGAATCCCTATTCAATAAATGGTGCTGGGAAAATTGGATAGCCACATGTAGAAGACTGAAACAGTATCCGTACCTCTCACCACTCACAAAATTTAATTCATGATGAATAAACAGGCTTAAACCTAAGGCATGAAACTATAAGAATTCTAGAAGAAGAGGTTGGAAAAACTCCTATAGATATCAGCTTAGGCAAAGAATTTGTGAAGAACACCCCAAAGGCAATCACAGCAACAACAAAAATAAATAAATAAATGGGGCCTGATTAAATTAAAAAGTTTCTGTACAGCCAAGGAAACAATCAATAGAGCAAATAGACAACCTACAGAATGGGAGAAAATATTTGCATGCTATATATCCCATAAAGGGCTGAAAACCAGAATCTACAAAGAACTCAAGCAAATCAGCAAGAAAACATCAAACAACCCCATTAAAAAGTGGGCAAAAGACATGAACAGAAGCTTTTCAAAAGAAGATAGACTAATGGCCAATAAACATGTGAAAAAATGTTCAACGTCTCTAATCATCAGGGAAATGCAAATCAAAACCAAATGAGATATCACCTAACTCCAGTAAGAATGGCTTTTTATCAAAAAGTCCCAAAGCAACAGATGCTGGTGTGGAGGCGGAGAGAAGGGAACACTCATACACTGTTGGTGGGACTGCAAACTAGTACCACCTCTATGGAAAGTAGTATGGAGATACATCAAAGAATTAAAAGTAGACTTACTGTTTGATCTAGCAATCTCACTACTGGGTATCTACCCAAAGGAAAAGAAGTCATTTTATAAAAAAGACACCTGCACTCAAATGTTTATAGCAGCCCAATTCACAATTGCAAAGATGTGGAAACAACCGAAGTGTCCATCATTCCATGAATGGATTAATAAAATGGGGTATATGTACACCGTGGAGCATTATTGAGTGATTAAAAAAATGGCAAACTAATACGTTTTGTAACAACCTAGATGGAAGTTGAGACCATCCTCCTAAGTGAAGTATCACAAGAATGGAAAAACAAACACCACATGTACTCACTATTAAATTGGAACTAAATGATCAACGCTTATGTGTGCATATGGTAGTAAAATTCAGTGGAAATCAAGCAGGTGGGAGGGGGGAAGGAGGGGATGGGTAAATTCACACCTAATGGGTACAATGCACACTATCTGGGTGATGGACACACTTATAACTTTGACTCAAACTATACAAAAGTAATTCATGTAACCAAAACGTTTATATCCCTGTAATATTCTGAAAAAAAAAAAAAAGCCTAAATGAGAAAATAAAAATCAGATATTCTACCCTCAAAAAAATATGCAAAATATAAAAGACTCATTTGATATAAAAAATATCATACTTGGTAGAGTAAGTGTACCTTTCACAGCTACACATGTTAAATTGCTGCCTTTGAACATAGTCTTTTAAAACCGCTAACTTTTGAAGTAGTTGTTGATCCTTCTGCGATCAGTGTCTCTGGTTTACATGTGGTCATGGTGGGTGGTGACTGTTATCCATTCATTATTAAATTTCTTAAGAAAATAAATGTAAGTCATATATTCACTTTTCCCTTCCCACTGCCAAGGTTCTTAGCAATGGTCCTGTCTTACCACAGAATATGAGTTATCCCCGCTATTAATCAATAGATTCTGTTTTGATTTGAAATGTAGTCTAATGAGTGTTGTAGGCAGGCCAGATGCCTTAAAGCATTTGTGTCCATCTCTTCAGAGACTACTTGGGCCATTGAGGGGCTATGTATTTGATGACTGTAGTGGGCACCATATGTGGAAAACAGGTATTCTCAGCTGAATACAGCTGACCCCAACCATATTACCGTGATTAGGTTTTAGGTAGGTGATAGGTTGGAAAATAGATGAGGCAACAGAATGAATGAGATAATTTCTTGGTGCAACCCAGATTACCCAATGACAGTTAGGTTCACATGAATACTTATAAGGGCAGTGATTCGATACATTTTTTATAGTTATAAAATTAACTCATGCTTTCTGCCAAGCATGTAAAGAATTATTAATAATATTAATTCTTTACAAACTCTTGCAAAAAAAGGAAGAAATACTTCCCAACTCACTTTATGAAGCCAGTATTGCTCTGATGCCAAAACAAGACGTAGACATCACAAAAAATAAAACTATAGACCAGTGTCACTTATGAATATAGATGCAAAAATCTTCAACAAAATAGTAGCAAGCCGAGTGCAGCTTCTACTTGTAAAGAGGATTATATACCATGACTAAGTGGAATTTACCCAAGGAATCCAAGGTTGGTTTAACATTCAAAAATCAGTTAGTATAATTCACTATAACAGTTTAATAAAGAAACATCTTAGTTGGGCACAGTGGCTCGCACCTTTAATCCTAGTACTTTGGGATTTTGAGGTGGGAAGATGGCTTGAGGCAAGGAGTTTGAGACTAGCCTGGGCAGCATAGCGAGACCTCTCTCTACAAAAAGTAGAAAATTTAGTTGGGCATTATGTTGTGTGCTTGTAGTTCCAGCTACTTGAAAGGCTAAGGCAGGAGGATCCCTTGAGTCCTGGAGTTTGAGGTTGCAATGAGCTATGATGACACCACTGTACTATAGCCCAGACAACAGAGTCGAGACCCTGTCTCAAAAAAGAAACAAACAAACAAACAAAAAAAAAACACAAAGAAAGAAAGCGAGAAAGAAAGAAGTGAAACATCTCAAAAAACATGCAAAAGAAAAATCATTTTAAAAAGATCCAACACTGTTTCATGATGATAACCTTTAGCAAACTTAGGATAGGGAGGCATTTTCTCAACTTGATAAAGGACATCTACAAAAAACCCACAGCTAACATCGTCTTTAATTCTGAAAGATTGAGTACCTTCCCCCTAAGATCAGGAAATAAGGGTATTCACTCTTACCACTTTCACTTAATATTCTACTGGAAAGCCTAGCTATGGCAATTGGGCAAAAAACAAAAAGGCAAAAAAATAAAAATAAAAACCATAACAGAAAAATGTAAGCAATCCAGATTGGAAAGAAATAAGTAAAACTATCTTTATTTTCAAGTGAAATTATTTTATATGTAGAAAATCCTAGGAAATCCATTTAAGAACTAATAAAACTATAACAAGTCCAGCTAGGTTACAGGATAAACATTTAATAAGCAGAAGCCAATTGTATTTCTATATATTAGCAATGAAGACATCCCATATTCATGGATCAGAAGACTTAATGTTCTTAAGAAAACTGTACTCCCCAAATTATCTATAAATTTAGTACAATCCCAATCAAAATTGTAGGTGGTTTTCTTTTTGTAGAAATTGAAAAGCTGAAACTAAACTTCATATGTGACTACAAAGAACCTCAATAACAAAATAAGCTTGAAAAAAGAACAAAGTTGAAGGACCTCCATTTCCCAGTTTCAAAACTTACTGTAAATCTTCAGTAATAAAGACAATGTCATACTGGCCTAAGGATAGACATACAGATAATAGAAAAGAATTGAGAGTCCAGAAAGAAATCCTTATATGTGGTAAGTTTGTTTTCAACAAGGGTGCCGAGAAAATTCAATGAGGAAAGAATAGTTCAACAAATGATGCTAGAACAGCTGGATATCCATATGCAAGAGAATGAAGTTAGATCACTTACATACACCATACAAAAGTAGGAAAAAGTGGGTCATATACTTAAATGTAAGAGCTAAAACTATAAAAGCCTTAAAAGAAAACATAGGAGTGTATGTTTGTGTTGTTGGGTTAGGCAATGGTTTCTTAAATACAACCCCAAAAGCATAAGTGACGAAAGGAAAACAAAAAGATACATTGGATTTTGTCAAAATGAAAATTTTTTATGCTGCAAATGGTACCATCAAGAAAGTATAGAGACAACCTACAGAATGGAAGAAATATTTATAAATTTTATATCTAATTAGGGATTTGTATACAGAATAAAGAACTTTTATAATTCAATAATAAAAGATAACTCAGTTAAAAAATGAACATAGGATCTGAATAGACATTTTTCCAAAGCATATATGTGAATTGCCAATGAACACATAAAAAGATGCTCAACTCATTAGTTATCAGGGAAATGCAAATAAAAACTACAATGAGATACCACTTAATGCTCACTACTATGGCTAAAATAAAAAAGATAAATATACAGAAGGATGTGGAGATATTAGAATTCTGTTACATTGCTGGTGGGAATATAAAGCTGTGCAGCCACTTTGGGAAACAGTTTGGCATTTCCTCAAAAAGTTAAACATTGAGTTATCATATGACCCAGCCATTTCACTCCTAGGTGTATTATCAAGAAAAATTAAAACTTCCATTTCCACAGTATCTTGTAAATGAATGTTCATAATAATAATATTCATAATAGCCAATTTAAGTGGAAACAACTCAAATGTCCATCGAATGGTGAATGGATAAATGAAATGTGGTATATTCATATAATTAAATATTTTTTGGTCATAAAAAGCAGTGAAGTACTGATATATGCTATAACATTGATGAATCTTGTGAACATCATACCAAGTGAAAGAAGCCAGTTACGAAAGACTCCTTATTGTATGATTCCTTTTAATGTATGAAATGTCCAGAAAGTAGATTGATGGGGTTTGGAGGATGGGAGCATGTATGGGTTGGGGGTGGTTAGTGATTGCTAATTTTTTTTTTCTGAGTAATGAAAATGCTATAAAATTAGAATGTAGGGATAGTTGCATAATTCTGTGAATATACTAAAACCATTGAATTGTACACTTTAAATAGAGGAATTTTAATCAACAGAGTGAACAGACAGCCTATGGAATGGGAGAAAATATTTGAAAACTATGCATGTGACAAAGGACTAATATCCAGAATCTTCCAGGAACTCAAACAACTCAGCAAAACAAACAAACAAAAACAAATAACCCCATTAAAAAGTGGGCAAAAGACATTAACAGACATTTTTTAAAAGAAGATATACATACAGATGTTCAACAAGCATATGAAAATATGCTCAATATCACTAATCATCAGATAAATGCAAAATAAAACCACAATGAAATATCTTCGTAGACCAGTCAGAATAGCTATTATTCAAAAGTCAAAAATAACAGATATTGGTGAGGATGCAAAGAAAAAGGAATGCTTATATGCTATTGGTAGGAATGTAAATTAGCACAACTTCCACAAAACAGCATCGTGATTTCTCAAAGAACTAAAATTAAAACTACCATTTGATCCAGCAATCCCACTACTGGGTATATACCCAAAGGAAAAGAATGTGAACTTTTCTAATTCTTATGATATACATTTTCAACTTAATATCTAGGGTGCAGGAATATATATTTCCACTAGCTATGTAATAACATAATAGTATTATGGATAAATGTGCTGATACAATAGAAAATATTTTATTAATTTTTGCTGCCAGTGTAGTTGAACATGTTAAGTATTGCCCTGGTCATTTGTAATCCAGTTTTACAGAATTTTTAACATCTTTGTCAATATTTCTGTTAGATTCTTAGAATGTGTTTCTCTTATTAATTTGTAAGAACTCTTTATATAGTAAAAGTATGGGGCCTATATATCATTACATATATTTGCCATTTTGCTTCTCTTTACTTTTTTTTTAGATAACAGATTTATTTTAATTTTTATAGAGATTTTTCTTTCCATTTCCCTTTATTGTACACCAACATTTGTTTTTTAGTAACTTGCAGCTTTTAGGCTATGATCTCCCATGAGGAGGGGAACAAGATCAGATTGTGGCAAATAGTGATAGATGTATGAAAAATTTCTATGAAAAGAACACTGAATTTTTTTTAAATGAAAGTATAGATAAGATTTTACTTCCTATATCACATAGGAAATATTACCTGCAAGCCATTGCCATGGAATCTGAACTATGTGAGGAAACAACACCATCAATATCCAGCCCCTCATTTTACAGTCGGGAATCAGCAGCTCAAAGACCTCGTTGGGTGATTTGTCTGAAACTGGGACAAAAATGCAGATCTTTGAATCTTAGTCCAGCGTGCCTGTAAAACCCCACCCTATCTATTTCTCTCTTATTTGATATCTTAGCCAAGTTTCTGAAATGCTTGTTTTCCCTGTAAAATATTTATATGATTGAATTTTTTCCTTATCACAAAGATACCACATGTTAATTACGGAAAAAATGAAGAAAATATAAACTTAGAAAGAAGACAATTTAAGACACTTTGGGGCCCACCTACCTCTAGAGACAGTAACTCTTAACATTTTTATATATCATTCATTACCATTCTCTCTCTCTCTCTCTCTCTCCCCCCTTATCTGTGTGTGTCTGTATGTAATCATACTATATATTTTTTTTAATAACATGAGTGTTTTATGCAGGGTCACTAGATTTGTTTGTCATCACTTTAATGGCTGCATAGTATTTCATCATGTGAATATATTCTACTTTACTTAATAATTTCCCAATTGTATATTTAGTTTGCTTGTTGCTTTTATGTTGCAATTACAAACATTGTGGACTGCCTTGAATACATTTCATTATTCAGTTCTTATTAGTATATTAGGATAATTTCTGACAAGTACAATTTCTTTATGAGAATTTAAGATTTTGATTCACATGAACAGCTTATTTTATTGTTAAAAATTGTATTATGATCAAATTCAATATTTATGAATAAGAGAAAACATTATAACAGACTTGCAATCATCTATCTGCAGGTGCTCGTTTCTGAAATGTGGATTTAATCTGACATCTAAAAGGAATACTGTATATTTAAACAATATGTGCCTGTCTCTTCAGAGCATTTCCTGGTCCCTACTATGTGCTGGGTCCTGGGTCCCTCTTTTTTACTGCATGTTTTCTCCTTTATTTCTCATATCTGTTTTCATGGCTAGTTTGATTTGCAGACAAAGAAGGTGACAATTGGATGAATTAGGAAGCACAGATCTAATCAGGTGGTAGAACCTGAGTTCCAACTAGGGTGACCAGCTCATTCGGGTTTGTCTGGCACTGTCCTGGTTTTTAGCACTGAAGGTCCTGTGTCCTAGGTAACCTCTCATTCTCCAGCAATGCAGGACAGCTGCCCTCTCAAAGCGATGCAACGTTCTAGGGTGTTCCATTTCTAAATGATTGGTGTATTGCAGACAGGGAAGGAATTGGTTATTCCTGAGGAGCATGCATTATCCTTGGTTTTAGAGTGTTTATGTCCACATAATGTTGAATATTTTATTTTTCAGGTCTCTTCATGTGCTTGTGTGCAATGCAGCAGCTTTTGCTCTACCCTGGAGCTTGACAAAAGATGGCCTGGAGACCACCTTCCAGGTGAATCACCTGGGGCACTTCTACCTCGTCCAGCTCCTGCAGGATGTGTTGTGCCGCTCAGCCCCTGCCCGAGTCATTGTGGTCTCCTCAGAGTCCCATAGGTGGGTTAGCATTTGATGTTTTTTCACTTATCCTGTTTCTTGCACCAGCTAATGTTTCCACAAGGCTCTCCTTCTGAAAATGATTTTGATTAGTCCCACTCGGAGAAGTGTGGGTGCACCCAACCTGCCTTGCTTTTTCCAGTCTGTCTTCAGTTTCTCCAGGTCTTTTTTGTGTGTCTGTGTGATTGTGGGGGATTGTTTGGGGGGACTGTCTATAGCAATGTAGATTGTTTTTACAACTATACTTGGAGCTCCTTATTGATTTTGCTTGGAGATGGAATAATAATTGATCAAATCTGAATGGCGTGACCTTTATTGATTTGTAATTCAACAACTTCAACATCTTACCAAGAAGAATGTGCAGTTATTCTAGCAGGAGAAACAATGCAATTAAAGACTGCGAGATGAAATCCAATTGTTTTATAATGAGAAATTAGGGAATTCAATGCAGACATTAGCTGTGTAATTGTAGAAAGGGAAGTACTGTAGTTAGAGCATATTAGAAATCTGGCCATGCCTCTTTTGGTTAAAATTTCAATTAAAACATCAGATGGCACTTCTTTTCTATTACCATTAGGAGAATATTCAATTGACTAAAAAGACATTTGAAAATTTCATCGTATTTTCAGCATATTTGTTTCTGGAGTTGGATAAACAACTATTTGTCTAAAGAGAAGTGCTCGGAAAAGACAAAGGACTTGCTGGGTGAGGCTAGATTTAATACTTGTTGGGGAGATTTCTCTGTTGAATTTTCTTGGTGTGGGAGCTGCAGGGGTAGGGGGAAGAGCTTTCACTCTTAGCAGAGTAGCTGGAAAAAAAAATAATGTGCAAGGGCCTATTTTTTCCTCCTCCTTCTCCGTCTTTAAGTCCTGAAATGTTTTAGTGACCCAGAATGAAGCTTATTTTTTTAATCATACTTCCATAAAATGTAACCCCTGGGACTTGGAGGAGAGAGACCAGCCAAGGGTTAGCTTGAACCCTTTATCACTCCCAAACACAGGGGCTTATGGTATAAGTGACACACTGCAGATAGATTTACTTTTACCATTTTAAATTTATGATGGCTGAAATGAAAGGAAAATGCCAGTAATAATCCTCCCCCGTGTTAAAAGACATGAAACATCTAGTAATTAGGTGGTAACAAAATCTGGACAGCCTTATCTTTGCAAATCACACCAGGTTTGTGAAAGAGAGTGGAGTGGCCCTGGAAAGGAGTGAGGGAGGCTACCGCGGGGGCAGGCGGGAGAGAGAGCTCCGGAAATAAATCTGCCAGCCCCAATCGTTTACCAGATGTGGAGGGCACTGCGGGATATGTTTAAATGAGCCGGTATTTAATGGGAGATTATGTCGAATTGTCAGCTGCTCACTTTCCTTTATAAATCTGTATCTCGAATGGTATTTCGTGTGACGTCTTTGTTCTCTCCATAACTACAATGTAATTCATGCCAACCGTGGAGATCTTGAATCTTAATTTCATTAAAAAGATGAATTTGGGAGGAAGGGCCTTGGTCTCCTGAATTAGATCCATCTGAAGTGTGTTGTCAGGCCCACTCCTGTCTGATGACAGGTTATCTGCTTTCTAGTTATTCTTTGCACATTATTGAAGGGTATTTTTACAAAATGCAGATTCCCCCAAACTGGCTTGTGTGTTACACTTGTGCTGCATCCCTTGGTAGCTGAGAGTGAGCATGGATACTTGGTGCAGGCAAGCCCACGAAAGCACTTGCTCAGAACTCAGAGCCCTAAACCATGTTGTAAAATGCAAGTGTTGATATCTAATTACCTTCATAAACCTTGGCGGAATCTCGTCGTTGGAGTCAAGACCCCCTGTTAGGGGAAAAATAAAGTCCTATGTTTGCAGAAAATATTATACTAGACTGCCCCAAGGCAAAATATTTATTAGCCTTCCTGTGTCTTCACTGTGTTTTAGTTACTTATCTGGAGTCTGAGCAAGCGAATTGAGTTTCTGCATACCTAAAATACATCATATTGAAATGAGAACTTGACTTCCTTGGTGTGAAAAAATTTCAGATAACAATTAAAATAGAATGAAAAGCGCAGAGCGCTGGCTGAACAACTCTAAATGGCTGCAGCTGTGTTGAGTGCCAAATTGCTACACACACACACACAATTTCTGATGCAAATTCAGTTCTATTCTTTGAACATGCTAGCTTTTGTCTGTATAGAATCTAGCCTAATTATTTTAGTTGGAGAATTTAAAAAATCCTCAGTTTAAAAAAAAAAACAACAGAGCAGTATATATAGAAATATGTGATGGGGGGGTCCCCTCCAAAAGCAAATGCTAATGTCCACAGAGCAAATGTTAATATTTTAATGTACTAGGAAGGGAGAATTCTATTAAGATATTGTTGTTTGGCTTTGTCAGTTTCTCAACTTGAAAATAGAGTAGGCAGCATTTGAAAAGTTGTTTTACTGCCTCTTGAACTGAGAGGTGAACACAACACGGTCATTTTTCAGGAGGCCTGCCTTGGTTCACAGGGACCAGAAGCTTTTCTACCCTTCCCACTTTCTGGAGGGCTGTCAGGGCAAGCTGATCAGACCTTAAAAATGGGTTTTCTGCCTAGGAGGATGTGGGGAAGAAAATCAGGAGTCAACTTCATAGGGGAGGACTGTTTGCAGAGGGAATACCTGATATTTAGCAAATAGTGTTTCTCCATCTTGAAACGATTAACCTTGTTCCATCTAATCTCTCATTATGGCGTGTGTGTGTGTGTCTTTTTTCTAGATTAGGGACTAGAAAGGAATGACTTTTCTCTTCTTGAAGTTTAATCTACCCACTCTTCCCCAGTAATTAAATACCTCCTTAAAACCCAAAACATGGAACTCTAATTCTAAAATAGTAGAAAGTCGCTGGGCACAGTGGCCTGTGCATGTAGACCCAACTACTTGCGGAGCCTAAGGCAGAAGGAGCCCTTGAGCTCAGGAGTTCAAGACCAGCCTGATCAACAGAGCAAGCCCTTGTCTCTAAAAATAATAGCAGCAGCAACAACAACAAAAAACAAACAAAAAGCCTTAAACATTAGAAAGCGCTACGTATAAATATTAATGAAGAACATAGAAGAGTTGAACCTAGTGGTGAATTTTGCCTTTTGAGCAAGACTCGAAACAAGGCTTTTTGTAATAAGGGGAACTTGGCCTTTGGTTTGGAATTCCAAACCCATGATAAAACTTCAGTTCTCTGATCCTGTATTTAGTCCCTATTGTGTGTCAGGCTCTGTACTAGGCAACATGCAAGAGTCTTACAGTCTACTTTCTCTGCATTCATAGTCTAGTGTTGGAACCAGTTAAAAAAATGACTTTCAATCTGATGTGGTGACAACAAAGGCACGATGGACATTCAAAACACAAAGATAGTGCTGTTAGTTTTGTTACTGTTCTTGGAGGTGTGGCAGTATCATCGAATACTAGGAATAATGTCATGGACTGGGTCTTAGAGAGGAGATACTTGATTTCTATGGAAACATGTATTTCAATCTGCTTTGCATGGCTTCTTTCAATCTCTCCCTCACTCATACCCAAGAAATCCTTGTGACATCTAGCTATGGGGGAGTTAGTTAGGGACAGCTTCCTGGGAAAAGTGGTCCCTGGGTTGGATTGGGCCTGAACAAATATGCCAAGAGGGGCTTCCAGCAGTAGTTAATGAAAGAAGAGTGGAGAATGGGAGTGAAGGGTGTTATATTTATTCCATAACTTTGACATATTCTCTAAATCCTTGGTGGTCCTTTCTACCCTAAGTAGGTAGAGTTTCCCAGGCATGTCTCACACCTTGGATCACTGGGTTCTCAACTCAGAAGCTCCTTTTTGTGATAGCTCTTCTGTAACACCTTATTACTATGTTGAAATAAAGTTCTGAAATAATATAACTTCCCTGTACAAATATATTTTTAATTCGATATGATAGCTTGACTGTAATGTAAAGAAAAAATAAATGTGAAACAAAGTAGCACGTATTTCAACATGTAAATGCTTGGGCAGGACTATAGGAAAGATAATCATATATGTGTGCCCGTGCATAAATCACCTCCAGTGTGACGGTAACAAATGCAGACTGTTATCAGGTGTGTGGTATTGCAGACTCCAGTAGCACCAACATTGAGTCAAGCCTCACCCTCCCAAAAAAAAACCCCACAAAATCTGAAAGTGCATTCATTCCTCACTTACAGAGTTGTTGCACTACACTCGTGGAAATTCAGTGGATGTTAAAACTGTGTGTAGATTAAAAAAGCACAGTTAGTCTCTAGGCTCAGATAATTACACACAGGCTTTTCATCTGCACGAGTGTCCAGCGAGGCAATCTTGTTGAGCAAGATTCCGCCTGCATTGCAGGGCACTTGCCATCCCTGGCCCCCACCAGCAATCATGATGACAACCAGAAAAAGATCCCCAAAAAATTTTCAAATTTCCTGCTAAGTTTCACTGCCTTCAGCTATCAAGCTTCGAAGTAGGGCTCTTGCTGTGGTTTAGGGACTTGGAGACAGGCAGTCAACAATTAGTCTCAAGGTCTCATTGCTGTACCCTTGATGATGGCTCTGGCCACCAGCTTTGTTGATGATTTCAGAGCAGCAATGTCATTTAACACTAGAAATTGGATGTCACTGACTGGGTCCTGGAGAAGGGATATTTAATTTCCATTAAAATGTGAATTTCATCTACCCTTGTGATACTTTTCTTGGTTTTAGCCCAACCCGAACTGCTCATATTAAGGAACAATAGAATTATTCCATAATTTTCATTTTACCCTTTGCTTTTTGATTTCCATAGCCATTTTCTAGAGTATCCTCATTGTGCTTCCTTATTGCCCAGTGCCCACAATTAACTGAATGAAGCAAAATATGAGGTGTCCTTTAACAAAGATGAGACCGTCTAGAAAATTCCTTTTGTTTGTGAGGAACCATTTTTTTTAAGGGCAGTCACTACTTTGTTGTTATTTAAGAGAGAGAGAGAAGGGAAGAGAGAGAGAAACAAACAGCTGGTGTTTAACGACTCCGTCAGACCCAATTATAAAACATCAACTAGTTACTTTGATTTGTGTGCGTCCATGCCATGGGTATACTTAAAAACATTAGACTGTGCCAGAACTCATTTTGGCTTTGTTTACATTTATCTTTTAAACATATAAGACTATTGATGGCACCTCACCAAGGTTATAACCCCTTTATAATCATTAATTTTTAATCTGCAAAAGAGTCTTAGAGGCAGCAAGACTCATCTATATTTACTTGGATGCTCAAATGAAAACATACAGGACTCAAGCATTAGCCATCATAATCCGGGAAAGCCCCGTCAAAGGTTAGGAATGTGGTATCTTTCTGTTTCCAAAAGCGGCAGCCCTTTATTTAAGATGCTTTTCTATTTAATTTAATTATCTTTGAACTTCCTGTTGAAGGTTTTGAAAAATATATGTTAGGAGCAGGGGAAGTTTATCATGTTAAGGTTGCTGCACTTAAGAGTGTGGGCATTTACTAAAAGTCTTATCTTTGGATCCAGTTGGTTGATATTGTTAAATCACCTTTGTCGATTTTTAAGGGATACTTTGTCTTGATGTATGTGTGATTGAGTTTTCAGTAGTCTCTACGTAGTTTCCTTGGATTTCTAATAAAAATAAAAAGCTATATGGGAGGTCAGAGCTCAGTTGCTTCATGTCATATTTCCTATTTTTTAGATTTACAGATATTAACAATTCCTCGGGAAAATTGGACTTCGGTCGCCTTTCTCCATCAAAAAATGACTATTGGGCCATGCTGGCTTACAACAGGTCCAAACTCTGCAACGTCCTCTTCTCCAATGAGCTGCACCGTCGCCTCTCCCCACGTGGGGTCACGTCCAACGCAGTGCATCCTGGAAATATGATGTACTCCTCCATTCATCGCAGCTGGTGGGTGTACACACTGCTGTTTACCTTGGCCAGGCCTTTCACCAAGTCCATGGTAAGTGAATGGCTTCTAGCTTCTAGCGCCATAAACACTGTTAATGCGTCTCTCAGGATGGGTCCTGGAGAAACCCAGACACCCTTCTCCACCCTCTGGTCTCTTGCAAGGATGAGTCTGGTCCTAAGAACAACATTGTCAGGTTGTAAAGCCATTGGAAAGGGCTCTTGAACCCATTTCCATGGGCTTTAGATTAAATTTGTTTCTCTAAAGGTGTCTCGGAGGGCTGGATAGAAGATGCGGTTTTTCAATACTGGCTGAAATTGTTGATGGAAATGATGATTTGTTTTCTTTTGATGCGATTTTCTTGTTTTTTGATTCAGAAACTTTGGAAATCTGTTTTGTTGAGTGCAGCACTTGAAACCTGTTTTGTGTTAGTAGGTGAAAGATGTATTAATAGATTTGTGACTAAAATTTTTGGCAGATGTGATTCCTTTGTTTTCATTGAGAACCTGTATCTGATGTTCTAATTTCTTCTTTAATGGGTGTAAACCTTTCCTAGAAAAATCCTTCAATGGCTAGAAGTATGCTTTATTCTTCACTTCCCCAGTGACACATCCTTTTGGATGAAGCACACTATTGTGCTTAGGTTTAGAAATGCTCACAAAGGTGGATATGAAGTTTTTGCATTTTTGATGGTCATTTATCAGCCATATTGAGAAACTTCTTCCACGAAATATTCAGTAGGAAGTAATTTGAATGAAGTATGCATATTTTACACAATATATTTGGTAGATTGCTTTTCTAAAAGTACAGGCCTTCAAAAATGTTTTCCTAGTAGTGGACACCAGTATCCCAATTACCCAAGCGTAACATGTACTTCACAGAAATTACTCTTTCCCCAAACACATTTAGGCCTTTAGAAGTAATCACAAGTCAAACCATCAGCCTCCAGCTGATCTCACAGCCTCTGAATGCTGTCTGCTACCTTCTCATGCATGCATTCCCACCTACCATCCTTAACCTTCATGTTGTGGATGACTCTTAAAATGCCATCAAAAATCTCTTGAACTGCTTAGGAGAAAATAAGTGCATGTTTTATTTTAATCACTCAAGTGGTTTTTATGCAAAGTAAACAGACGTAGTCCGAGAGCTGAATACTTCAGATCAGAGGAATTGGAGTGAAAGGATCTATGGGGAGTGGGTCTCCATGTCTCGGGGTGGAGTTGACGTCCAGAAAGCAAATGAGTGACCCCTCTGCAGGTGGGTCACAGGTTTCTGAAATTTCCCCATCCCTTCACTCTTGATAATTTCATGAGAGCAGGGTGACGTTGACCCTAATTATGCCTCAGACTCTGTTAAGTCCATCAGTTTATATGAAAAGGAGTTATATGGGTCTGAACCGGGCTCTAGTGCCATTGAAATGATGACTTGTTCAAATTTAGGATGGAGGAGAGGAGAGAGGTGCATTCTTTCCTGTTTTCTGCTGACCTGGTGCCTTGAGGACCAGGAAGGCCAATCAGCGAACATAATTTGTAATGTTTGGGTCTTGAGTCTTCTCGCTTATATTTCTTCATTGGTGGGAGCTAAGGAACTCTCTTCTATGATGCCAGAAAGTTTTCTTTTCTTCTTTTTCTGGAATGTCCCTAATCAGGGAACTGTGATGGGAAAGACTTGGCGGTGGATCTGTGACTGCACAGAATCTGGTGGAAGGGGACGTGACCTTCTCACCATCTAAATGGATGAGGACTTGTTGACAGAAAATAGTAGAAACTGTTATTCTGTCACCTGATCCCAGGGCTCAGGGACTCTGGACAAGGGCAGGTGGGAGAAGAAGGGAAATATATAAAATAAGTAAAATAAAGGTGGGATAAATATTTTTGTGTGTTGGGGAAGAGTCGATTATTGTCTAATATCTAATGTAAACTGTGCTTAGTTAGCAAAATCAGGCTTGATCCTTGGCTCATTGGACCTAACAGGAGACACTCTGAAAAGTGCCAGCAAATGAAGTGGGGCAGGCAACTGTGGGGGCTCTGCACTTGTCAGATTTACAGCCAGTCACTTCCCTTTCAGTAATGTGTAGGACGCTGTGTATTTAGGAGAGGAGTCAGCATGAGTGTAGACCTGGGGCTGGTCAATTTCACTAGTAGGGTGGATTGGACTGATTGGAAAAGTCACCCTCTGTGTTGTCTTCTTTAGGTATTTTGGCTTTGCTTCATCATGATAAAGCATTTTTTTCTTGGACACAGGGTGCACTTCTGACATTTTAATGCAAACACCTTTTTGGACATGCACCATGGCGTTGCATCCCCATTCCCACTCCACGTAAAGGTTGGATTTCCAAGTGCTGATGAAGAAGCTTAGCCCCGATGCTGTCTCCCATCCCCAGATGGCTGGTCCTGTGCTCTGTTTGCACTCCGTAGCCCTGTCGGCATTTCACTTTGGAGAAAGCATTTTCCTTTTGACGTGCATGTTGCTGGAGTAGACATTCCATTGCTTGAGGTCAAGGGAACAAGAAATCCACACCAGCCTTATGCTCGGAAGCACTGCCTTCGTTTCCCCACTGTAGCCGGCTCCCTTAAGTATTAAACAGCAGTATGCTAATATCAACGTCCCTTTTTTATTTGCTGTGACTTGCTGTGACTACGGTGATTTTAGTTACAGTAATTAGGTCACCCTTCATGGAGTCAGGCTATTTTAAGTGCCTCTTTAAGGAATATTGTTGCAGATCAGTAATTTTACAATTGGATGTTCTTGTGCAACTTTATTAAATGTAATCTGTCTTTTAAATGTTGCCCTTTTACAGTTATACATTTCTAATTGTTGCTGTAAATGCATTATCACTTTGAAATTAATTAATTTTTCCATTTTGGCCGCCTGCAGTATAATAATCACTAATGAGAAACTCATAGGATCAATTCTCAGCACAGTGACCCCTACTGGTAAAGCCATGTCTCTGCCGCCCTGTTCCTCTTAGAGATCCAGAGGACTGGACAAGAGTATTGGGGGGGCCTGAAGAAGAAGCGTTTGTCTCCCCTCCCTCCAATTTATGATAAAATAAAAATAATAGGTAAAAATGGAAATAGGTTTATTTTTAAATGTTGTTCAAGAAAATATGGAGGATTCTTCAAATAGCTGTTTCCAAACATCTTCAAGGAAACTAAGTCTGTTAAGTGCTTTCTAATAATGAAGTCACATCATGTGCACATCATATATTTACTCTCCTGTATCTCTAACTTTCTTTTATGCAATTAAGTTACTCTAAATTATATTTTGCACATGCATGCATTAATATGTATTGTAGGTTAGTATATATAATATATTTACATAATACATACATATTGCTCTATGTGTTTTACTTCACAAAACCAGGCACTGTACTATCTGGTGACATAAGAGATGTTCAAGGGTAATTTTGGCTGTTTGCAGTTGTTGCTGTATGTGATGACTTTAGGATCCTACCATACTTCCAAGTAAGATGCAAATTGGCAGTTTAGGCCAGATTCCATGATGTTTTACGTATCAGCATATGTGTTTTCATTAATTTATCAAAACAGTTCTACAGTGTCAGAACTATGACCTTTATTGGACAGTTGAAAAGCACAGAGAGCTCACCCAGCTTGTTTAAGAAAATGGTATTCCAGCCTTCACAACCTTCATTAGCTTCTCCCAAGGCCATTTACTTTGTCAAATGCAGCCTCGTGTCCCTCCCATATATATATAGTTGTGCAGTTATGTTTCCTTTTTAAAATGTTTGACAGCACCTTCATGAAATTAGCCCCCTGCCTTTTTTTTTTTCCACATAAGCTTTCAGATCTGGTAAACAACATCTTCGCCAGAGTTCCTAGGTCCAAGCCAGCCCTTTGTGGATCAGTATGTAAATTTGAAGCTGAGCACGGTCACGTGCCTCTTGGGGTGTTTTGTGCAACCAAATATTTGTGTTGGCAGGTAACAGTAGAAAGAATATCATGTGTTAGGGTAGCAAGAGCTTAGCAGATGTTTTAGGGAACTGCATTTTCAAATCATTTTACATTAAAAAATGGCTCGGGTTTATAGAACTTCTGAAACGATTGGGTTACGTTTCCTGTGACCGTGTAAAGCCAGTCATTGTGCTGAGTTTTAACAGATGTGCAGCTACCCTGCTAATGGATGGGCCTGCAACGCTGGTTCTGTTGCAAAGTTATAAATTACAACTAGCAAAAGCACAAGATGTCATTCTTCTAACCTTCGTGAAAGCCAAACAGGGTAATTCTGCCCTTGAATAACCTGCTGCAGGGTGATTTATAGTTGTACAATTTAAAACATAATGAAGGAGATAATAGATGTTGATTTGTTCTTTAAATTAGTATTTTAGAAAAATACTTCTCCCCTTTTCCCCCTTTAAATACCGGCAGCTGACTACACTGTGGATCCCATCAAATGCAACACCCCCCGTTGGAATCCTTACCGGTGTGTTGGCATATCGCATACAAGGCATGGGGAGTAAAAAGCAGGGACTTCTTTCTTTTGGGAGGAGAAAATACAATTTTCAAAGCGGAAATTTCAGCATATTCTTTACAGATCTAAACATTTTAAGAGTCCCGAGTGAGGGTTGAGTTTTCTGGCTGCATTGCTCTTGCCAGTCCAGGTGTGTTAGAAAATCAGACTCTTGGACCCTTCTGTGGCTGCGCTGCACTCGAGCTGTCCTGCAGTGGCCCCCACAGAAGGACCTGCCAGCTAGGCGCCTCTTCTTCCCGCTGAGGCTAGCTTCCCACAGCCTTAAACATTCTTCTCCCTGTCCAGGGTTATCATTAGCATTGGTTTTATTAGTCGTCTCTCAGTTCTGTCCAGAGCTTTAAAGTTAACAACTTTTGCTTAGTCCAGAGGCCAGTGGATATGGTAGGTTGGAAAAAAGCAAAGGATTTGGAATCATTAGGTCTGTATTCACACTCAGCCTCCCACCCTCCCCAACCACACACTTTTTAGTTGTATAATTTTGAAATGATTTGGCCTTTCTGAGATTTATTTTCTATACTGATTCAGATACTTTGGGTCATGGGTATTTATTAATACCCTCTTAAAGATGGTTGGAATAGTAGAGGTTTTTCACATATACTGAGAGGAGCTGAGGCAGCCAGGGGTGAGTTTGGCTACTAGACGGGCAGCTCCTTTGTGATGGTCTTGGCTCTCCCCTCACGTTTACAGGATGGCTGCAGCAGCACCTACCATTGTGTCCTGCATGAACCATCTGAAGGCAGAATGAGAAGGGTGAGGCTCTTTCTTTCAATTCCTCCCTTTTTTATCAAGAGGGAGAATATTCTGTCTCAGAACTATCCTCCTGAGCCAACTTCCCCTCTAATCCTCAATCCCAGGATTGAGTCACCTATTGATATTCTAGGTATAAGGGAGACTAGGAAAGTTCATAACTGGCATTTGGAGCATTTGGGGTGGGAGGCAAGTTCTAATGGCAAGATGAAAAGATGGGGCAATGGCTTTGAGCAGGCACCATTGAACAGGTGTCCATATGGTTTTCTCATGTGTCAAATGGGAATGATATCTACTTTCTAGGGTGGTTGTGAGAGCAAATGCTAATTAGGCAGAAGTCACCTGCCTTATCTGGTCCCCATCCACTTGAAGCTACTTCTAGCCCCATGTTCCTTTCTTCCTCAGAGTTTGGACACATATTGTTCTTCAGTCTAGAACACTCCTCCCCTACTCATAGTTACCTTCAGTGCTCAGTCCAAACATGACACCTCAAGGAAGCATTTTTGGTGTCTCAGATTAGATCAAGGCCTCCACTATGTTCTCTCATATGAGCCAGTGCAATCTGACTCTAACAACTCTCCATAAATTCGTGCTGAACAAGTGAATGAAAGGCCCTCCGAATTTCTCCTTCATAGCTTTTAACATGACTGTAATTTAAAAAGCTAATTTCTGTAGTTTCTTATTTAATGTCTGTCTCCCCCTCTCTTGAAAGTGATGTTTTTGCCTCCACATCCCTTATCCATATAGTAAATGCTCAGTAAACATTTGTAAATGGATTATTGCAAGATGCGCAGGTGCTTAATAGATGGCAGTCCTTAATCCTTTTGTCATTTGCCTCTCTGGGGTGGGCATGGGTTGCAGTCCAGAATGTGTAAATAAAGAAATGTTAAGGCTAAGGGCCACCCAGACCACACAGCGAGGACCCAAGGCCTCCCAGGTTCCCGGTCAAGTGCCACGTAAGGGGTCTACCCAGAGGCATGTGTACGTAAGGAGAGAGCTGCAAGGCACAAGTGAGCTAGGGTGAGCTTTAGAGCTAGAAAGCTCTTGGGTCAAACCCCAGCTTCATCCTATCCTAACTCCTAGAGAAATTTCATAATTTGATTAAGATTCACATGTAAAATTGGGATGTTAGACCCTCCTAATGGACTCGTGTTGAGAATTAAAGGACATCATGAACTATAACATTTAGGATGTGCTAGATGCTCAATAAACATTCATTGGTATTATTATTACTGGCTTATGGTAAGAATTGAAGATCATTCATGTTCATTCAGGACATGCTTGAGACTCAATAAATTTTGTTATTATCATTATCATTATTTTTCCCCTTTATTGAAGTGTAATTGACAAAATATTTATGGTGTCCAGTATGATGTTTTGATATACATATGCATTGTGAAATGATTACTACAACCAAGGTAATTAACATATCCATCACCTCACATAGGTATCTTTTTTGCATGTGTGGTGAGAACTTTATGATCTGCTCTCTTAACAATGTTCAAGTATATAATACATTATTGTTAACTGTATCCACTGTGCCGTACGATAGATCTCCAGAACTTATGCATCCTGTCCAACTGAAACTTTGGATCCCTTGACCAACATCTCCCCATCCACTGCCCCTGGCAGCCGCCATTCTGCTCTCTTCCTCTGTGAGTTCCGCTGTTTTTGATTCGACATTTAAGTGAGATCAGTAGTATCTGTCTTTCTGCGCCTGACTTATCTCACAAGCAAAGGGTTGCCTCTCTTCCCGTTGTTTATAGATGCCTGTTCTCCTGACGATGGCTCTGGGTCTGTCACAGGAGGTCTAATTCTCCCTGTGAACACTGAGCATAAAAACCCCATATGGACAAGCCTCCGGAATCACAATGGTGAGCAGGACTCCCTGCGCTTCCTCGGGCAGATTTTTAACCCCTCGGGCTGCCTGTTTTACCAGCATCAACAGCACACCTTAGCTTGGAGCAAAGATTGGCCACATTCTTGTTAAAAACAAAGAGAAGGAAAACACATCCGCCTTTGTGAGGCTGTGGCACCTCATCACTGTATTTTTTCTGCTTTGCTTTATAGTGTTTTCGGTCTGGCTCAGGCTTTGTTCCTGAATGAGCACCCGAGAGGGGAAAAAGTGACTATCTGGCCTTAATATGTGTGACAAATTACTTAATGAACACTTAACCAAGATTTGAAATTCTCCTATTTTATCTTCCCCATTTCCTTTTCTTCTGCGTACCCATTGGCATTGTGGTAATGCACTGCCTCTTTATAACTCTCTCTCTAGCTCTTTTATTACTTTTTTTTTTTTTTAAGTTTGCGGTGCCTGCTTTGATCCTCCCTTCTTTCAGTTTCCTTTTCTCCAATTTCATACTTCTTTCCAGTGATTTTTGGCTGCAACGCAGTTTAGATATTAGAGGCCAGTGTGATTAAACCAATGCCAGGAGTTTGTGTTGCCCCATGACGATGTTTCTGGAATGTTTCTTCTATGAACATTGATTTTTGTATAACTCACTGGACATGTTGATTTTTCCCCCGGAGGTGTAAGGTAATGTTTTTCTAGCAAAAACAAAGAGGGCTCAAACCTGGTGCTCTGAATTCTTCAGAAACTGACCCTCCCCCCCTTTCTTATTAACGAAGATAAAGGAATACTTTGAAAATCTGCTGAGAACATGTCCCCATGTTACATGAGAACCCACTATGTGCCAGGCTCCATTTTCATGGGTTCACTTCTTTATAGCTTGTCTCATCTAATGTAATTTTAGAATTTTGCTCTAATTAAACAATTGTGTATCTCTGAGCAAGTCACTTTCTCTCTCTGGGCTTCAGTTTTCTTATGTCAAATGAGTCAGTTAACAAAGATTAATTGTCCCATGGGTTTCCAGAACAGTTTAATTTGGAAGGAAATAAAAAAGGGAGACTACTTAGGAGGCTGAGGTGGAAGAATCGCTTGAGGCCAGGAGTTCAAGACCAGCCTGGACAACATAGTAAAACTTTGTCTCTAAAAATATAGAAAACATTAGCCAGGTGGGGTGGCTCATGCCTGTAGTCCCAGCTACTCAGGAGGCTAAAGCAGGAAGATTGGGAAGATTTCTTGAGCCCAGGAGTTGAGGGCTGTATCGAGCTGTGATCACACCACTGTATGGGTGACAGGGTGAGACCCCATCTCTTAGAAAAGTGGAGACTAACACAGTCCCACAGACTTTTTATTCCTCCAACAACTTTCGATGAAAAACAAACCTAAGAGAATGGGTGTTTTAATGCCAAAAATTGTAGGCAGGTCACAATGGTGGGACAAAGAGCAGTCATTTCAATTGAATGCATCCAACTTCAGGGAAAACTCATTACCATTTCTGTCTTTATTCTTGTTGGAAATGATGGGCTCATACTTGGGAATGACTACCCTAGAACAACACCCCAGGGGGGCCACTTCAGCTCTGTAATTCTTCTGTGCATCTTTCCGATCCCAGGTTCCAAACCTACAGTAAAACTAAGTGCATCTCAGTTAATTGAGTAGTGAGCTAGGTGAGCTCATCTGTAAAATGCAAACCTTTGTAGACACGCACCCACAGTACAGTGAAGGGAAACAAAATGATACGGGGTTGAATCAGGTATATGCTGACCTTGTATATAGATTTTTTTTTTTCTTACAAGCAATAATTTCAGGTAGTGCCCTTTATAAATATGACACCCTCCTCTACCTCCAGAAAGGATTTGGGGCATTAGTGAGTAAAGAGGGGAAATGTCCTGGAAGCCTAGCTCTTACCTGAATAAATTCACGTGTGGGCCATAAGCAGCTTGGCATAAGGTCTTTTTGATGTGCTGTATTCATTCATTCAGCAAGAATTATTGAGCATCTATCATTGCTAGGCCCTCTGCTAGGGACAGAATGCTGAACAAGGTCCCCGTCCTCAAGGGGGCCTGTGTTGGAGAGACAGATAAGAAGCATAGAAATGAAGGAAGGAGCCTCTCAGACTTCAGGCTGGGAAGTACCTTTAATTAATTTAAGTAATTGTTTTCACCAATTTATCTTCACAGAAGTAAATAATATGATCACCTTCAGTTAGAACACAAAGCAAATAAGGAAATAGCTTTACTAATTTTTTTTTTTTCTTTTTTAGAGACAGGGTCTTGCTCCATTGCCCAGGCTGGAGGGCAGTGGTATGATTGTAACTCACTGTAGCTTTGAACTCCTGGACTCAGGCAGTCCTCCAGCCTCGGCCTCTCAAAGTGCTGGGGTTATAGGCGTGAGCCACCACACCCAGCCCTACGAATGTTTTCGATGAGCCTACCCTTTGCTCTGCTTGGGAAAATAGGCTGGGTAATTTGGCCAAAATAGTTGAATGGGTGGCTATTCATATGTGGACTGATAACTGGGCTTGTTTTCCTTCTTTTGGATCTGGCAGGGGCTGAGAGCAAAATAGATAATGCTGATAGTATTGACAGCTTTTTCCTCCTTTGTTGTGATGAGAGGTATTAGTAGGGATCATGAGTAAAACTAGTTAGGAAAGTATCATTTTAGTGGAAAATGATCATCAAATAGATAGATCATACTTAAGACCATGTGTGTTTTGTAATCTATAAAGCACTTTTCGAATATTAGAGAAAACGTATAGAAAGAGTACGGGCTTTTGAGTGAGGAGGTGGTAGGTTCAAATGCTGAATTTTGCCACTTGCCTTCTCCCTGCCCTTGGTCTAGTTCCCACAGTCTCTGCTCCCTGCCTGCCTTGGCTGTAACATCAGATGCTGCCTGCCCCAGGCAGTTACTGTGAGGACAGAAGGCAGGAAGGCCTGCAAAGCACTTGGAAGAATTTCTGCCACATGACAGGAACTCAGTCCGGAAGTATTTTCATGATGATTTTACTACTGCTATTACCATTATTGATATTATAATTATTATTATAATTGTTCATTGTTGCCTTATAAAAATTGTATATTATGATGTATTTTTCATCTGGTGATTATCTGGTGATCATTGATTATAATAACAGGTTTACACTTAATTTTAGATGTATTATGCTATGCCTTGTGTGTTTTGTTGCTACACTGGAAGATCGTGATGGGAAGATGTCTTATATGTTCTTCTTTGTGCTCTATCCAGTGCAGATCCTTGCAGAAAATAAGTTCTTTAGAAATGTCTGATTTATTTCTTGTTTTCTGAAACAAACAGCCTCAGTATTTATAAAAATCTGTCCCAGTTCAGGTTCGTTATGTAGTCTCAGAGGGGGACATTGGTGGATCGATTTTCCAAAATTGCAAAGGCAACTGGAACTTAACTGTGTACATTTACTCCAATGCCAGTAATAATGACAGCATTTTAGTACTATGATAATGAATTATTTCTTGAGCATTTGGTATAAATTAGTAAATCTCTGTGAAGCAACATATTTCATCATCACAACAATTGTGGGAGTTCAAGAAAATTGTTTTCCTCCTTTTACAGACAAGGAAACTGAAGTTTAGGAGTGCTGAGTAAACTGTCTTAGATCACTTACTAGTAAGTGGTGGAGATAGAATCAAATCCATATTCATCAGGGGTGAAAGTGTGTTTGTAATTACTTCCAACTGTACATATGTGCATGTGTGCATACCTACATATCTCCTGTTACGCTCTTTTGTTCCAAAAAGTAATTGATAACAAATTAGAAATTAGTGAGAGGCTGAAGGAAGCAAAAAATTGAACATTTACTTGAGAAAGAAAAAAATTGATTCAAGGTTGCATTTCATAAACCTGTACAGCTGTTACTGGTGAGTTGCAGGGGGGGAGCCTGGGGAAGGCAAACTTTGTTCTAAGCTATTAGCAGCCTGGGGAAGTGGCAGAAACTATTAGAAGTTCTAGAACGATGGCCCTGCTTCTTACCTGCCCCCGATCCAGGCATAGAGATACTGGCCTGTGAGCACATAGTCACCTTGGCTCATTCTGGGGAAGTTGACAAAGGGACCACAATAATTCACAACAGGCATGTTAAGCAAAATAGAAAGACAGAAATTAATGACTCTATGTATTAGTTATCTGTTACTGCACAACACGTTACCCCAAAATTTGGCAGCATGAAATTATACGTATTTATTATTTCACAGTTTCTGTGGATTAGGAACCCAAGCATGGTTTAACCGGGCCAACTGCTTTAGGGTCTTGCAGCCTGCCATCAAGGCATCAGCCAGGCACGAGTCATCTGAAGGCTCCACTGGGGAGGGATCTGCTCCCAAGCCCTCATGGTTGTTGGTGGGACTCAGTTCTTACAGCCAAGGAGATTGAGGACTTTGGTTCCTCTCTGGCGTCGGGTTCCCCGCCATGTCGGGCTCTCCAGCATGGCAGCTGCCTTGACCACAGCGCGTAAGCCAAGAAGGAAATAGAATCCACTAGTAAGATGGAAGTCACAGTCCTTTATAACCTAAACACAGAGGTGACATCTCATTGCTTTTGCCATATTCTTTTTGTTGGAAGAGAGTCAGTGGATCTGATTCACGTTTAAGGGGGGAGAGAGGGTTTCATAGTGGCATGATTACTTGGAGGCAGGGATCTTGGGAGCTGCCAGCCACACTCTGCAAGTTGAGTTTTGTTTTGTATTGCAGTGCCTTTTGGTGGCAGTGCTACGTGGTAGCAGATTTACTCGTAGGCCTGGATGATTTTTCTTGGCCTGAAGCCATGGTGTGCGTTATTGATAATTTTGTCTTCCCCTTTGTATCCTTTCCTCATCCTTCTTGTCCTCCCTCTTTCTGGGCTGAGAGAGGTACCAAATGCACCCATTTTAAAAAATATATATTTATGCATTTCTGTCTCATGATAGGAGATAAGATTTAGTCCTTTAATAAAAAAAAATCTTATGGCCGGGCGCGGTGGCTCACGCCTGTAATCCTAGCACTCTGGGAGGCCGAGGCGGGTGGATTGCTCGAGGTCAGGAGTTCGAGACCAGCCTGAGCAAGAGTGAGACCCTGTCTCTACTAAAAATAGAAAGAAATTATATGGACAACTAAAATATATATATACAAAAAATTAGCCGGGCATGGTGGCGCATGCCTGTAGTCCCAGCTACTCGGGAGGCTGAGACAGTAGGATCGCTTAAGCCCAGGAGTTTGAGGTTGCTGTGAGCTAGACTGACGCCACGGCACTCACTCTAGCTCGGGCAATAGAGTGAGACTCTGTCTCAAAAAAAAAAAAAAAAAAAATCTTATGAGAAGAATAAAGAAATGTGTGGATGATGTTTCTTAAAGTCAAGTATTTGTTTTCATGTTTTCATGCTGCTTTAGTAGAGGGGACCCATGTTAGTTGATAGCCCAAATTTTCTTTTTAACAAAATGTGTGTTACCGAATTTAGATTTGATTTTCCAAGATTGGCCAGAAACCCTGAACGTTTTTTAAGCCATAAAACTAGGTGAGGCTGGCCAATCATTTCAAAGCCCCTGTAGAATATTCAGACTATGTATAAGCTCTAGGACTTGTTATAGTTGTTATCACTGTTTTAGTTTTTTTGTTTTTTTAAATAGGAAACTAAAAAAAAATCTTTTATTTTGCCGTTTTTAGATAATATGGTTGAGATTGATTTTGAATGCTAAAGTTTGGTTTTCATGTCATAAAGCCACATACCTGTTAAAATGTATCATAAATAAAGCATTGTATTTAGTAATATTCACATTTCCCCTGTGAAATATCCAACTCTTTTACTGAGCTGGGCTTTTTGCTTCTTCACATACCACCGTGTATAGAATCTGCACCACTTTAAACATTTCATCCTTGAGTTTCATATGATGGGGTCTCTTTAATCATTTACATTTTGAAAAAAGAAAGTGAAATATTCTTTAAGAAGCCAAAGTAATCCAGGAGAATGTATGGTGTTTGTTCAGCTGGAGATCTTATTTATTTGAAGTACTGAGAGAAATCTCTTCTGACTGCTCAAAAAAGGAAAGAATAAACAGTAAGAGTGTCCAAGTAATCTGAGCTAGAAAGTTCCTTCTTTCAGAGAAAAGTTATAAAAAGTATATTTGCTAGATCCAAAGAAAATACTGTATATCAAGTACTGAGACCTGCATAATGTTTTCTTAGTATTCTCACTCTTTAAAAGAAAAAAGAAAACCTGTAAAATCTGAGAACTTAAAATTTTTTCTGTATTTTAATATTTCTAGGCAGGTGAATGCAGTAAGTCTGTTTTCTTCTTCTTGGCTTTTGTGTGTGCTGTGTATGTCATTTGTAACGATGAAAGACCAAGTAAGGAAATTAACGTGTCCGAAAACTCAAGATTAACCCTGACCAGATTTCATATAAGAAGGGCATTAAGAAGATGTTTAAAAGAGAAAAAAATACTACAGCATATTTCAAAAGAATTAGGTTCTGGAGTGTGCCCAATCATGAAAATAATGCAGTTTTGTTCTCCTTTTTGTTCTTTCTATGCCAAATATTAGGAAGGAGCTGGCATATTTCTTGTGCATAAATAGGAGAATATATAAGGTTCCTTTATCTTTGTCCTGGAGGGGTCTTTTCTGTGCTGCAGTTTGCTTTGCCCTTAAATTTAAGCTTGTGTATTGCATCTTCTGGTGTCACTTTATTTCAGCGTCAGGCTAAAGGCTCTATGGGGTTCATATTTGAACCCAGAGGGAGGCTTTTTTTATCCAAAGCCAAAATTTAAAAAGAAATTAGAAATTAAACTCACCTTTGCCAAGTCTTTCTGCCCATTGACATGTGACCCTGTGATTGTGGGTAAGTCATACTACCTCTCTGGGCTTTGGATTTTCTGTTTTGCTGTATAGTAAAGAAAATAGTTCCTACATCTTTGAGTTGTTGGGGGCTGAGGCACAGCTCAAACCTATGGTACATAGTAGATACTCAAGAAATTCCAGGTTTCTTTATACCCTCCCAGTTAATGTGAACTTCCCTGAAATCTTATTGATTTCAGGAAATACAGGCAGCTAGTGTCAAGGATATTTCCTGTTACTTGACCCCAAAACATACGGAGCTATGCTACTGCAGGTAAGAAACACTCTTTAACTCTGAATTCCAAGGAAAACCCCTGAGGAACTGCCATAATTCCTTCCATTTGATAATGAAATTATAGCGTAACATATTGTTAAGCACATAGTCCAACATTTCCCTTTTTCAAGCCATATTAACATTATGGTTGGCGTATCAACTTCCTTTTGTTTCTAGTGACTCTAATACATTATATTCACCTTGTTCTCTGCATGTCCTTTCTTTTAAGTCATGTTAGATCCCTTTTTTGGAAGCAGGTCAAATTTGAATTAATAGAGTTATTTAGGTTGAAGTACAGGCATATTCTACAGAATCTCTTAATACCAGGCCAAAAGTAACTTTATCTTGATCCATAGTTTCGGACATATTTCTGTATTGTCCATGCTCAACAAAAGAGATTATGAAAAAATGGATATTTTAAAACCACCATGTCTTCCAAATCTTAGCTTTTTTTCAATTTTCTTTTCCTCATATGATTCCCATACTAGTTATTGATTGCTATCAGTCAGTATGCCAACTACCCAGATGCTAAATCTGTTAATCAGATATGTATGTGTTTGCATGTGTGTGTGTGTGTGTGTGTGTGTGTGTACATGTAATATAATTTAAAAGGACCTAATACATATATTTCTTTCTTTTTTTTTCCTGTTTCTGTACTATTCCCTTTTCCCTATGCCCACTATTGTTTTCCAGTGATGAATTTATACCTTAAATATATCTTTGTGAAAAAAATATTTATTTCTTATTCAGTTCATTTAAGATGTCTCACAAAGACAGCAGGAGCTAGCAATGGCAATGCAAATGGAAGCTTGTAGACAGTAAGCATAAATAAACGGGTTTGCTTTTTTTTAAGTTATATCATGCAGATAGGCATGTATGCTTAGAAAATCTGTCTAGGCTAGGGAGAGAGAAAGCCAGCCACTTCAGCACTGCCATTTTGATCCTTGGAATTTTTTTTTTTTACTCACTGTTTATGAATAAAACATTTTAATCAGAGCTATATCAACACTGATCAGTTTTTTCATGGAAATATAATACTGGGTGAATTCCATTAAGTCAATTAAATACTTTGATCCCATTTTTAAACAGTACAAAGATGGTTAAGCTCTTTTTAAAAAATTTTATTGAAATCCTTTTCACTAAATCCAAGTTTTTTCGTATGTATCTTATAGTTGATATTTCATTCATCTGTTTTCTGTACACACGGAATTTTATAGCTCTTTCCATTGTGAGTTTTCTTTTGTGTCAATTTTTTCCACCAAGTCCACTTTTAGATTGAACAAATCTACATTTTGCCTGGTGTAGTTTTTGTTGTTATCAACTTTTGGGGATGGTTCTTTCAAACAGAAATATGTTACTAATTTGACAAAAGAATCAAATCAAAATTAATGCAAAAAATCATGATAACCAAAATTTCAAAATTTAAATGAAGACAGAATCAATTTTCTAGCAAGGACTCAAGTATTGAACACGGGTTTTTAGTGATCCATGCCTTGAGGAGATGAATATAAAAAAAGGCCACCGAGGACCTTGGTACGGATTTTGGATTTTATATTTAAGTAATGACAATGATGTTGATGATGAGATTTTTAAAAACTAACATTTACTAAGAAGTTTCTATATGCCAGGACCTGTGCTATGTACCTTATCTATTTCTCACGTTGATTCTTTGTGAGTGGTATTCCTTGTTGTTATCAAGGAAGCTTGGAGGGAATAAATAACTCTCCAAGGCCATACAACTAAAGGCAGTGGAGTGGGATTCAAACTCTTTCCAATTAACTGAAGTGCCCAAGCTCTAAATCCTTACTACTCACAGCCTCAGCTGGCTCCGGGTTGTGCCTGGGCTTCTGAGAGATCGTTTTTTTTTAATAGCAGCAAGAAAACGAATTGGGATGAGGAAGACATTTTTAGCATGGAGACTAACAGAGAGGCTGCAAGAGTTAGCCATTTAGAAATGTTGTGAGTCTATAGAAAGGCAGTGTTGGGAGGCAAAAAAAATAATAAATAATACCCCTGATGTCACAGAAGTAGAAATAGAAACAAACTTTTGATGTGTGAACTGAATATGGGAGATAAATGGGCAGGAATACATATGGGATATATAAATTTGTGGATGAATTTGTTGATGTGCACATATATGCATGTGTGCATAAAGAAAGGAGATTATTTGATATTTAAGTTTTAGTTAATGCTTAACAAAATAGTTTCCTGCCTTTTTTTTTTTTTTAAGCAGTAGCATTAATTTCTTGCCCTAGGGACATCTGATAGAGCTAATACAGAACAGTATTTTAACATAATTTCAAGTATTTTTTCTTTTGTTAGTACCTAGTTTATCTTTATAGATAATTACTAAAATTGTGAATCTGCAGTGTCTCTGGAACATCTTGATGCATCTTTTTGTTGATGACACTTAACTAATGATGTAAGACAGATTCTAGGAAGAGAATATGTAGAATATCCATATATGTCGCTTTCATAATATGTATAAAAATTATCATGCCCATTCATTATTTAAATAGCTGTGGCCTTTTAGTGAATACTAACATTCACAAACCATGTTAACGTGATTTAAAATATATAATGAAATTTGCAATGCCATCTGATGACGGAACTATCAAATTAGCACATATGGCGTTGACTGATCACCTTTATAAAGAGTTACTTGCATTGTTTGAAGAGGGAAGATGCACATCCCTTGTGGGCTGGCAGCATTTCTGTAAACACTGCCTTAAACGATGCTACTGGAAGGATGGTTTATTTGATGTTGAAATGTCATACAATATGTGCCCACCCTACGATTTTAATCTGCTGTGCACTTAAGGGAGCTGGCATATGTTCAGACCGAATGGTACCATTATCTCTGATTGTATGTGGTCTGCACCCTTTTTTGTTTGTTTTGTTACTGTTGTCCTCATCACCAGACCTTTCAAGGGCCTTCCTGGGATCTTGGATAATGGCTCTCCTGGAACAGGATCATCCAGGGGTAGCAAAAGCTCCCCTACAAATATGCCATTTCACTACTTTGAATAAAACAGCAAAAAATTGTGTCATTCAGTCCAGATTTGCTACTTGTTTTCATGGTTCTTTTAGAATAATGACTAATTACTTGGATACGGAGCTTCACTAAGCAAGCAAAGGTGAATTTCATCAAAGTTGGTGAGTGGAAATACAAGAACTCTTTTCTTGATTAATTTTTTTTCCATTCACAAATTTTTATTCCCAAATGTCAAGCATTATTTTGGGAATTCTTTATAGCAATCTTATAAGATTCTGCCTTTCCGACCTTCATGGGAACCACAGAAGGCACACATGAACATAGCATGAACTTAGCAGCTGTCACTGAACTTAGGAATTTACCTGATTTCCCATGCTGGAGTTCGTGTCCCCTTGTTTCTAGATGAGAAAGCTGAGGAATCCCTCAGAGATGAAGGTACATAGTATGGTCTCACCGAACCTGGCCTACAGAGTCCATTTTATTATTTATTCCACTCTCTTCTATTCCCTGCCAATTAATTTTTTTGTTTGTTTAATTGGTATAGTATTGTTTTCCTTAAACATTCATTTAATCTCTTATCTCACATTTACAGCATAGGTGGTCATTTTAAATTACATTATTGTGTAGCATAGAAAAATAAACAATATAAATTAACTCATTTTTTAGCATTAATACTACAGAAGACAATCTGACATTAACAATATATGTGTCTGTTTATACATGTGTACGTACACAGGAGTACATATATAAATTTATACACGTACTAGTGGGTGCTGATAGGTGGCGCTATGTTTCATCTGTGTGTGGGCTGGAGTGGAATTAGCTCGTAGGAGTTGCGAGGGGTGGGGTGTGGGGGGAGAAAGGTGATTGAATGATTAGTACGTCCTTGTTTGGCCTGGGGAGGAAAATACCTTTCATTTCCAACAATTCCCCTTCCCCGTGTCACCTAGGCATTTAATTTACTTCACTTACAAGACTACTTGAAGTTTTCCCAGGTTAGCTGCGCCTATTAATTATAACCAAGAGGGATTATATTAGTAAACTAATGGATTACATATCTGAATGGAGGCACACAGATGACTTTGGAAGACCTGATCCGCAAGAACCTTGCGTAATAAGATGAACTGAGCCTTTCTTTAGCCTTCTCAGGTGGCCACAGTTTGCTGTAACCTTAGAGATAAGCTAGGCCAAGGCCATCAGTTTAGAGATTAAGAAACTGAACCCCTAAATATGAAGAGACTGCTGCAAGTTCACATTGAAAGAGAGTGACGTAATGCTCTTTGCACCAGACTATGAGAGCTTTTTATCTGTTTCATGTTTCAATGGATTCTTAGTTTCAGTAATTTCTGTTGACCCAGGACAAGAAGCCATACTTCCTGTATCTCTAATCAAGGTTAAATGTTTAGCTATATCAAGCTGTGTACCGGGGATGGTGTTAAGTGGTAAGCTAAGAGTTTCATAGGTAGATTTTCAATCATGCAAGCTGTCTTCCTGTTCCATACACATATTTTTATTGACATACATAGGGAAACACAGGGAAGCAAAAAAAATATGTATTTTGTGAAATACAGAAATACCTAATTGCTTCTCTTTATGTTAATCCAAAGTAATTTTCTTACAGAAAAATAGCAAATATACACTTTGGCTCTCTCTTCTTTCCCTGAATTAATCTAGTGTGGTTGCTGCCTTAACTTGCTCAGCTGGAAACCACTGGCTTGCAGGGCTTCAGGCTCACGCTAGGTGCCAAGAGTTAAACACAGGGACCCCCGAGTATGGAGATGACACAAAATATTCATAAAGCCAGGCCGTATGTTTCCTGGGAAGGTAACCCCGCGGCAGGCGATGTTTCTCTAGTGTCCATAAAACCAAATCCACACAGCAGCTCAATCTGTGGGTGCTGGGGGATTTTGCTGATCGTTTTAAAATCGGGGATAGTTTATTATTATTATTTTAAGGATATTTTAGTACACACTTTTACGCATGGTATTAAGCTGCAGCATTTTCAGCAGGAATTAAACTAAGCCCATCATTTCCCTGGAAGTCACTTTGCCTCCTTGACTGTGGTCTTTCTGCTGTTACCCAGCACATTTATTGTGATTTTGTTGTATGAATTCTTCCTTACTTTTTATGTAGGAAGCTGAGATGAGGGTGGAGGCCTACTTGCAGCACAGTAGAAGTGGAAGTGCATATCACACAGGTGTGGTATCAGTCAGTAACCCGAGGAAGTGAAAGCTGCCCATGAATTCTGAAGTTAGCCTTTGAGCATTTTTGTTTGTCTTGAAGAAGCTGGCTTGGGACAAATGCAGAGTCACAAATAGCATTTTCATGCTTTTCAATAGGTTCTGGGTAATCAGCTTGTAAACATGCATCTAAATCCTATTAGCTCATTAGACTAAGTCTTGTTTGTGCCCATATTTGAGTTGACTCTTAAGATTGGCTGAGAGTATCAGATAAATTAAATCATTCTTGAAATACAGTGATTCACAGAGAGTCCACATGGTTTTTCATTGACGTTTTACTGAAAGCTATCACCATATTTTAGAATGATCCAGTCTGTATTATTCTCATTTGAGTATCCATTAGATTGTTTTCACAGTTACATGGGTAATACACGATGGTAGAGAAGAAGGATTTGTTGAGTTCTAGTTAGTGGGCGAGGAATTTTTTAATATATCATTCCATTACTTTACTTCCCACAGGAACCTATTGAGTTTTGAATTATTCTGCCCATTTTACAGATGAGGACATTGGTCACACAGCTAGTAAGTAGAAGCATTGAGCATCCGACTCAAACGTCTGTGCCCTGCTGCTGCACTCACGTGTTAAAGCACAGCCTCCCATTACACGCCAACCCTAGGGTGTAGTAGGCAGTTGTGGGGCTGGCATTATGGGCTGAGCGTGATATTACAGCTGAAGGAGCTGGCTTGCTCCTCAGTGATTTGGGAGCCTCTGTGGTCAGGAATAGGAAGGGGGCCTCTTGTAAGCATAGATCCAGCCCTGCCCTTTGAGGGTGTGACTTGAGACCCGGAAGGATTCAAAGAATGGAGAGTGTTAGTGGCCTGCCATTTCCGACGTTCCAGATCCCAGTGGGGCAGATTATGCTTTATATTTTCCTTGGCTGTTTTCAATTTAATAACCTATCTTTCAGTGTACTCTTTCCATGCCCTTTTCCTTCCTTTCCTCCTCAAATACTTGTGCTTTGAGTGCACAGACTTCCCCAACTCTGACAGGGAACAGAACAGAGGTGAGCACTGGACTAGGTATCGTGCAACTGCCTGCATGTTTGGTAGCACATTGGCCTGAATAACTCAGATTTGCAGTTTGTAAGAGAGAAAACTGGCCTGGCCTGTGGCAGAGATGTCCAGTGACCTGCTCTATCTTTGCTTTCGAAGAACTAAAGAGCAGATATGACCCGGTTTTAAACACGAGATGGAATATATTCTGCACCAATCCAAATGCCATAGCAAAGATTGGATCTATAAGGTAGAGTGAACCTTAAGCAATTCTGGTGACCATATATATTAGAAGGATGCTTTATTTCAGTTGAGTTTTTAATTTGCTCTGTTACAAAAGGGAGCATAACTTGCATCTCTCTCAAGTTTAGAAGTGTTTTCCTTGGGGAGGAAGGCTGAAGAAATAGGGTCTCCGGATATCAATAGGGACATGGTGGTTGCTAATCTTGTTTAGTAAGTTCTCACCACAGATATAACCCATGCTACTGCATGAGTTTTGTACTTTAATATGGTGATTGTTAAAGTATCTGGCTGTTGCTGTCTTACTTTCTTAGAATCTTGGTCCTACAACAAAGGTGCAGAATTCCATGTTTGATTTTTTTTAATTTGCTTAAAATGACAAATGGATACAATTTTCACTATTCATGAAAGCAGACTTTAACTTTCACATACACTTCTTTTAAATAAGAGAGCCTAACTGCCAAATTCTAGTTTCTCCTGGGTGTCCTATATTTGACAGGGGCCTTCCTAGTAGTCCGAGTCCCCACTCACTGCTCTTGCGTTATCATTTATTCAAATGAGGAGCTAATTCATAAGGACAAAAGTCGGGGAGAGGGATAACAAGAGAAAAAGAAGTGTATTTGGAAAAGGCAGAGAATTCTGGGCATGGGAGAACCATCCAAATAAGCCAAATGTGTGTGTGTAGGTGAGACTCCTGATCTCATTTAATGAAAGAAGAAATAAAGACAAGTCGAACAGGTCCCTTTGCGAAGGATCCCCACACAGGTATGTCTAACCCAGTGACAGGTAAGGCAGCCAGAAGCAGCCGTTATTTCAGCGCAAAGCTGTTTTCGAAATCACAGCCATTCACAGTCCAAAAACCCTCTCAGGTCATGCCTGAAAACCTTCAATGTGCCCCATGTAAAAATACACTGCGAGTAGATTGGACATGCCCTATGAATTATACCTTATTTATGATCATTGAGCCCTCCCTTTTTCCGTCATGCCTTAGAGTTATGGGCTGGAGCAGTTTTTAATACTCTATTTATTTTAGGGGAGGAAAATGTTTTTCTTTAACCACAACATTCATGCAATACCAACTGCTGGCAGTTTCCCCAGCATTTAAGGAAATATTGTTGTAAGACTTTTATGTTCTGTACTTCAATCAGCCAGAGCCAGCAGTATCCCAATAGAAGGACCCTCAACAGACCATTTTCAGCATTTTGCTACAATTAAACTCCTCTGGTTTTAGCCCTCAGGCAATTTAGTACCTTTTTACATATGCACATTATGAACTTTTGACCAGGGTCTAGCAGTCATATATTAGAGTGCTGCTCTTGAAAGCAGGCTTAACAAGTTCCTCTGAGTATTGCAGTTGGAGTCAGTTGTGGAAAAGGTAATTTAAGCAACTTGCAGCGAGGCCATTCAGAATCTCAGCGATGATCCTAAATATCTCTCTCTCTCTCTTGCTCACTTTCCTTTTTTTTTTTTTTTTTCTTGTTTCCTCTGGAAGCTGGTAGCAAGAGCTTTCAAAGTCTGTGATTGATCTTTTATTCAGTAGCTAACGAGGGCTGTGATTCTATTAGCGCGCTACAAGGCAAGAGAACAGTGATTTAATGAAGTGTCTAGTGAGCCGGCCATAGATTTATCCTGTTGTCGCTAATTTGCAGTGCCGTTGCGAGCATAAAGGAAACTGCACTCACACTGCTATTAAGCAGGTATTTCCTTAGTAAATTGTTGTAAGGTCAGGTACAGTTATCTGAGCAAAAGCAATGCCTTACCTCTTCAGTGTCTGCAAATGACAGCCGCCGTGCTGAGCGCTCACTGAAGTGGAACTGGGAGATCAGAGGTCCGTCTCCAAGTCGCCCTTAGCGGAGGCAGGAGCAGATGAACTGCCAAGCAGGAGTAATAGAGTCATAATTGGTGATTAGAACTGGAAAGGTGCAATAACATCTTAATACAAACTGGCGTATGTTATAGTTACTGTCAGTTGTTGTAAACTCGCCGTGCCGCCTGGACTAGTTCCGCTTCCCTTGATTAGCTCTGAGAAACGAGGCAGCAGGCACGGGGACAGCCACGTGGGCGACATCCAAACTGTGGCTGCTTCCCGGGGTCTCGCCCTGTCCCTGCTGTCTTCTAGGGCACTCGCACCTGCCCCCGTCATAACGCGCCACAGTAACCTTTTTCCACCGCCCTGGGACGACTGTGATTTCTTAAATGTCCTCCGATCGGCCCCTCTTTCCAGGCGCGGTGACATTTATGCACACTGGCTTTGAGGCTCGTTGAACTTTTGTTTTATTTGCCTTTGCTAAGGGGGGAGGTGTTTGCCTCGTGTCAAATCCACATCCCACTGCAATTCCATGTTCACAAAAGCAGATTTGGTCTTGCCGTGCCAGAAGGAAAATGTGAAAGAAAATAAATAGACAGCACTAAGGACTTACACGCTTGAGACTGGCGTTTTTCAAAACCTATGTGGCTATTTTAAGTGCAGTGTGCATGTTCGAGATGCCCTTGCAGGTACACAGAGGTGGTGTCCATCCGCAGTAAAGGTAATTGAAGAAATTCTTATATTAAATACATGGCTTAATGAAATGCCAGGCCGGTTAAAAGGACAACCCTTGAAACCCAAGGTGTCCAACTGCAAATTTATACAGGCTGGAGGCATTTCCATGCTTTGCAGCATAATTGTTCTTTAAATTCATGGAAGAAGCAGCTATCCAGCATTGCTGAGCAGCTGTCATTATTGATAAGTGTGTAACTGGTCATTTGTATTGTTTTGAGTAGGATAAAGCTTGTCAGGATGCCTAGTAGAGAAAAATGATATGAGATAATGAGATCATGTGCACTGCTGCATCTTACTAATCTGGCACATAGTAGGTTCTCAATAAATGTTTTTTGATTCTGCAGTTGTTAGGATCTGTTGCCTGAAACTTTGTCATATGGTTCTTACCCTTACCCATAAAATTTGGGCCATTCTAATGCTTACTTTACCCCAGAGCTCTGATGTGTGTTAGGTTAGTTAAGGTTTATGATCAAGTAAAGAGTTTAAAGGAGGGTTTTATGATGGCGCCCTGTTTGCAAATGATCACCTGGTGATTTAAAGGAGTGAATCAAACTCTCTCGAGTTTGTCGAGTTTACAACAACTGACAGTAACTATAACATACGCCAGTTTGTATTAAGATGTTATTGCACCTTTCCAGTTCTAATCACCAATTATGACTCTATTACTCCTGCTTGGCAGTTCATCTGCTCCTGCCTCCGCTAAGGGCGACTTGGAGACGGACCTCTGATCTCCCAGTTCCACTTCAGTGAAACGAGAAAACTCTCTCGTTTTCTAATATGGACCTTTGGGCCTCAGGGCAGTTGTGTTCAATTTGTAATGCTGGTGGAGCTGCCATTTCATCAAGGGGGTCTCTCTTCCTTGGAATGGAAACCTTAGCGTGTTCGTCTGTGGATCATAACCTGGGACACACAGGCACTGGCCTGTTGCAGAGCAGATGAAGCTGATGAGAGCTCCCCCACATCAATGAGAGCTGGTTGGGGCTGGGGAAGGCTCTGACTGATCTATCTCAGAGGGACGTGACATAAGAAATTCTGGGATGTAAGGCCCATTACTTAATATTGTGGCCCAGGGACAACCTGGCATATCTAATACTAAACAAAATGGAAGGGAAGGACAGAAAGCAAGGAGAGAGATGGAGGAAGAGAAAAAGAGAAATAATAATAGAAAGAGAAGGAGAGGAAAGAGAGAGGGAAGGAGGAAGGAGTGAGGAGGAGGAAGGGAGACAGATGCTGAGGGCCTAGTCAAAAGTCCCTGCTCACTGTGTCTGTAGTCTACACAAAGCACCTTGACTAAAGGGACTGAGTAGGAATAATAGGGACAAGTGACTAGAATTTATTGAGTGCTTTCTATGTGCCATATCTTCTTTACTCTTAATGGCAATCCTTCCAGGTGTCCTCATCTTCCAGATGGTACAGCTGCGGGTTTGGAGGCATGTCAGAAACAAGGCAGGATTTGAACCCAGAACTGTCTGCACTTTCTCTTTGATCCATCAATCCAGAAGTGCTGCCTCATTTCTTAGGTGCCCCCACCCTTCACTTCATCCTGGAGAAGCCTCGTTTTTCATTTCATAAGGGTCCTCATTCAGTCTCCGTGTTAGAGAAATGGATGCTGTGACTTTCTGTTCTGATTTGGGGATGTGTTGGACCCTCAGTAAGAAAAACCAGAGAAGGAAGAAATAGAATTATAAAAGTTCCCACTTCTAAAATAGATGGATAATCAAGGTTGGAAATCATACTGATTTAATCTTACAAACCACTCAGACTACCACGCCTTTTCCAACAGTGGTCCTAAGGGAATATTTGATAAAGAACTGTCTGTTTTATTCCATGACCCCAAGCTCAAAGGTTGGGCAATATCCCAGAATAATGTGTCTTTTCACTAATAACCTTCGTAGACCCATAATCTCTTAATTTAACATGCTCATATTTTCCACTTACACAACCTGTTTGGTAATAAGCTCCCTGGAAAATGCTCCTTGGTATGTAAATTAAGTGTACTTCCTTTTAATTGCCCTGGTAAATTATACCCATCATCAGAGGGCACCAGTAGTGTGATCAATTTATATTTTTCAAAGTATTCTATATTTCATGGTTTTTTTTCTTTCTAAAGAACTGATTTTTTGAATCAGAGTTGTGTTCAGATAGACTTTATTTTTAAATTAAAAGAGGTTACCATAACAGACACAAGAGGTCACATGCTATATGATTCTGTTTATATAAAATATCCAGAATAAGCAAATCCATGAAGACAGACTGTAGATCAGTGGTTGTCAGGAGCAGAGGAGGTGGGGAGATGGAGTGGGGAATGACTGCTAATGGCCACAGGTTTTCCTTTGGGGGTGATGGAAATGTTTTGTAACTAGATAGAGGTGATGGTTGCACAACACTGTGATTGTACTAAATGCTACTGAATTGTACATTTTAAAATGGTTAATTTTATGTTATGTGAATTTCATCTCAATGGAAAAAAAAAGAGGCTAACACATAAAGAGAGATGTTTTGACACATGGGACATATTAAGCCGTTTTTTATTTTTATTTTCTGGCATCTGTACTAAACAAGCCCACCATTATAGCATGGGCAGGGAATGATTGGTTCAAATGTACCACCCAGGTAAACAGATCTCAGAGAGGGAAGCCAATGCCTGCCTTGCATGGTGTTATTCACAGAGCTGCAGAGACACGTGCTTACCTTATCATCTCTTAGTCATGCTATTAATTAGTTATGTATTTGCCTATGTTATTAATAATGCATACCTTGAAAAATCTATGTGCATTATAGTCTTTGATTTTGTCATGAATTTCAAAGCCAAAGATTCCATTTTCTTTTTTTGTTTTCTTTCTTTTTAAAAAAAATTTCAAAGAGGTAGACTGGAAGTAAATTTAAGACTTTTCTCTCCCCCTTTTTAATGGAGAACTTTCTACTGATCTGCATCCATGTTAATGAGATATGTATGTATGTGTATGTGTATGTATGTACCTATGTATGTACATAGAAACATATATAAACATATATGTATATACATGAATACAAACCTACATATACACACATATGTATTTTAAGGAGAGAATTATAAAACAAGCATTCAGTTCAAGCTGACTGTATTCTAGATGTGAGGAATATTTGAATATAAGACTTACTCATCTAGTAGATTAAAACAGAAATTAAAGACTTTAGACTAAGGCAGGATCAAAGGAGCTCTTTTCATTGTTCTTTTATTGTTTATTGACTTCAAAAAGACTTTTTAGTTTAAACTGACTTTAATGTCTCTTGAATACTCTTTTGTAAAATGACTTTGAAAATTCAGGGATAATGTCTTCATTAAGTGGAGAAAAATCTTGGGAAAAATATAACTGTAACTTGGCTTTCATTAGAGTAGAGAGATAAAGCTTTGCTTAATTAATGTCTGTTTTCCCTCTGTTCAGAATTATAAGGAAAAAGGGGACTGAAATTAGTGCTGATAAAAGCTTGAAATAGACAATCCAGCAATGAAACTTTTTTTCTCCCTTTCTTAGAATTTGGAAGAACATACTTCATACAACTCCATGAAGAATATTGGAATATTTTAGGTGCCCTTTCTGGATGTAAAATGATTCCAAGCTCCAGTGATGACGAGCATCCTGGTTTCTTTCTAGTTGTTTGGGTTCATTTTCTTTTTGTTTGTTTGTTTCTAATACCTGATTAGAAATGGACAATTCTTGGGAGGAAGGGCAGTAGCGAGATTCTGTGAGTAAGTTTTCTTTTCTGTTTAAAAAAACCTCAAAACTATCCCTGTTCTTTTCTGAGATACCAGTCCAAACTCACTTCTTTCAGAAAGTCTGTCCTGATTGCCTCCTGGGAATGTCCCTGGCCTCTGGGTGTCTAAGGATTCCTTTTAGACTTGATTTTCACTCTTCTATGGCTTTCTACCTGTTCTTTCTTTTCTAGAGATCTGATCTCTCCTTTAGCTTAGAAATGCTGTTCTAGGCTACCTTTTTTTTTTTTTTCTCTCTCTCTTTTTTTTAAACTTCATGGAGAGTCAACACCAGACTCAGGCTCCACCAGTGCTGCCTGCTGGGTGATCATAGTGGCTGCCTCATTTCCCCTCATATTATCGTAGTAGCAAAAAGGAGAATTGCACATAGGAGCACCACCCGTTGGAGTTCAGAGTGACTTTCTGGATCCATCTGTTTGTTTCTACACATCTCATGTAATGCAATTTCTAGAGGGGCTATCTCATGGTACATTCTTTGTTCCCCTTAGAAGAGATTTCCTTTTTTGTAGCCTGATAGTTAGAAGAAGCACTGTGGTAAGTGGAAAAAGCACAGGACCTGAGATGAAACAGACCAAGATACAACTCCTTGTTGTACAAGTTGCTGTATGCTGACTGTCCTAGAATAGGTCACTGAGCCTGTCTGAGCCTCAGTTTTCTCATCTCTGAAGTGGAACTAATAGTACTTACTCCAAAGAATTGTGATTGGATCAAACGGGCTAGAGTGGGGTGCAGGAATAGTCTGTATCCTGATTTTACAACACTCTGCCATCTAATTCTGCATTATAACAGATCTGCTCAGGCTCTTTCTTTTTAGGAAGATGGCATTTGAAAAGGCTTCCCTTTTTACCTGCTATGCTACCCCAAAAGTATATTCAACAGCAAAACTCCCAATATCATGATGTCTCACACCAAATAGTTTTGAGCAACTTGACTTGGCTATCTTTTTTGTGTCTCTCAATAGAGAGACAGATAGATAGATTTCATTTTAAAACCTGTGCAGTCCTGCTGGCCTTACTCTCTTTTGAATGTCCAAATGCCACTGAGTCATAGATTTCAGAGGCAGAGGTAAATACCTCAGGTCTTGAGTGGCAAGGAGACACCGCTGGTTTGTTATGTAAACCCTCAGGAATATTTATACCCTTTCCTGAGAGGGGTAATTGAGCCTCCAAACCACCCACCAAGATTTCTGCCTGTAAAATATTTAAGGACTGGTACTATAAAGACATTTCCCTTATGCAATTTGTTTTCCACCTAGGAGCAGAAGAAGGAAAATATAGCTGAGTGTAACTTACAAAAACCAAACTCTCAAGCTACAAAATGCATCTCCTCACAATAGCACTTGGAGAAGGGCTGAAGACAAACAAAAAGTGAGCAGAAAAGAGATCAGGGTTCTGAAATTGAGATGACAGGCTCCACAATGCGGTGTGATGATGGTGTTATAAATCACCCATTCAAGATTAAGCTAGACTTTCCCTGGAAGCATATCATGGAGTGTGCACAAGGGCTTTTTGATAAAAGGGGTCTAGTTAAAAGATGTTAAAAAACGAACTTCAAAAGCACAGCAGGCTGCCAAGACATCTCCGGATACCTCACAGACAGTGGGGAAGAGTCTATGGATTCAGCTTACACCAGGGACAACCAGGCTGGACCTACAGGCTTGTGTTTTTCTTCCTTGGTTTGCAGAAATGTTATCCAACATATTTTCCCTAAGATCATCCTCCTAGAGGAGTGAGGCACCAAGCCAAGTGGCACATAGAGATGCTCCTTTGGTTGTTTACTAAACAGATCTAAAACAAACCAACATCTGTAACCTGGAATCAGAGCCAGTAAGATGTGGCTGAAATTCTCAAGGACTGTAACTGAGACATCTAGGTTTTAGATTGATGAAATGTTAAAGGTAATGCTAGCTGCTATAACAAATAAGCACACACATACAGTGGCTCAAACATGGTAAAAGTTTGTTTCTTGCTTATGTAAGGTGCCACGTGACTATTTTGGAGCTCTCTTCCCAGTGGTGACTCAAGGACCTAGGCCCTTTCCATCTTGTGGCTCAGCCATCTCTGACACATGTCTTCCATGGCTGCCTTGCTTGTCTGCATGAAGCTGTGGAAAAGGAAAGAATTTGGGGTATCATGTGTGGGGCATTTTAAGGACCAGGTCTGGGAGTGGCATATAACTATGGATTGTAAGGGGCTAGGAAATACAGTCTAACCATGTGTCCAGGAAGAAGTAGGGCATACCAAGTCTTTGCCTTTGCTGATGTATTATTGTTTGTTTAAAATCACTTTGGATTCTCAGTTACCTTTTTGTTTGCCCAAGTTCTTCATGTTTTGACTTTGAAGGTAGCCAGAGATAACTAACCATGCTTCCTGCCCTCCACTACCTCAGCCCCGTGGGGAAGCAAGACTCCATTCTTATTGTCCCATGTGCTAGGTGCCCCTGCCTACCTTCTACTGCAAAGGTTAGAAGAGGTGATACTGTGCTCATGTTCATGGCCTCCCTAGCAACTGAGGATGGCCACGTAATAGGTTCTAGCCAACAAGTAAAATCAGAAATCTACAGTAGGCCTTCTTAGAAACCTTTTATTTTCCTGATAAAATGGCAAGGTGTTGCTGGTGTTTTCACTCTACCTTCCTTCCATCCTGGATGCAAATTGGATGCCTCCAGCCACAACAGTCTTCTTGCTTCTAGGACCTAACAGACAAGATGGAAAAGTCAAAAGAATGACAGAGAGAATGGCCCTCAAGTTGTAGGACCACTGAGCAGTATCAGCAAATGTATGTCAATCAGGCATGTTTCTGCATCCAAGCCAAGCTCCCCTCGCCCCAACTCATGAACCACTAACAAACATATTGATGTAAATACGGAATGCAGATTTAAGAGGGATGCCGGATACCCTCAGAGATGAAGATTCTTTGGGAACGCAACAGTCATCCCTCACCCCAATTGGTTGAAATGTTTCCAAATAATAATTAAGTTGTGCTTCAAATGGGGAACACACCAATGTAATATTTCTTGAATGTTACCCATTTTAACACAGACAGATGTTATTCACCATTTGGATTTTTCTCACCAGCACATTTTTCTTTTGGTGGTTTGGGATGTGATCTCAGAAATTTTTATCCTGCATGAAATCTCTGAAATGACAGTTGAACTTCTTGCCTTTCCTATTATTGCCCATTTTCTTCTCTGACTTTGTTCTGAGACACATTTTATTATGGTACTTGTCTTGTGGTATTTAAAAATATTTATTTGGACCACATTGATTAGAAGATAGAAATATATGAGCACTAGTACCTGAACATCATTTGGCCTGAACTAGGCTAGAGTTTCTATCACTCTGAATCAAAATAATAATAATAACACTAATAATAATTTTCCATGCCAAGGATTAGTCTAAATATCATCATGAGGTAGATGTATGAACATATGAAATAAATTTTTAAGCACTTTATTGCATCAATTTGCAATTTTTTATTCACTCAAACTATTCCAGATAATAGTGATCAGTTTTTGATCCTGCACCTTTTTCAAATACTACAAAGACACACTTCTTTAGAAATGTTATGTAATTCAGAATTTTCACTTTGTTCAGTAAAACCATTCCTTTGATTATTTCAGTTAGGTATTATGATGCCAATTTGTGCATTTGAGCCTATGCTTACAGTGGTCAGATGGTTGATGAAAAATCAAGGTTGAAAGAGGGAAAAGTATCATAAAAAAAGTCCCTGTATATATTTCAAATTAAAACCCCAACCACGTAGACGAGCCAATGGGAAGGATTGGCTGCATATTGCATTCACATAACCTGCTGCGTTAACGATGGAATTACTGAGCAGGGCCAGAGGGAACATGGTCAACCTCATATCTCATAAGCCAAGGCCATTGTGTCTCTAGTACTGCATATTCCAAGGCTATCAATTCCGGAAGCCTTTGTCCATTTTTAACTAATGGAAAACTCTGGGGCCTCGATAATTGTTTCTGAAGAAAGAAATTCAGAAAGTTTAGGATATAAATTTCTGTCCGTAAAAACTAAGTTATCTTGCTGTTCTGTAAAATGCAACGATTTGGAATGTGTGCCCTCGAAGTTTGCTACATTGAAGAAAATTATGTCATTTTGTTATCAGACAGAGCATCAGCAGAATAAATCCCAGGTCAAGATGGAATTATTGGTCTGCCTCCTTGCCTGATCTGTGGTTTAGCACAGGAGAAAGCAAACTTGGGCCAAATCTGGCCCGATGCCTGTTTTTGAGCAGCTTGCAAGCAAAGAATTCTTTTCACATGTTTAAACTATTGGAAAAAAATATTAAAAGAAAAATACTATTTTAAGATGTATGAAAGCTTCATGAAATTTAAATTTGAGTATCCTTAAATAAAGTTTTATTGGAACACAGCCTTGCTCATTCCTTTACGTATTGCCTTTGGGTGCTATAGCGTGACAAGAGCAGAGCTGAGTAGTTGGAACGGATAACAATTTGGCATGCGAAACTGAAAATATTTACTGGCTGGCCCTTTTTAGACAAAGGTTGCCAGCACCAGGTTGGCTGATGTGTTTACCTGTGAGCAGATAAGGAAGGATTTTTGTCCCTCCTTTCCCAGTGAAACCTGGAAAGGTTAGAATGTTGCCCCCAGTGCTGATATGGGTCTCATGGCTATTTTTTGGAATTCTTTCTCTTCAACAAAGTCAACCTTGACTTCCTCTTTCTACCTCATTCTTTATTCCCGGGTCTTTGCTAGGTAAGCAGTAAGGTGTTAGCTGAGGGTACTGCAACCACCCAGTGGTCCCCTGCAGACCAAAAAGAGTCACCTCTAAGATTACTGAGCCATCGCATGGTGTAGCCTGCCAAGTCCTTGTACCATACATGCTCCCATTCCTTTACCCTGTAGTTATAGTATTAATTTAGGGATGATGAGGGGAAAGTGGTCTCTCTTTATCTATTAATTCCTTGGAGGAAGTTCTGTTCAAAATGAATAGTCTTGAAATGTGTGATAAAGTTACCTATCAAGACCACTTTTACAGAGAGATTTAAATGTGATAATAAGAATAAAAGAAAATGAAGTGACATTGAGGGCATCTTCTTTTATAACAGCTCTTGGTCTTGACTGTTAAGCACACTGTAAAATGACTTTTATACATTTATGGATTGAAATGGTTCTGCTGAAATTTTAAGTGTTAACATTGTTCAAACTTCCATTACTAATGCCTCTCACATGGTTACAAAACAGTTTCATATTTGACATTTTGATCGTACTAACCTGGGACATTTTACACTAAAGCTCTCATTTCATGAGGTAGGAAGGCTCTGCTTATTTTGATTTTAGCACCTTTCTATAGGAAGCTGATACATTAGATTTGTACATATTACCCCAATGCATTCTCTGAACTGATCGACACAGAGGATATTTTGTAGAGATAGAGAAAATTCCATTGTTTTGTTTGTCAGATTGGCATCGGTGGAAAACAATGGTGTTTTTCCCCCCTCAACCTTGTTCCTTCCTTTGTAGATTTTCTTGTTTGCTTTTCCTTGAATCTGCTACTATTCAAACTAGAGTCCATAAACTGCACTTTATTTTTCATAACAGCTTTATTGAGATATAATTCACATACTCTACAATTCACCCATTTAGAGTGTACAATTCAGTGTCTTTTAGTACACTCATGGAGTTTTGCAAACATCACCTCGGTCAATTTTATTACGCCAAGAAGAAAGTCTGCACCCCATAGCTGTCACCTCCCAATCACCACCTCCCCTGCTCCCCAGCCCCTGGCAACCACGAATCTACTTTCTGTCTCTATGAATTTGCACATTCTGGACATTTCATATTGGTGGGGGGGGGGAACATCATATGATATGTGGTCTTTCATGACTGTGTTTTTTTTCACTTAGCACAATGTTTTCAAGGTACTCTGCCTCGTTCTTCAGTCCTTTGCTTGTCATGTCTTTCTTACAAATACAAAATTGTAAAAAAATGAATAAATATGTGTACAAAAATATTTAACTTATTTAGGTATGCCAGCTCTATCGGAGTCATCTTTGTAGCCACCAGAGCAAGTAGCAATGCTAATACCCTACAAGTGCTTGAGTACACAAATGTATGCTTGATAAAGCCAATGCTAGTTACTTACTTGGTCCTTAAAAATCTCCCTCAATACAGCTGTAGACACATCAAAGAGAAAGGCCAGATCATTAATAGAATATGTCCAGAGTTCTGCTTTAGAAATCATAATGTGGACACCATTGATTTTTCTGCTGTTCGAAGCTACTGCTGCTGCTTTGTCGTCTTCTCCCTGTGTATTGAGTGCAGGAACCTCCTTGTGCTGTTTTGGGTCCTCCTTGGTAACCCAGGGTGGCTGCATCAGCACCTTCTTAAAATATTGCCGTCACTGAGATAAGAGCTTTGGGTAGATGGATAAATTGAGGTTTGTAAATATTTTGCTTATTTTTTCCCACAGTTTTGCAGAAGAGAATAAGGTGTTATTTTGTTATAAATTAGTCCTTTATAAAGTTGAGGTCATTTTTAACCAGGCTGACTTTGGTTGAAGATAATATGAGCCGTGACTTTGACCTTGATGGATGCAGTGTACTCATTCTGCTTTTAAAAAATTAAGAACCCAGGACAAGAGGTATTAAAGAATAGTTCGCTTATTAATATATTATGTAAATGAGAGGAGTTTGGATTTGAGACTACCTCGGTCTTTCTTTCCTTCACCCCACTCCGTGCTTCCTGTGTAAATGATCACGTCCCAGTTTCCCAGGAACGGCCTGTGGAAACCTGTCTGGTGTTCTAATTGTTACCAAATCCAGGCAGATGTTGGCTCTGGTGTTTACTGGATAGAAATAGAGCATTGGCTTTCACTTTCATACCTAGACCTGTCCCCCATTATCACAGAGGATGGAGAGTCCGCTTAAGTTATAAGCCGGCTAATTGCTTCCTCAGTTGAAGACCTAAATGAGATTTAAAGTGAAATGCCTATCTCCAAGGGCTAAGTAGCCAACACACAATAGGCAATTGAGATAGCAAAGACTCATTTAGAGAAGGTTATTTTGTTCCTTTTCTTCATCCCTCCCTTCCACCCTCTCTTTCTTCCTTCTTTCCTTTAACATCTTTCTCTCCTTTCTTTCTTTCCTCCTCCAGTTCCTTCTTTCTTCTTTCTTTTCCCCTTTCATTTAACCATTATAAATATGATGGGGTTGTGTCTGTGAGCTTTTGCTGGTAATTAAATAAATTATTTATACATTTAACACAATCTTGAATTACTAGGTGATCATCTTAGGCACTCACAAGTATAAGAGCCCTTGAAAGCAATATCCGAGCATAGATATTCCATAGCACGTCTTACAATCTAAATATTGCTTTTAGTGTAATCGAAGCAGCAAGAGTAGTCACAGCAGTTGATGGACTATTTTTCAAATTGATTTCAAAAATGTATTTAAGGGGATGATCTTCTAGTCTAGATTACCTATTGATTTTTAATATGAAAAGCTCATTATGTAAGCAGTAACGGCATATAAAAACCTAGCAAACCTTTGCATAAATCCTTTAATTGAATTTCCAGAGCCTGTGGTTCTACTTTTTTTTTTTAATTAAATCTATTTCTTTTTTTAAGTGTTACTGTGTAATTTGCATGCTGTGAAGAGGCCCTGTCCCAGATAAAGTGCCATTGATCCTTATTAAACCTCACCTCTGGGCTTGCTTAAAACTAACTGGAAAAATTAAAGTGTTCATGCCGCAATGCACTTACAGCTTATGTGATAGGATTATGGAAAAAATAATAAAACTAATTTCCAGGAGAGAATTTATAATGTGAGATTTTATTTTTTTTCAATTTGATAATTAATAGTGAAATCATATCTCATATATAAATCATAGTTTTGCCTATAAACTGAAATGGCAATTAGGAAAGATAATATATACTTGATGTAAAACCATCATGTTACGTACAAATAATCTTTTGACACTTTAATTTTTTAATTGTGGAAGGAAAGGATTATGAATTCAAGTCAAACACATTAAATGGTGGGTTTCATTTGAAAAATCTGATTCTTTTACTATGCACTATATTAGTAGATTTTTAATATTAGTGTGAGGAAGTATAAAAGATATGGAAAAAGATATTCTGATTATGTTCATGCTAAAATGTATGTATTAGAATTACCAGGGGAAAGAAAAATATAAAAGCTGCAATTGGTTTTTCTATTTTTTAATACCTAACATTTGTTATTTTAAAAGCAATAAAATCCCCTAAAGAAATATTCATAATCAATAAGAACACAAAATATGGAATATATTAACTGAGTTATAAAAATGTTTGTAGTATAGCACAAAATGAAAAACACAGCAAGTTATGTACGGTTTAAAGTGTAATCAATTTTGAGGTTGTATACAAGGATATAAATGATAAACACAAGTAGTAGCATTTTTAGTAAAGGCTGTTACAAAATACTGTATTTATGGGCTATTCCATTCTTTTTATAGCTCATTAATGTAGAAAACAAACACAGTGTATCCATCTTCTCAGACAGTTAAAATTCCCTTAAATGATATTTTTAAATGTAAATACTGAGCTCATTTGATCTGGTTCTTCTTTAAGCATGTGTTAGCTTGAATGGGCAGATACACCATGCTGGGGTTCCTTTTTAGACCCTGGAAAGAAAAAGTGATGATAATGATGTATCACTCTCCCTCCGTAAAACAGGACCAAAGCTAACACTTTTACAAATGGCTTGACAGCACCCCTCCTCTCACAAGGTTCCATGCCTGCCCCCTAAATCCCATCCCCACCCCAAGGAGAGCCTTCCCACCATTGGAGGCTGCATTATTTCCGGGCCACGAGGGGGCTGTTGAGTTACTGGTTTACTGGCTGGCAGGAGAGAGTTTAATTCTGGTTCCAAAGGTGCTTAATTTCTTCTGGTACCTATGAATATGCATACAGTGTGTGCTCAGCAATCTAGCAGTTCAAACTAGACAGCTGGTTCTGGTGGGGAGGTTTTTTATCTTTATTTTTATTTAGTTTTTGTTTTTTTCTCCTCTTCCCCTTGGACAAGTCCTTTCTGATTAATTTGAATCTGTAATGTAATTTCATTTACTTATTCCCATTATTTAATTTGGCTTTGATATTTCCACCATGGTCCCTTTTGTCCTTTCATTTTGTCATTGTGTAGAAGGCATAGCCTCTATTATGATCAACAGGGAGGTTTTGCCATGGCTGGAGGAGTCACAAACTTAGATATCCAGCCTGCCTAAAATATAAGCATGGTTTAGCAATATTCCATTGTTTTCCTTAATGTAGGAATATTTGGGAAAAAAAAAACCAAAATTTTGGAAAGCAGGAAAAAGTGTTTTAGTCGTTTCCTTTCTCTCTGTTTGGATTATCCTATATATTCCAGCTCTGCATGGCTTCCTCCATCCGTACAGCTAACCAGCCAATATGGATTGAATACCTATTGTGTGCCGGGCACTTCCTCAGAGAGTAAGGAGGTAAATGTGAATTTGGATTAGTCAGTGCCTTCCAGGATCTCATTATCTAGTGGGGAACACAAAAACATGCAAATAATTTTAACAGGTAGAAACAAAGACCAAACTAAGCCCGGGAGGAGGTTGGGTTTAGAAAATGTTTCCATTATAATTTTTAAGTCTGTTTAACTTATGACTATAGTTTATTTGGAGTTTATAATTTACAAAGTAATACTGTTGGAGGTAAATACCATGATACCAAGTACTATGAAGATTATGGTTCTAGAATGAAGCCTCTTTGTGGCATGACAGTGTAAGAGATGATGCCTTACATAGTGAAAATGGAGAGAAGACACATCCCATTCCCTGGAATAGGCAGCATTGGTCTGGTTGCCTCCCAAGAGACCACTGTCACAGGGAGGGTCCACACGAAGGTCCATCTGTACAACGTGGGCAGTCATCTGCAAGGTGGGGACCGGGCACCAAATAAAGTGGCAGTATCTGGCCTGGGAGACTGAACAGTGGTCACAGGCAGTATTCACAGTTTCCCAAGCTAAGACTCAGGACTCAGGGCAGGAATGTATAGAGGCCTCTAATAATACTGACCGAGTGGTGCCACCTCGTTCCCTGCTCCCTCCTGGGGCAGGACAGCCAATGGTAACTACCATGGAGTATCTAAGAGGCAAGAGAACTGAGAGGCTAATGCCGAGGATTCTCAGGACTCTACAGCCCAGAAACTCGGGCTGGTCAGGTCCCATCTGTGCACCTTGAGGCAAATAGATGGGTTACAGAATTGAGCTCAATCTTACGGAGTATCAGAAATAGTGAACCTTCTGGAGCTTCACTGCCCATTATGGTAGCCACTAGGCACATGTGGCTATTTAAATATAAATTAATTAATATTAAAAATTCAGTTGTTCAGATACACTTGCCATATTTCAGATCTCAGTAGCTATGTATGGTGAGCTACCATATCGGATGACGCTGATATAGAACATTTCTGCTATAGCAGAATGCTCTAGTGGACAGCTCTGCTCTAAAGCAGAAGCCTCCAAAGTGTGAAGAATGATCCCTGAGGTTCCAAAAGAAAACATTACAACTTCCCTTTATCCATTAAACTCTTTCATTTATTATTAAATATCTCAACACGCTTTCCAGGTGACAGGTACTGTTTTAAATGCTTTGCATATATTTACACATATTATCCTTTCAAATATTCTTTGAAGTAGTACTGTTGTTATCCATATTTTACCGATGAGGAAACAGTGCACTGAGGAAGGAGGTGGCAGAGTTGGGATTCCCACTGAGCGGTCTGGCTCCAGGGTTCCATATTCTATAATGGCTGCATATTGGCTCTCAATTAAAAAATATTATTGTTTAAAAATATTACACAGGTGCATTGACATGGTGCCGTATCCAGTTCTGTATGAAGTGCAAGGCATTTTGAAGTCAGCCTGGCTACTTCCCCAGGCAGAGGTTCCATAGCAAAGTCTCTGCTCCTTGTGGACTTTAGCTTTTGAAAATGCATTGTAGTTTTGCATGTGTGCTTAGTTAAATGGATTGAGACATTAGACTATCTGGCTTGAGCTAAAGCAGCCATCACAAAATGAACAAGAGACTTGAAAATATTTGGACAAACAGACCAATGTTTGAATATAGTCCTTAGAAAGCAAACACAAGCAAGCAATAGGAAAAGAACAGCCACTTCAGCTACTCCTAACATGAGCCCTTCATCTGGTATAAGGTAAATGTAATGACATGCAATTATGGTTTGATCAGATCTTAGAAATAAATAAAAAAATAAAAATATAAATTAGCAGAGATATGTGAAATTACCTGCACTATTTTTAAAGATGAACGTCACCCTAATCCTATACCATGCCTGTAAATTAGTAGCTAATAGAATGATCCAAGTTTATAATTTGTAAATAAATAAGTAAATACACACCTCTTGAGGTATATGCAGCTAATTTTTCTAACTAAAAGTGTACTTTCATCAACTCAAGAGAGTTAAAAGCAGTCTGGAGCCTCTTGGGTTTAAAAAAAGAGTCTGTGGCCTCTGCCCATCTTGGTTTTCACTGCTTAGTTGGGATCCTGCTTTGTTTATCCTCTGCCTACTAGAATAACATCCTTTCAGTAGATTTGGAAATTCTGAAATAAAAGGTTTTGTAAGAAAAAAACAAAGTCATTGGTTGAAACAAAGAGTCATGGCATAGATACTGAACGTTGGATGGGAACTTTGCTGGATGTGCCTTTGCTTATCTTAGCCCTGGGAGAGCTGTCCCTTGCCTGTATCCCTTAATTTAAAGACATTCAAAAATTTTTTTCAAGTACATCCTGGTACCAACACATGAATGCATTAAGCTGAGTTGATGGAATTCTGAGAAAATGGAAAGATGGAGGATTTCCCCAGCATTCTGGCCATACTTGCCAGAACTTTTTCAAGAATGCCATGCATGTCTTTTGCTCAGGGCAGGGTGTGTGTGTGTGTGTGTGTGTGCGCGCGCGCACATGTGCTGCAGAGGTGATTATAAGAGACCTGCATTTGTGAAAATTGTGCAGACATTACACATGCCTTATGAACCTTTTCTCCTCATCTTGTGACTGGAGCTTTAAAATAAAGTGTCCAATTTCTGTGCAGAAAGTGAACCCTTCCTTGCCCAAAGATTTCTTAACTCTCTCTTATCCCTGGTTAATGCTGAGCTACCCAACATCAGCAGTTTTGCTATGTTTTATCCTCCCTCCTTCCCTGCCTGCCAGCCTGCCTGCCTGCCTGCCTGCCTGCCAGCCTTCCTTCCTTCCTTCCTCCCTCCCTTCCTCCCTCAGGGTCTCACTCTGTCTCCCTGACTGCAGTGCAATGGCACAATCATAGCTCACTGCAACCACAAACTCTTGGGCTCAAGCAATCCTCTTGCCTCAGCCTCACGAGTACATAGGACTATATGTAAGCACCACCATGACTGGCTAATTTTTAAAATTTTTTGTAGAGATTGGGTCTCACTATGTTGCCCAGACTGGCCTTGAACTCCTGGCCTCAAGCAATCTTCCCACCTCAGCCTCCCAAAGTGCTGGGATTATAGGCTGATATGTTTTACTTACATATGCTTTTAAAAAATCTGTTTTTAAAGAATAACTTAGAACGTGTTTGTTATTGTCACACCTATTCTGAGATGTATAATATCAATTTAGATGGACTGATGGATCAGATGGCTCTCTGTCTTTTTACATCACAATTCCACAACCTCCATCAGTGAAGCAGAGGTTGAGAGACGTCTCTTGTTTTTTTCCTGATGTCAAATGGCTCCATAATTTTTTAAAAAATTAACCAATATTTATTGAATGTTACCGGGCCCTCTGCTAACTGCTCTACATATGATTTCTAATTTCCTGACCATCTTGTGAAGTGGCTACTATTATTATCCTCATTTTCCAACTGAAGAAACTGAGGCTTAGACACGTCAGGTAATCAGCCAGGTGTTCCACAGCTGGTAAGTGGCAGAGCACTTACTGGCACCAAGGATGTTTCTCAGGACCATGTTGTACAACAGTCAATGGTATGACGCAGGGCATATGTCTCATTTTTCCTAGGAAGGATCCATCTCTTTCATCTGTTTCTCCGAGTGTAGCAAGAGTACCAGGTGCATAAAAGACAAATGGTACAATCTGTTTAATGAAAGATATGCAAAAAAAAAAAAAAGTCATCCATTGCTGTTCCTGGAGATGGGTAGGAAGTGGGGGCCCAGATTTTCTGTACTGAAGTTTATTCATGTAGGGAGCCTACTTGAAGGAAAAGAGTAATAAATTTGATTTGGAACTTGGAAGGGGCCCCTAGACATGAGGGTCCCCTTCAGCTTACCCTTCCTTAGCTTTAAGATTGTGCCAAATTTTGCAAAGCCAAGTTGAAGATGCTTCTCTCAATGTCCATGAGTGTTAGACTCCTTCATTTTCTTCTCTTCTTTTTTTAATGCACTCATATGTGAAAGATACTTTTACCTTTTTGATTTGGTGTTGAAAGTCATTTGAAAAATACTCTGTCTTTACTCTTTGAAATGCATTTACCTTAAAGAAGGTTGCATGTTGCCTTCCTCAGAGAGACCAGCTTCCAGGGAGGTATGCCTCTGCTTTCAGGGAAGTCTTCCATCTCCAAAAGCATTGTCTGACATGGAAGATTTTTTAAATGCTTTCCTTCCTGCCAACATCTGGGTAGATTTTTTTTTTTTTTTTTTTTTGGTAGTTTCTTAATGGTCTTTAGCGAAGGAAGTAAGTGACACTGATCAGTGAAGGCGGACAGTAAGATTTATAATGTATTTGTGCTAGCTGATTGCCAACAGAACCGGCCTTTCCCAGCGGTGCTGTACGCAGACTTGGAAAATCAATAGGGATTAACCTTTGACCCCCTTCACATACTTATACTGTGGGCTGCATCGCTTACCAATATTTCATCTGTTTCACTTAGCTGCTGTTACTTACTCAATAATGTGTGGCCAATCTCACAAGATACTAATTAATTTTTTAAAATGCAGCATTACTTGGAGCTGTGATATCACACCTTTGGAAATCATGGCCCTTTTGGTTTAATTATTAAACTCACATTAATTAGCCTTAATTTTAAAAATTGGAAAGAGACAGCAGTACAACGCAAGGGTTTGCTTTGCTCACAAAAACTCTCTTGTGGTAACAGTGGGGTTGTGGGGGACTTCTGTGGTTGTAACAGAACAGGTGTCCCCTGGGGTGTCTTGGGGGATGGACCCCTTTTAGGAAAGCTGCTAATTTTATGTTTTAGACACTTATTTTTTCTGTTAAAGGGTCATTTGTAGTTAGAAAGATAGCTAGATAGATAGATATACTATCCTGCAATGAAGTAAACTCGGTGCATCATTTTTGAATGAATCAAAGTGAACTTTAATACATGGTCTTTTGCAAATGTATGTAGTGGTTTGTATAAACATGAATTTGTGTGAGCTGCTCTTAATTATTATTACTGCATAGGATGGAAAAGGAGCAAAATTTGCAGCGTTATACTTTTTTACCTTTCTCTTTAAGCTTTGGCATATATTAAAGTACTATACATTTGTCTTAAAAATTGAAATTGTTGTAGATTTTCTTCATCTAAGATCTTTTTGTTCACAGATTTTTTTTTTTCTTTTTTGCAAGTATACCTATTCCCCAGAGTTTACTTACAGTTTGCTATTGATCCGGCAGCTGGTATTTGAATTGGTCGATGTACTCTGTAACTTGTTTAAGATACCCTACCTGAGCTATTAGTTTAAATAATGTATTCATAAATTGATTAATCATTACAGTAAGACTTATTAGCTGCATTTATATCTGCGTGTTATCCACAATTGACTTGTAGTCTAATCATCACGCATACTTAAGCAGAAGTTGGGTTTTACATTACAATTTAATAATTATCGAGGTGGAAAACAATAGTATTTATGTGTAGAAGTTGAGTGGATGCAGGGCTTTAAAGGTTGGGCTCGTGAAGCAGGTTGCTAACTTTACTTTTCCCAGGTGAAATAGATCATCCTCCCCCAACCCCAGATGAATTATAGGAAGTGAGCCCAGTTTTGTCAGCCACACAGAAGTGATTGAGTTTGCGGAAGCTGTCCTGAAGTCAGGGTTCTGGAAGATGGATGTGGTAGAGGAGAGAGAATATGAAGGGATATAGCCTTTGTCTCCATTTCTCTCGAAGTTACATCATGGTGGGGCTTTGTGTCTTTCCACAGGTTTTCCAGGATGATGCCACAAGGCTCGTATACGTGGTAGGACACTCCTGGTCTGCTCTGCCCAACAAGGAGGCAGACAGTCACCTTACAGATGTGAGGCAACAGCAGAGTGAGGCCCCCTTGGAACCAGGAGACACTCTGGGACAGATGTTGAAACACCTTCCAACAGGGGTTCCCAACCAGGAAGGAAACAACTCAGCTGAATACAGGGCTTAGGGTTACATGAACTTTTAAAAAAAAAACAAAAAAAAAACTTTATTTATAGGGTAATTTTATATCCATAGCAAAATTGAGTGGGAAGTATAAAGAGTTCCCACATACTCCCCAAACCCCCTCAGTTACATGCAAACTACATGCTAGATAAAAATAATCTTTTGAGTGGTAAGTGTTAAATTATGGCTTTGCCCAACTCAGTCCTTTCTGACTCCCTGAGGAGCCCCTGTTTCGAGTTTCTTTTGGGGGTGAGGATCTGCCAGACTCGCTCTCCCTCAACCTCCTTAGGAGCCGAACCTTTTTTTTTTTTCCCTTCCATTTGGTTGGAAATTCATTTTGCCTCGCCAAGTGATTTTTCTACTTCATGATCCCCCCTTTCAAACATTATTCAACAACCTGCTAAATTAATATATGCTGTATTCTTTCGGTAATGGTGAGGGGAGCCTGTCTCGCAGCGTGCGTTTGTTCAGCTCTGTGTTGCAGGCGCACTGCCCGCCGCGTGAAGGACATCTGCTCACAAGTGAGCAATTGTGCTTCTGATTCGGGGCAGCACCTCCGCCTGGATGCCAGCTCCAGATGAAAGAACAGATTGCCGCAGAGCCGCTTTTCCAAGGATCCCTCCCCGCAGCATGGGGCTTCATGCATTATTGAGAGCAAACCTACTTTCCCCCTGCCACTCCTCCGTGCACTTATTTTGCCAACCTTATTCAGAATGTCAGCACGGATCACTTTTCAACAAAGGCATAAAGGGCCAAGCAGGAAGCTTCAGCAGATACATTATTTATAGTGTTTAATTATTATTGTACAGAGTTATTAAACTTCTTGGTTACCTAGGAGCCTGTGTAGCTGCTGAGATGAGTTTGCTAAACTTTGAATAATGTACATTTTGTTCAAAACCAAAATCTCTCTGTGAATGCTGTTACCATATACCTGAGGTCTATGTGGGGTGTGTGTGGTGGTATGTGGGTAAATGTTTAACAACTGGCTCTCTTGGTGGGAGATGGGAGAACAAACCCTGTTTTGTAGTGTTTGCTGATGACTATGGTGTAAATACTCATATCATGGCTGATTTCAAACAGCCAACATGAGGTCACTGGGCTTGGAGTTGGAAAGAGATGCATAGTCTCCACACCATTATTTATGTAGTATTTCCACTATGCAGACACAATATATGTTAATAACCTCATGAGCATAGATAATAGATATGCTAAGATTATTCAGAAATATTGAGTTTTGAGTATTTTTACCTTTGTTTTTCACATAGCTTATGTAGACATATTTAATCATAAGTTTATATAATTTAATATTTATTAATGGGTGTGCCCAAGAACCAGCTCATAAAATTGTTGAACATTTAGCAGTTGGCTCTCCTAAGCCAGTCAGTCCCGGCTGAAGCACATCGCTGGGTGTGTTTAATTGACTGCCAGTTTTAAATTGCACCTTGGGTTCGGATGAAGTTCAAGATCTCTTCCTAATTTAGGCTCATTCCTAACAGGGTATCTCTGCATGATTTTCCACTGGGGCGTGATGAGCCGGTTGGCATGCTGCTAAGTGTCCTCGACAGCAAGCAGACACATGTACCCTGGTTGGTACATCCCAGACGATTCTGTTGTGCTGATATTAAGGACAACAGTATTTTGCCAGAAGCTATAACGAGATGATTTTGTAACAACAGCATGGTGACACCAGACTATGTTTTGCAATTTTCTTTAATATTTATGCTGGATAAATAATTTATCTCTTTTTTCAGGTTTTTTTCTTTTCCTTTTTTTTTTTTTTTCTTTTTTTCATCTCGAACGTGTTGGTATAGACAGGTGCTAGTTTTCTCTGAATGAACAAAGCAAGGATTTGGTTATTTTCCTCCTGAAAAAGCAGGTGCATCAGCAGAGTTGAACCTCTGGGAATTGTCTCCCTGGCGTGGTGTCCCCTCTACTAATACCACCTAATGAGATCTATTAAGGACCAGCCCGCAAGTTTGAAGGGAGTCACTTATTTGTGTTCCCTCTTTGCATGGTGTTGTAACATCTGGACCACCATGCACTGACGTTTTGGAAAACTGTTTAGGACTCATTGCAGATGTTCCTTCTGGTGCAGAATGCAGAGCATTAGTGCCGTTAACATTAGGAACGAGGTCACTATTAGTGGTGGGGAGTCTGTCCTGTGCCTTGTGGTATGTTTAACAGTATCCTTGGCCTTTGTCCATTAGATACCCTCTCGCCCAATAGGATAATCAAAAATGTCTCTAGACATTGGCAAATCCTGTCTGGGGGGTGCATAATTGCCCTTTGTTATTGCCCCATGATTATTAACCACTTAGAACATACAGGAAAGGAACAGTGGAGATTGCCTCATTGTACTTAGCCTCCCTTCCCTCTGGCTTCCAGGAACCATCAACCAACACCCCAACACTAAAATTGGAAATAAGGTAGTTTCTATCACTGAATCAACTTCTGCCCAGGGAACCCAGACCAGAGGGAGAAAAGCAGTATTTCTACCCAAGGATCACTGTCCCACGTTTCCCAGGCTCCTAAAACGGTGCAGAGAGCATCAGAAACAGGGTCTCCACAGTAGGTAGAACTGGGACCTTTTCTCTGTCAGGCTGTTGCTTGCTGTGGTCACGGCCTGGTTTCTGAACTTTGGAGCAGGCAGGGATCTCACTGGGAACTGGAGAGTGGACATTTTGGAGGATTTGAAAGATTCCTGGTACCCTCCGCTGGGGATGGAGGGAATACAGGAGATCATCCTTATTTGGAAGAAGCTCTTTATCCCAGTACACTTGAAATTGGCATAGTCTCAACAGTTGGTCCATAGGAGAATTTCAGGATTGCTCTGTGAATGTTTCAAGTCTTTTCCCAGCAGCAAAACAGGTTTCGTGTAGCTCAATTGTAGGGGCAGAATTCATAATCGAGAGAAAGGGAACCTCCTGCAATTGTATCATATATAACTTGCACAGCGATACCCCTGAGCCCTTTTTTCAGGCCTAAGAGGGCTGAGATTGAGCTTTTCCTGAGTTTTCCTCTGCAAACATGAGGCTTTCTGACATTTCAGTGGATCTGCCACTGTGACATCTCAGCATGATCAGACTGGTGCTTTGCTGGCCTTCCCTTGTCCCTGAGTCCTCAGGTGGGTGACCTGAGAGCCTGTGGAGCTGCTGAGTGGGGCGATGAGATGCCAGTGCTCTGTGCTCACCAGGCGTCACCCAAGACTCTGGAAGGAATGGAAGGAGGAAGGCTCTGAGTCAGACAGACCTGGAATGTTCTCTCTGGGCCATTTAGGAACTGTGTGACCCTGGGGCAGTTGACTTCATCTCTCTAAATCTCAGTTTCCTTATCTGTTAAATGGGCATAATGGTATCTCAATGGCAGAGTAGTGGGATGATTAAAATAAATGATAAGCATGAAGCTTCTTTCTCAGCTCTGCCACAGAGTTGGCCTTCAGTGAGCCACATGTGTCATCACTATTCTTTTGGTCTCATTGCCACTGAGGTCATTCTCTCAGATAATGGCACCAGGCTGCCTTGTCCCTTCCTGCCTGTAGGACATAAACTGCCCAGTCTCTTCCTAAGGCGAGTGGGCCCTTTCAGAAACAGTTCAGGAGATCAATAGTTATCTGCTTACCTTTCTGGCTGAGATGAGATTTTATGCCTGTTACTAGCAGATCAATAATGAAAGCAGATTCTGTTAAGTTTTCCGTAGGAGTCATTAATCTCCCTCAGCCTCAGTTTCCCTATCTGTGAAGTGAGTCTAACCAGGATGATAATGAAGAGTTAGGTCAAGTGAGGTTGGCAGCCAGACACCCACTACCAGCTGCAATATAAAAACATATGTTCTCTCCAAACCCCCAGGTCAGCGGAGGTCATTCAACTTGGAATAATGAACTGCCACAAGGAGAATTTTTTTTTTTCCTCTTTACTTGGCCAAATATCCAAGTGGAAGCTCTCACTCTGTGAACCTGCTAATGTACATTTCATAATCTACAAAATGCCTTTGGAGAGAAAACAACAGGGACATCTGTGATCCCTTCGTTCCTCTAACAGCTCTTCCAGTGAGACTTAAATTTTCATTCCTCCCTTAGAAGGTTTCAGATGTGTATGTATATATGCATGGAACATTCATTTTACATGTTTGAGCATTTAAGCTGAATTTGGACAAGCTTTATATTTCTAGAAAGTTCCAACTCTGTTTCTTTATGATCTCACAATGTCACTCTCCAGGGTAAAAGAGTAGGATGGAAGTGACCAAGGACCGAGCGCCTGAGCTGGGACTTGTAATGATGATCAGATGAGGTCACTGGGAGGGTCAGAGAGAGTTTGGAAATCCTCATAACTTGCCGTCTGAAATCTAGGACCACAGTTCTGGCTGGAGCACTTGTCCCTAAAGCTGCTGATAACCAAAGGGTGTATTACGGGTGTGGGTAACAGTTGTGTGAGGAGGAGGGGGGCTGACAGATAGTCAGATGATTTTAATGTTTATATTCCACTGGGGTAAGCTCTAACAAAGACCCATCATTTCCCAGATAACCAATTCTTTTAAAAGAACATCTGTTGAAACTGGCAATTTACATTCTTCTTAAAATACGGAGCGACATAATTAACCCTCTGGGGAGACTAATATTAGTTTATTAGAGACAATTTCTAGTTGTGTTTATTTTTACACTAAATGATTTGCTCAGATTGGAAAAAAATATTTTTTTCTGGTTGTAGTGTAGGTTAGCTTTTATTTTGGGTTGACTTTTCCTTCTCAAGGACACACAGGGTCAAGAACCTAGTGATAATATACCATCCTAGGCATCTTCAACTGTGAACCAATGAACGTGCCTGATAGTGTTTGACATTTGACTAACTCAACATGGTACTAACCTTCGGGTATAATCAGTCTATTTTAAAGTGACCAAGTCTGTTACTGACACACATGTGCATGTATTTGTGTGGGTACCCTTGTCTCCAGCCATTGCTTGGGACTCCTTTGGTACTTGCCATTGCTGGGATTCTCTTGTGCTCCCTGCTGTAGTTTCTGTAAATTTATTTGCAGCCCCCACAAGGAGGTCATGAGCACTCGGTTGTTATCAACACTGGGCTAATCTCACACTGCTGGCTTGTGGGACAGAGGAGAAAGAAGACAGGACATTCTGACTCAGTCCAGAGATGGGGTGAAACGAATGACCCGCTAGTTGTTCAGACATCTTCTTTCAATTGGGAAGCACCTACTTAAGTGTCTTACCATTTTGTCCTTCTTTGTCTTTGACAAAACAGAGTTAGAACTTTCTGGAAACATAGTCATCTTTCCCCGTTGGATGTCACACCCCTTGGGGAAAGGACCTGTTTCTACATGATGAGTCTTCTACTATGGGGTGCCCCTTACTAAGTGACTCCCTACTTCTCTAGGCTAAACAGTCAGTGTCTCAGCCCATGACATGGCTCAGAGGACCACCCCCACCACTGTTTTCTCTGCTGCAAAACAAAATTTCTTAGCAGCAGCTCATAAAATAAAACTAGCAGTGAGCTCACAAGAAAGAGGCGTCCCGGGCAGCTTGGCTTGGCTCGCTTGCTGGCCCCTGAACTGGTCCCGAGTGACTGCACCAGCCTCCCTTCCTTCCCCTTCTCCCGCCTTGGCCAACTTTATGCTTCAGCCAAACTGAACTGAACTCAGCAGGCTGAGTCATCTGTGCCAGCTGTGCCCTCTCTCCAAGGCCACCCCTCCCGCTCTGGTGCACTTGTCTATTGGCAAACTACTCTCCATCCTTCAAAGTCCAGCTCTTGGCGTAGTATCTGCCAGGAAGCCCTCCCAGACCTTTGCTCACCTAAACAATTAATCACTTCCTCCCTTGTCGTGCCCTGATGCCACGAGTGTTTCTGTGTTGTGGCTGTCCAGTTATATGGGCATCTCTCCTATTGGATGACACGCTCCTTGGGGAAACGGCTATGTTTTTTTCTGTTCTAACCTGGTCTGGCGCCTAATAAGTGCTCAGCAAACAGCTGTGAATTTGGTTTTCTCCCTTCTCTCACACTCGTGTGTATTGAAGCTCTGCTGGCACTCGGTGTCTTGTTGTCAATGAAGTATAAGAGGGTGTGTTGCGTGCATGCGAGAGTGATTACAAAATCCAATCAAACTGGGAGTTGCTGACTCACACCTGGAGCTTCTTTATTTGCAAGCTGGAAGATGAGAGTTGAATTTGAAACCCCAGGAGAAGATTTGAGCATAGAAAGCTATTCTGAATAACAGTCACTTTGGGATCTAGGGATCCAAGAGTCACCCTCCATGCACCGTGGTTCCTTTCCCCACACTCCTCTCTCCTTCGTCAGCACTCTGCATCCCAGGTGCTGCCTGTGGACATCCTCACCGGCTCTCTCCCTGGACTGAAAATGTTTTAAGCGTGGCAGGTGATACTTGCCCTTCCCAATGTACAAAGGGAGTGTGGGGTGTGGGTGCACTTTGGGGCTGTTCTCTAGGTTTTGGGAACTTGTCATTCTCAGGTTCCCGGCCGACTGGTTTCACATCACAATTAAATGAATGCTCGGAGATTAAGAGGCACTGCAGCCTAAGTGGCATTTCCACAGAGAGGGAGGCAGATGGCTCCAGCGGGTGACAATGTATGGTAGCTTACAGAGAATGAGGGGGGAGGCTTGTGCCATAGGCCAGTAGGATTGGGTGAGGCACTCCATCTGAAGATGTGTTGTGTGTATGTGCGTGTGTATGTGTGTGTATGTGTGTGTGTGTGTTTATCTTCAAATTGAGTAATTTTTTTCCCTTTTCTATTCACTAGCAAGTTGGCAAGTTAGCCCATGCCACGGTCCACTGGAGGTGTGGCCTCTGTGAGTTTTTAGCAATTAAGTCCAGTCCTAGCCTTCCTACTTTCACTTTTCTCATCTATGTATAAAATGCACCTCACAGTGTATTACAATTAAACATAGTCAATGTCTGATCCACATTGGATTTATTGTATATAATGTGCAAAGCACTGGCTCTTCTACATCTAGTGACAGTAACCAGGAGACAGTCTCTGACCTTGGGGACCAAGCCCAGGGCCTGCCACTAGGAGGTATTCACAGAATCTGTGTTTCCCTTCCTTCCCAAAGGACACTGGCTTTATGTTGAAATTTTCTTTATCTATTGGCTCAGAGAAATTTTATTGTGGTGCTTATGTGCCCTGAATAATTTTTAATGACTTACAAAGTTATAATTCAGGAAATACTTAGTTCTGAGAGAATATACATAATCATATCAAAATGTGTTTTTTCCACCATTTGTAGCCTGTTGACAAATTACCAGGAGCCTTATACCTGATGTGCTGAATGCTTGTGTGCTGTGAGTACGGGAGTGGTGAGTTGAGTACCCAGTGTGCACACATCCACTTCCTACCTCCTTTACCCATGACAGACATCACTAGTCAATCAGAATTCTGGTCAGCACACTACTCCAAGTAGTCATCACTAACCACCTGCAGTCAGTGTCAGAGATATTCTTTACCATCCTGGCAAAGGAACATTTTGATGAAAGCAACATGGTTCTTCCTGCAGAGGACAGACTGGCCCCTTTACAGCGGTCACACTTTTGTGAATTTAAGTTCCAATGATGTGCTGCTGTTGGAGCTTGGCCTTCCTTCTGGAATAAGGCTGGAGAAACTTCAAGCCAGTTACCCAGTGTAATAATATGTGTGTTCTACTTCTGTTGTCTGTCTGAACCTGAAACTTACTCTTTAACCATAAGCCAGAGCTACATAAGAAAATGTCCTATGTCCCTCAGAGCAATCCTATCCCTATTTTAAAGATGAGAAAACCAAAGCACCTGAAAAACACATAACCAGGCCAAGAACATACAGCTGGGATGGTTGTCTGAGCCTCCAGAGTCCATGGTCTTACCCACTGCATGATATGTGATCATCATAAATTTTCACTCTATTTGGATAGATTAATGGTAACAGTACCATTCTAGATCTTTATAATGATGGAAAGGCAACAAAATTGGGAACCAGAAGCTTAGAGAAGGTTTAAATCTCCAAGTGATATCTTTCCTTTTGCATCTTGGATGGGTCAATAAATCAACATGATACAAACACAGAGCAATAAGCAAACAAAAGAAGATAAAAACAGCAACAATAAACATTTGCACCTCTTGAATTTTTTTTTTTTCAGGAGACATTCCAAAGACCCTTTTGTTGTGAAGTCCAGGAGTCTCTTGTGTGAGCCCCGCACGTGTACTTTGATTGGAAATACCCCATCTCCTGGGTTTGCATGGTCCTAGCTTAATGGATTGCACATCAGTCGCTTTTTGAGGAAAAGAAATTTCAGGCTTGGCCATAGGTCCTTGAGTCAGCACATCAAGCTTTTTGTCAATTAGCTCCCTCCACCCCCAATCTTTATGGTATGGCCTTTCCTGTAATTACAGTCAAGATCCTATAGCCGGAGGAAGGCCTGTCAGTTGAGTAAGGGGCTGATGTCCATCTCACGGTGACAGCCCATTCTGAGGGTTTTAGGCCTGTCCTTAGAGAGGCTTGTTATATCCTCCTTAGGTACTTTGCTGCGACCCAGTTCACCGCCATCAGATGAATGGAGGTGTCTTGTTCCGTGGCTGGACCCAAGAGGTCAAGCCCTTCGGACATGACGTACTGCAAAGTGGAGATGCTTCATTGATTTGTAGTTTTTAAATTAAAAATTATTATTTAATATGCATCTGTGTGCTCATAGGAAAAGATCTAGAAAGATTAGTAGCAGACAGTTGATTGCGTTTTACCCTGGGTGAGTGGGTTTGGGTAGGAAGTCATAGAAAGACAGTCATTTTTTTGTTTGTTTTTAACTTCAGACCAATCTGTCTTTTTTTTTTATTTTTAATTTTTTTTTTCAGTGAGCATGGATTACTCTTATAACTTGAAATTATTATATAGGTGAAGAATCAAAATCAGTCCATTTATTTCTAATTATCAGAAATTCCCTGAGAGAGGAAAATCTTAAATGGACAACCACAGTCTTCTAAACACCTGAAGTGGTGCCTTATGCTGAATTAGGGATTTTCATCTTTTGCTCTAGAGTTTTGGGAAGATTTGACTTGTACTTATTTTTGACTGTTTTCCACATGGTGCTGTTTGGCTGCACTGCCTGCCCTCATTCCCCACTCGCCATCTTGTTCTCTCCACATTCCTTGCATCTCTGTTCGAGTCCCATCTTCCTGTGCCTCCTGACTGCTTGAAACATGATGTCTCTCCTCACAAGGCAGGAATGTCCCCCCATCCCATTCATTTTTCTTTTTTTCCATTGCTAAAATCAACTCACAATGAAATAAAGACTTAAACACAAGATCTGAGACTGTAAAACAATTATACTGGAAGAAGACATAGGAGAAAAGCTCCAAGACATTGGCCTGGGCATGATTTTTTCAGAAATGAACCCAAAGCAGAGGCAATGAAGGCAAAAACAGACAACTGAGATTACATCAATCTAAAAAGCTTCTGCATACAAAGAAAATAATCAACAGAGCAGAGAGACAACCTAAGGAATGGGAAAAAATATTTGCAAACCATACATCTGATAAAGGGTTAATACCAAAATATATAAACAACTCAATAACGAGAAAACAAAGAACCTGATTAAAAAATGGGCCTGCACAAACATTTTTCAAAAGAATACATACAGATGGCCAACAGGTATTAATATATGAAAAAATGCTCAATGCCACTAATCATCAGGGAAATGCAAATTAAAACCACAATGAGATATGAGCTCATACCTGTTAGAATGAATATTACCAAAAAGGTAAAAGATAACAAGTGTTGGTGAGGATGTGGAAAAAAGAGAACCCTTGCACAATATTCATGGGAATGTATATTAGTACAGCCATTATGGAAAACAACGTGGAAGTTCCTCAAAGTATTAAAAATAGAACTACCATATAACCCAGCAATCCGACTACTGGGTGTATATCCAAAGGAAATGAAATCAGTATGTCAAAGAGATACCTGCATTGCCATGTTTATTGTTTCATTATTTTCATAAGAGCCAAGATTTGGAATCAACTTAAGTGTCCGTCAAGCTGTGAATGATAAAAAAAATGTGTTCTATATACACCATACAATAGTATTCAGAATTTAAAAAGTAGGAAATCCTGTCATTTGTGACAATATGGATGCGCCTAGTGAATGTGACATTAAGTGAAACAAGCCAGTTACAGAAAGACAAATACTGCATGATCCCACTTAAATGTGAAATCTAAAAAATTTGAACTCATAGACACAGAGTTGAGAGTGGGGAATGGGGGAAGTTGGAGAGATGTTGGTCAAAGGATACCAAATTTCAGTTAGCAGGAATAAAATCAAGAGAACTATTGTACAACATGATTACTATAGTTAATAACAATGTGTTGTATACTTGAAAATTGCTAACACTTAAGACTTTTTGTTCTTACCCTCCCCCCAAAAAGTGAGTATGAAATGTAATGTATACGTTAATTAGCTCAATTTATTTATTCTATAATCCATACATATTTTAAAACATCATATTGTAACCATGAATATATTTTTGTCTATTAAAAATTAAAAGGAGCAATGAGAAAAAAATGAATTTATTTTTTCCAAGATTTTTTTTTTCATTTTAAAAAATAGACATCTCTTTGTATGGTTTTAGATTCACAGCCAAATTGAGTGGAAGGTACAGAGATTTTTTTCATGTAGTCCCTACCCCCACAGCCCCCTTCGCTATCTACATCCCCCACCAGGGTGGCACATTTATCATAATGGATGAACCTTCGTTGACACACCATCATCAGCCAAAGTCCACATTAGGGTTCACCCTTGGTGCTGTGCATTCTGTGAGTCTGGACAAAGGTATGATAACAGATATCCACCATTGTGGTGTCACGTAGAGTAGTTTCACTGCCCTGAAAATCTTCTGTGCTGCATCTTGTCATCCCATCCTCCCCCCAACCCCTGGCAACCAATGGATCCTTTTAGTGTCGCCATAGTGTCACCTTTTCCAGAATGTCTTATAGTTGGAATTATATAGTATGCAGCCTTTTCAGATTGGTTTCTCTCTCCTAGTAATTTGCATTTAAGGTTCCTCCATGTCTTTTCCCAACCTGATCACTCATTTCTTTTCCACACTGAATAATATTCTACTGTCTGGTTGTACCACAGTTTTATTTATCCCTTTACCTGCTGAAGGTTGCCTTGGTTGCCTCCAAGTTTGGGCAATTATGAATAAAGCTGTTATAAACATCTATGTGCAGGTTTTTGTGTGGATATAAGTTTACCAAACTATCTTCAAAAATGATTGTACTATTTTGCATTCCTGCCAGCAATGAATGAACATTTCTATTGCTCCCTATTCTTTTTAAAAAATATTTTATTATTATTTTTTTTGGGACAGGGTCTTGCTCTGTCGCCCAGGCTGGGGTACAGTTGCGTGAAGCTCACTACAGCCTGAACTCCTGGACTCAAGCAATCCTCCCGCCTTGGCCTCCCCTAGTAGCTGGGACTATAGGTGTGTGCCACCACACCTGGCTAATTTTTTATTTTTTTGTAGAGATAGGGTCTTGCTATGTGGCTTTGGCTAGTCTCGAACTCCTGGCCTCCAGCAATCCTCCCACTTCAGCCTCCTAAAGTGCTAGGATTACAGGCATGAGCCACCATGCCTGATATGGTCCCATTCTTGCCAGCATTTGGTGTTGTCATTGTTTAGGATTTTCTTTATTCTAATAGGTGTGTAATTGTTTCAAGATTTATTTTTCATCGCAATTTTCTCATAAGGCACATTTGCATTTTATAAAAACAGATAAATGAAAAACTTGTTTATTTACATCTAAGTCAAGCATACATGTGTAGGAAACCTGGCAGTTTGGACTCCTGAGTACACTAGACTCTTCCTCTGGTGACATGGTGACACGTTACCATAACTACTGGCCACCAGCAGAAACCTGGGACAAAGGCAATAGATTCTCAAGTCTGAGTTTGTGAGTTCTTTATTCGTGAAGCCAAATCATTCTAAGCTGTGAATTTGTCTGGGGGTCATACCAATGACACTGATCGAAATAGTAAATGGACATTATGATAACTGACTTGTGGATATCAGTAGTATATTTATATCGCCCTCCCAACACCTAGCATTACCGTGTGTTTAATAAATACTTGTTTGATGAGATCTAAGCAGTCTTCATGGTTAGCAGTGTACTTCAAAGCGTAGACTCTCAGCACTACATTACAGGGACAGTGGCTGGGTCTGGAGATGTCACCCCTAACTGTTTCACCATGAGAGGCTGTGCTGTTTTATCTCAAAAAAATATAACTCAATAAAAGGTAGACTATATGCTGCAGGTACCAGTACTTACAAAAAAAAAAAAAAAAAAAGAAAGAAAAAATTAACGGAATTTGATATTTTAAAGAAAACATCAAGATTGTCACCATGAAGGAAAAAAGAAAAAATGTTGTTAGAATTCTTATAGCATATTTTTTGTTTTATTCTTCTATGTGAATTTCACACTGCAATTAATAGGCTCACTCTAGTGCTCTCAGAGTTGATGGGGATGGGGTGTAAAGGAGACATGTGGGTAAGATTTTTGGAAGGAGCCCCTTTCCCAAACCACCCATGCCTTGCTTGCAAAGGTTGTGTTAGGATAAAACTCTTTCCACTGAGAAGCACGGAGCATAATGCTGTTGATGGGGACTGAAGGTTGTAGAGACAGAAAGGGCTGCACACCTTTGGCCTAAAGGGAAAGTAGTGACATGCAAACATTGGGAGGTTTTCATGATGAGAAAAATTCAAAAGGGACATTATATATAGTTTTACTGATTCTGTCAAAGAGAGCAGTGGCATTTATTTAGGGCAATTCCACATTCTTTTTTTTTTTTCTTAGATATAAATGCAGCTCCCTCTGTTGCCTCTCCTTTGTTGGCATTGAGAGATAAGCACAGTAATGATTGAGTTAAGATGGAAAATTATGAAGGCTAAAGAAATACTTCTGAAGACTTTTAGTCTATTAGCTACATGAGGCTTGCTAATAGTTTGGCTTAAGGCAAAAATGATTTTATTCTAGTTTCATCCTTGTTGAGTCAATAATTAACTGAGTTTGATTAAAACTGAATTTTCCTAAGTATAAAAACCATTTGGGGCCTTCTCCTTCCATGCGAAAATGGTGACAATGCTTGTCTCTCAAGTTGAGGGTGTCAGGGCTGCACCTGCCTAAGCCAGATGACTTTACTTGGGGCAGGGTGTCGGGGCAGCAACAAGCAAGACATTCTTTTGCAACTGGCCTTGCTCCTGGAGGCAGGGTGGCACACACAGTTGGCAGTTTCTGTGGGTGGGGTTGGCCCATGGGAGAACCCCTAGGAGTCGACCAGCCCTTTGTAGTAGTCTTTTATTTTTCTTTTGGTTCTCTTTCCAGTTCTTTGCTTTTTATGTTAGCTAACCTTTCTAAGTGGTCGGGTGGGACTCCTGGGGATTTCCTGTCCTTAGAGACTGTCAGTGACCGCATGTCACTCATCAGCTGTCCTCTGGGTCCCCGGTGCAGGGTGGTGGAAAGGCTTCCTGCCTCGTGGCTCAGGGTCCTCTGCCAGCTTCCAGTAGAGCAGCCTGTACCATATGGGACCTTCGGGCATTTGACTCTCTTCCCTGCTAGGCTTCGACTCCTGGAGGGTAGGGAATGGGTATTTTTTTTTTCCTCTCTAGCTTAAGTATTCAGCATAGTACTTGACGCCAGCCTGTGTGAAATACACTCATGGAATGTGTTTGTGAAAAACCGAGGTCAGAGCCACATGGGTCTCCTTGTCTCTGGATGCTGAGAACACTGATTTCACACCGTGGGACCCCTTCCTTACATTCCATCTTTATGTGCTGTAAATAGATATTCTGAGTTTGGGCTAGCTAGGATTAAGTAGTGCCAAGTGCTTTTTACCATTTTGACGCCTCACTGCTTTGAGTCTTTTGAGAAAGAGGTAAGAGGGGAGGAAGTGGGTCAAAACCTGATTTCTGCATGGGGGGAAAAGAACAAAACAAAACAACAGGACAAAGCAGAAAGCAGGCAGGAATGGCTGTAAGCGCGTGTTGAGGGTGCTGGTGTGCGCTGCCACTGCAGGAGCTCACTTAGAACCGAGCGTAGCTTTTGGTGCAGGGTTTTGCCAGTGCAGGTCTGCTACACCTTACAGTCAAGGCAATAGTAATTGCGTGTGTGACTGAGTGCAGGCAGGAAGGACAGAGCTTTAAAAGAAAACAGAAGGTGTGGACTGTTCGGCTGCTGCTGTGGGTGTTAAGTCTCCACCCCAGTTGTCAAGATTAAATTGAATTATTCCCACTGTCATTCACCTTGACTCTGCACAAGATGTAGCCACCATTTTTGCATTTCTTTTTCCCATCCTTTCCTTCTTTCCTTTCTTTCCCCTTCATGTACCATTTTTTCCATTCCCCCCACCCCCCCGCATGCTGCCACATTGAGTCGACCACGGTAGCTTTTCACCACAGCAAGAAAGCCACGAGAAGAAGTGCCAGGCGCATGCTGCTGCAACACCTGGCTGAGACTTGGGCAGCATTTTCCTATGACTGGGGGTGGCTGGATGACTCATTACAAGTTATGAAACGGGGGGCCCAGTTTGGGTTTCATCTTGATTATTCCACGCAGTCTTCCAGCTGGACTAGCTGTTCAGGAACACATGTATGTTTGTGCTAGAAGCCCCAGTAATATCATTTAATCCAAAAAGCTTTTTTCTATGATGAATTATTCAGGCAATGTTTTCCAAAATTGTCATTGATCAGTACGGACCCAGAGAGCATGTACAACAGTGCCTGTGTTAGGCCCGCGAGGAGTTGATATGTTGTGGCTCAAAGAAGTTCCAAAAGGAAGAATTCAAAGCCAGTATGTCTCTTTCTCTGGGCGGCAAAGTAACGTAGGTACCATGCTTAGGTTTGCTTTTGTTTAGCTTGGATTAAAATCCAGCCAGAGAAATATGCTTAGCCTTGCCGGGGTGGAGGTAGGGGCGGCTATTATTCTTAGGCATTCAACAGTGAAGAATGCTGGGCAGGACAGAGGGTCAGCTGAATGGTAGGGATTCAAGTTCTCGGTGAATGCTCACAAAATTCTGAACTTTGAACATAAACGTCCTCACTGCAATACACTGCCCCCCTCCCCTTTAATAATGAAAAAAAAAATGGAACAGTGCCTGCCTGTTGTAAAAAAGTAGACACGTGGGTTGAGATATCTTTGTTTGTGCAAACATTTTGGCATTGTTTGTGAAAATCGTCAGATGGAGAGCTCAAGATGACCACCTCCCGCCTGCCGCAGTGGCACCCAGATGTCTGTGACCGTGTAGAAGTCGAGAATGCTGGCTCCCGTTTTACCCGGCTTTTCCTTGTAATTGTGCTGAGCATTTTGCCTGGCCCTCTCCCAAACGGTGGTCCTCAGCTTGGACTGTACATTTGAATCACGTGAGAGGTTCGTTTAAACTAGTGATTGAATCCAGCTATCTCTGGTGGGGCAGGATGTTGGGTGGGGCCTGAGGAGTGGCAGTGAGGGCTGAAAAACCACTGTAGTTCAAAGTGCCCATCATCAGATTTTGGGTCTGGGGAAAGAGCTACTTCCTCCCAGAGCTTGTGTGGAAGGTTTCTGGGAGTGTGGAGCTGAGTCACATCCCCTTTGCAAAAGTAATATTGGGATCCCCATCTGACTCAGGGTTTTAGCTAGCTTCTCTGGAGGCTGATACTGTTCCCTTCTTCTTCCTATCCTTATCCCTTCATCCAGGGACATGTCCATCGGAGCTTTGCAGGGCTGTCTGCCTGTAGTCCTCCAATATCCGTTTTATTTTCATTAACAGCTTTATTGATATATAATGCACCTACCATACAATTCATCCATTTAATATGTGCAATTCAATGATTTTTAGTACATTCACAGAGTTGTGCATCCACCACCACAATCGCTTTTAGAACATTTTCATTAGCCCAAGAAGATACCACTTAGTCATCACCCAATTACCCCTTTTGCCCAGACCCTGGCAAACTCTAATCTACTTTCTGTCACTATGGATTTTCCTATTCTGAGCATTTCATACAAATACAATCATATAATATGTGGTCCTTTGTGTTTGGTTTCTTTCACTTAGCATCATGTTTTCAAAATTTATTCCTGTTACAATGTGTATCAGTACTTTGTTTCTTTTTATGGCTAAATAATATTCCATTGTATGGATATACCACATTTTATTCATCCATTCATCAGTTCATGGATATTTGGGTTATTTCCACTTTGTGGCTACTATAAATAATGCTGCCATGTACAAGTTTTAGTGTGGACTTCTATTTTCATTGCAATATCCTTTTGTGGCATGTCTTGGCAGTGATATCTGTGATATCAGGGAAGTGTCTTGAAATGTTTCACATCAGAAATAAGTCATTATTTCCCAGGAAGGCAGCTTTGAAACAGGGGACCAGCATAACTGGATGACTTTTTCACTCTGTACCTACTGTATGACCTTGAACTGTTTGTGGCTCGGCTTCTCCACAGGTGAAAAAGTGATGCAATGTCAGTTCCTGTCCTGGGCCTCTCTGCTCCCAACAATAGCAAGAGGTAAAACAAGAGGCTTTCTGAGAAAGGAAGGTGCTGCAATCTTTAATTACAACACCGAGTCAGTATTGTTTGTATGATTAATGAGTCCACATTTCAAAAGTTCCCATTTAATGTATTTGAGCCTTCTAACAACATTGCCTTTCATGTGTTGCTGACTGTTTTTGAGATTTATGAGGCCCAACTTGCAAGTGATGTGTGTCTGGATTAAGAGAACCTGAGAGTCTCTATTTATGTCTGACCCGAGGAAATTCCCTTTAAGCTGCTTATCAGAGGTGCATGCTGAGAGCATGATGGGAAGATGGAGTCCTCAGTGCCCTGGCAGAGTCTGGAATCTGCTCTCATTCCATCTTAACTGAACTGAAAATAAGCTAACAGACCCTCAGGTCTACCTGTAAGCATCTGCATATCATTCCACTTTTGTAAATTTACTTTAAAAAACGTATGCTGCAATTCCAATTTTTTTTTAGCACACTCCAAGTCTTCAGTGTGGAATTCAAGTATAATTCCTTATTGTTAAAATAAAAGTGTGATCAACGTGATTTTTATAAACTAAATACAGCTTTAATGTCACTAACAGCAAAGCAATGTTTATATTCTCTATAAAGGCACCATCCATATGCCTTGATCTTTGTCTTTGAATTCTTAAAACTGAACGAAAATTTTCACATCATTAAAAACAAAGTTTCTCTTAAAAATATTCACAAGGTGCAGAAGCACTTACATATGTTTATGTATTTTTTTCACCACCAGGGGGCATTGTAGTTTGACTGTCCGTTTGAATAGCCTGTGTTCTATCAGTTTACCCAGAAAATAGAAGGCCTAGGAGTGTTTCTGATTCCTTCCAAGAAGGAATCATATCTGGAAGGGAACAGATGTCGATTCTTTTTCCTCACTAGCAAACAGTAGTGTTGTCAAATTTGCTAAACTTAGCCAGTTGAAGATTAACATGCAATATATAATATGCATGTGCCTAAGTGTACAATAAATAGTAAATCACATTTTTATGCTTTCTCTGAACTTGGAAGCTGCAAGTTATGTTTTTTTTTTATTCCCTGGGTGTGATGAAATAAATAACATTCAAATACATTTTAAAGATGTCAGTCAGGGGAAAAAAGTGCTTGGCACTGTGTTTGATAGATTTCTTTTATGATTAATTCTCCTATTAAGTTTTAATGACTTTAAAGATATAAAGCTAGAAACCACAAAACTAGGCATGGTTAATAAATAACTGAAATACCAGGTGTATAGAAATTCATCTGTGGAAAAATGAAATCATATATTCTCTACGATGTATTAGGAAACAGTTCCTTGGCAAGTCTAGAGAATAAAGCATCCCTGAAGAGGGGGAAAAGTTTAAAAACAGTGAACTATAGAAGATTGTTTTTCTTAAAGAAAATATTATAAGAAAGGTACTCTCCTAAGATTCACATATGCAGATTAAATCATTTTATGAACCAGTATTTAAGGGCAAGGTTGATCTGTTGGAATGCATTTGTCCATTTCAGATTTTTGAGAATCCTTATACAAATTTTCTAGTATTTCTCAGTTTATTCTCACAGTTTTCTTCCTAGGCTCCTATGGTATAGAAAGCACATTGCTGCTTTGTTGTTTTATAAATGCTCCAATGACTGGCTTTTCCCAGAAGTGGGAATCGTGATGACAGTGTTTTAGTAACACTATCTTTTTTCCTCAAGTAGCACCCAGAATTTATGAAATATGACTTGGTTTATCCTGAAAACATTACTGTGACTCGGGGAGGATGGAAGAATTAATTCCAGTTTCCAAATAGCAAAAGTGAGGCTTGTCGTGGGGCTTGGCGTCTTGCCCCAGATGCATGAAACCTCCTCATCTGTGGGCTAAATCCAGAGCATACACATTCGTGCTTGGGGCTCTCTGTGGTAGGCACAGCTGGATTATTTACTTTCTAGAACATCTCAACTCAAGTTCTTAAGCTGAGCAGTTTAGAAACCAAATACACATTAATTAATATGAATAATAACTTGGAAGAGTCTCAGGGTCCCTAGAAGAAGAATGCATAAATATATATGTTTTTGTAAATGCTTATGTATATGCCTTTGTGACAGAACGGAGAAACATGGTGTATTTTACATAATTCCTTCTCTTCCTCTAAGGGCTATTATTGTTCCCGAATTTTTCCTAGCCCCCAAAGCATAAAAGGTTTAGAACATTCATACCAGACAGCTCCCCACTCTTCAGAACTTCAAATCTAAAAACCTTTTAGGTACATAGAACTTATTTTTGAATGCTGTGGCCCATCCCAGATGAATTCTGATTCTCAGCCTCTAAAATGCCTGGAGTGAGAAAACAGAGAATATTGTTCCTTTCTGTTTATATTATTTCATACTGAGTTAACACACTTGCCAAGAGTCCGAGGCAGCTCCTGGCTTGACAATGCCTTATTTAACTAGCCTAGTTTCTAGGATCAAGTCAGGGTCCACCGTGCCCTCTAAGCTGGAAGAGACTAGAGAAAATACAGCTAATTCATTTTCTGCCCTGAAAATCATCTTATTTTTTTAAGGACTAGTACATTGCTTTGGCCTGGGCAGCCGGAGAGTGTGGCCCGAGGCCGGATACCCGGATACTGCCAAGCTCCAGAGAATTGCTGGGCTGTGGAGCTCAGTGACCAGCCTTTTGGGCCCAAGCAGCCTCACCAAAAAATAAGGCTCCTGGCTTGCTCCAAACTCAGGAAATTGCTGGGAAGTCTGGTTAGCAACGCCCTCGTTCCAGTCCTGGCCGTGTCTCTGGGCACTCACTAGCACACGGAGCAACACGGGCTTAGGGCTGGAAGAAACCCCAAGCATTTGGCCAGGAAGAGGCAACTAGTTCCAGCTGGCCCACATTCTACACTTTAAAAATTACCCAGATGAACTGATTTTGTAGAGAGAGTGGGTGGAGAGGACTTCAGGGCCACGGAGGAAGATTTGGCCTTTCTCTCCCTAATCCTGAGCGATGTGATTTGGAGAGGGAAGCGTAGGGTTGGCTCTGCAAACCACATTTCCTTGGCTGCACTCCAGAGGAGAGAAATGATGCTGCAGGAAGGCACGCCATCCTCGGTCAGCCCCTTTCAGGCCCCCTTACTACCGGGTCATCTGCTGAGTATCAGGTTGGTCTGTGCCCAAGAGATACTCTTTTGGGCAACAGGGGCTGCCTAGAGAGGGAGGGAACAGCAGACTCCAAGTTTCGGGGTAGTGGCTTCTGTGGACGTGAAAAGACTACATCAGAAATAGGAGGCATTCCTCCAAGCATAACTTGGCCTCCTTGTCCTCCCTGTGGACAGACAGGCCGTGTTCTCTTGGCCTAGTGCCCAAGTGTGTTCTTGGCACACGCCAACATTCTATATCACTTTAGCCCCAGAAATGGGGCTGGTCAGTGACTTAGCCACTCTATAAAAATGAAAAGGAGAGCTCACGTGCTCATAACACTTCATTTTCACCCAAGAGAGAGAAGAGAAAATGAAATAGAGACTGAAGGTTCTTGTTCTCGATTCCCTGCACCCCCAGAAGGTATGTCCAGATTCTCCAAAAATACGTCCACCCACTCAAATGTTTATTGGCCAGTAAGAGACCATATGCCCCTTTTCCGCACCTGCCTTGTGCCTGGATTCCGGGATACAGCAGCATCTGCTAGGTGGGAAGAGATTTAGAGTGGAGGCTGTTCGTGGTTCTGTGTTAATTAATTATTACGTACGTACTCAGGGCCTGTTTTATGCTAAGCTTGAGTTTTTTCAGGCTCTGATTCTTTCTAATCTGTGCTGTTGTGGTAAACACTGGAGAAGCAGGCTCTTCTGGCAAGGGCAACGTTATCTCGGATAAACTGATAGACAGCCATCGCATCTTTACATTCATTCAACCAACGGAGAGCCAAGGAAGAGTCAGATTCCGGAGTATATTGAGGATACAGAACATGAGTGATTCCTGTATGTTGACTACTTTTTTAAAGACAAGATTAACACTAATATATAGACATAAATATAATTTTTTTTCCCCTGCCAAGCACCATAGATTAGATTTCACATTCAAAATGTAAGTTGTGCCTAGGAAACACCAATGCTTATTTTAAGCAACTGACCCTCAGGGATAAAAATAAAAAGTAAAAAGGAAACAAACAAACCGTGTTACTGACAAATGATAGGATATTCTAGTTTATCTCTCCCAGATATTTTACAACTCTGGAATTTCTAGGGAACACTTTAGAATACTTCTAGTCCGGTTGGTCCATAAAAAGCTGTCTGTGGTTTTATATTTTGAAAATACATGCAGAGAAGCCCACAGCATGTCATATTATGTGTCTTATCCTTGGGGAAATAAGGCACACAACATCAGTGTTACACACATGCCACCCCCACATTTGACACCCTTTGAGAAATGTCTTGGTCCTGTCGCTAGGCAAATCAGCATCGTGCATCTTGGTACGTGCACTTAACTGTTCGGAATGTGTTTGCGTTATAATATGGCAGGGAAGGAGACACAGTCCTGCTGTGCTGATGCTGCTCTGTGCTGCCTGGAGAGCAGAGCAGTTCCCAGCATCCCCCCTCCATTAATAAGGTGTGGAAGAGCCTCTAGATTTGCCCCTGTTTAGACTAAACAAAAAGGATGTCGCTGATTGCAGGACGCAGCTACTTGCACTGTAGAACTGGGTTGGCTCACCTTGACATCAGGGTTTCTCTATGTTTTCTAGACTCCACACTCTACCCTTATTCTAGGTTTTATTTCCTAAAGCAGTTTTTGCCTCAGAAATGACAGCAAATGATTCAGAGCACAATGATGTTGCTCATCTCTGATAAGTCATTGAAAGCTGACCATGCCCTCCGTTTCAAAGGCTCAGGAGAAAAGCCGGTGATCCCGGGGAAGGAGGCAGGAAGCGGCGGAGCACGCGTGCTGCAAGCCCGCTGCTATCTGCACATGTGAGTGCTGTGACTGCAGCCCATTGCTCTGCACAGGGCTGATCTCGTGGCTGGGGGTGCCCCCGGTCAGAAGGGGTGAATGCCGTTTCCTCTCCCTCCTTTGTCCTTGTCACACCTACCAACTCTTCTCAGGAACTGCAGATATTTAATTATCTTTTGCTGCTACATCTGAATCATGGATTGGCTGTCTGTGTTCAAAAGTATCTCCCTCTCTAGGAAAAAAAATAACAAGGAGACTTTGCCAGCAGGATTTCCTGTCAAAGGGTGTGTGTGTGTGCATGTGTGTGTTCGTGTGTGTGCAGCATGCCAGTGTGCTCTTGCATGGTGGGCATTGTTTGCAGTATGCAGTGAAGCCCTCCCCTCAGGTTGAGAGGGAACAGGACAGTAACAGAGTTACTCAATTAATAATCAAGGCTCACTGCTTCCTAGCCATTTCACCACATTTGGCTATTATCTATGCTCTTGAGTTACCTACCCCTATTGTGTCCATAGGGTGGGAATACTCTAGAATGTTGTACAACTGCAAAGACTCCCCCGCCCTGGATTCAGGGATATCACCTTGGTAGCCCAAAAGTAGCCATGGTGGGAATATTTACACCATGGAAATAGTCAAAAACCACAAATCAAGGTTTGATTGATTGTTTTGTTTATACTGTCCTGACTTAGAAAGTGATAGCAATGTTATTAATGCAGATTCAATCGAAGAGTAGCATGCCCGTAGCCATTACATTATGAATAGTATAAAAATTGAGGAAATGTTCCTTCAGTATATTAAAAAACCTATTATCCCATTTAGCAAAGAAGTTGCTTATGTCACTGAAGAGTGAGCGAAGTACCAAAATATGTCTGTCTACCTTGTTTCACTTTTGTCTTACTGATTCACTTAAAAGCATGAAGCGACACTCACATTGGAACTGCACTTGCTCATCAACTGTGACTATAACTTAGCTATGGATACAAGGGTTTGGCACAAATCAATGAAAACATTGTGAGGAGCAGTTGGTTCTATGGGATTTACAGTAAAGAATATTGCATATTTTTATTTGTAAATTGTGTGCTACACATCCTTTATATCAGCAAAATGTAAAATAAACATATGGATGTATATTTGTACACATTCTTTCATTTTTGGGAGAGCCAGTTGTTAAACGTTACCAGAATACTGGCTTCACCTGACAGCTGCTAACGTGTGAGAATGTTGGAAGATTCATGACCTGTGTGCAACATGCCTGCTCCAGTGCCTGGCACGAAGCCACAAAGCCACAAAGATGGCAATTGTTGGTTGTAGGCAGTGTTTCGGTCCCACATCCCAATCGGGGGAGCAAGGTGACATGAGCCAGCACCGTGTATCCAGTGGCAAACCCACCTGGCCTAATGGGCTGCTAACTGTGCCTGGTTTAGACTGCAGGTCTGTAGTCCCAGGGTGTTACTTTTCAGCAGCAGAAATGCTTTATGGTTAGCAAATTGCAGGTTCTTCCCCTTCCTCTTGATATTTACGGCCCCACCTGCTCGGAAAAAAAGCAGGAAAAGGCAGAAGGTGGCTGAACTTAATGTAAAGGCAGTCAGTTACCACCCCTGCCCCACCACACACACTGTCTTCAAGTATATTAGTGAAGTTTGCAGCGACGCCTTCTGTCCAGACACTGACCATCCAAGAAGGATTTGAAATCTTTTCAGAGCTCTGAAATGATGCACACCAGAAATATCCAGCCCAAAACAAACAGGGAGTAAGTTGACACTTTGCCGCCCCTTAGAAAAGGAACCAGGACTTTGCAGAGCTCTAAGACATTGCAGGCGCATCTGATTTGAAGGTCATTCGTACTTCTGAGAGCCAGGCGTCCCATCTCCAAAGCTGTTGCCTAAGAAATGTCCAGACCGTTTGAACAAAATGGTTCCAGAGTGATCACAGTACCTCCTCGCTCACACATCCTCCTGTGTTTTTTGTTATTCTCGTTGAGTACTGCATTCAGACAGAGGTTGCCAATAAAGTTTATTGTAGGAGCTAAGTGTCAATATCTGTAGTACCCCCCGCCTAGGGTGCTTGTAATTAAAATGCCACAGATAGTCTGGGAGAGGCATGAAAATTTGATGGCAAATTGATTTCAGGTTCATCTTGAAATTTGTCCTCAGCTGGACTCGATACTCCTGGCAGACGTGGGATGGCTTTTGTCAGAAGGGTCTGCTGGAATGAGACAGAGATGTCTTGATCTGAATATTAAACACAACATGCTGTTTATGACAGATTATCCCTTTAGTGCTAAAACACGCAGCTACTTCTCTTTATGCATTCTTCTGCTTGGAATGTGTAAGATAGCATCTCCTAGGTCCACTTTACATATGAAAAAAAGTTGTGTAAAACTTGCTGGGCATCAGAAATAAAGAGGTTTAGAAGCACTGGTGTCAGATGCAGGGTATTCTATCCAAGATTCTAAACTTAGAAATGCTACTTGCATCTAATTTAAGAAAGCTAGAAAAATAATGGTAGTCAATATAGTGTAATCAAGTATCACAGCCCTATGGTGTTTCCTTGGAATAGTGTATTACAGAAAAGGAAAAAAGCCATATATATGGGGGGAGAAATCCCAATATTTAATATTATGAATTGCTGGTTCCTGTAAACTTGAATTTATGCATCGCATTATAAAAGCCATTATCCTTATGCAGAAATGCACTATGATGATAATATAATTTTAAAAGTATGTTTGTTTTCAGAATTTAATTTGGAAGAGGTTTGAGGGAAAAATAATATTGAGTTTTGAGTGTTTCTAATTTTAAAAATGTGTTGAGTAGAATTAAATGTGTTCGAGAAAACCCATTTTATAATTTGAAATTATTTGGCAATTAATTGCATTTACTTAGAATTCAATGCATGATGAGAAACAGGATTTAAAAGAGCAGTACTCAAATAGAGTGCATTCATTTAGCAAATATGAATTGAGTTCCTACTGTGTGCAGAGCAAAACTGGAGGGGGAGAGATTGCTAGGCGGGATTTTAACGAGACCCACATCCCAGGCTATCATGTTATTATATGTAAGTGGTGTATAATTAATTATTTTTCACAAGTGCTCACACGAATGATGCCAAAATCTGCTCGATTGGCTTCTAAATAAATGAAGGTTATTGTTTCATTCCTTTGAAATAAAATTTTAAAATGGAAACAGAACAGTTCCTTCACTTCTGAACATAGCCCTCTATTTGGCATTACTGATTGGAAGCATCTAGGTCCACATCTAGCTCAATCTGACTTCTCAGGCAGTCACAGGTATTAAGGCCCATCAGCGAAAAGAGCGCAGCATATGCTTGCAGGTCATCAAAGCTGCTCCTTTGCACATTCAGGAGATATTTATGGATCTTTTATTAGGACAGTTTTTATGACCCAAGATTAAAAGTTAAAGTTAAATAGTAAAAGTAATGAACATGTGCCTTTGGAGGATCCAACTGGTTTGTTTTTTCATTCCTTCCGTTTGTCATGGCCCATTGAATTTTGATGATAGCATTAAAAAAAAAAAGATGCCTCAAATCATTTTTGGAAGGAGACAGGGTATGAATTGACAAATTAGTAAAATAAATTATACCTCAAAGATGCTAAATTATGTCCTCTGTATAAGCAGGAGGCTCTTCTTTTCAGATGTGGAATTAATTTGTGGCAGCTTTGACATTCTCAAGAAATACTGTGGGTAACATTCGATTTAATTATTTGGTCATAGGAAATAATTATCAAGATAGTGCATCCACAACTTTGGTGGGAATGTATGAGAGAAGGAATTGGTGGAAAATGACATTTCTTGAGGGTCATTCCAGGAGTAAGCTTTGCTTTAGCTTTTCAAGTATCTTATTGTAAGATTGGTCCCTGTTGGGCAGGGACCTTGGGTCCAACTCAAAATGAAACTTCACTTTATGATGAATCGATGATCCAGAGGAAGTAGTAAAATAGTAGCCTGGCCTAGAATATGAATTGCTTGTGAGTTCCACTGATGTTTATAGATGCATAAAGGTGGGGAAAAAGGATTCTGTGGTCAAAATTGTTCTGAAATGCAGTACTTATCAGAGCCTTTATATGTAAATGTCTCTTATACCTGTCTTAGAAGAGGAAAGAATAGTATTAATATTTTCCAAATTTATGTAACCACTTACAACACCCCCCCACACTTTTTGATTTTGTATTTATTGGGACCAGCCATTTGTGAGATACCCAGGGGATAGAAAAACAGTGCTTTCCAAATTTATATTGCCACTTTGTCTCCACTTTTGTTTTCCTTTTATCATATTGTGTGACCAGCCTTCTGGGAAACATCCATTGGGAAATTTTCTTTCCTCACATGAGTTTATCACAAGTCCTGGTTCACACAAAATTGCAAAGAATAATTGTAGGACACATTTTTTTCCATATAGTATTTTTTAAGAAACTGATTCTGTGAATAGAATGACGCAAAATCATCCAGCCCATAATATTATTGCTAAAGCATTTACAAAGACTGCTTGCAGAGCCCTCAGACGACAGAAAAAAAGTTAGAGAGTGACTTTCAGATGAAGCAAGATAATCCAGGATTCTAAAAAGAGCAGATTTTAATATCTTTCCTACTGCACTCACTTTGACTCCCTCCTTTAGTAATTAGATAATTATGTATAATTAGCACATTAATTATGTGCAACAGCTGCAGTTGAGTGTGTGTGCATGTGTGTGTGTGTGCATACAACTACTTGAAAACAGCTTGTGAGTTCACTATTAGACCCATGAAATTTTTCTCCTTGGCATGTTTTCACTATTAATTTGCTTAACAAAGTATATATATATATACATATATATATATATATATATTTTTTTTTTTTTTTTCCACGTGTGGAGGTGAAAGCAGTGCAGGGAACTAAAAGGTAACAAAGTTGATGATCCTAATCTACTCAAGGCAGCCCTGATAAATTTAGAGACAGCGCCACCACCATTCCTCTGGGCTTTTGTCTCTGACAACAGCTTCCTTGTCAGATAAATGTATCAGATTCCTGCCTGTCCCAGGACCACATAGTCAGGCTTCTCTGATGCATTTTAAAAATGCATTTAGTGTTGGCAAAAGGCTTGCTATATATTATTAAGGGAAATAAGCAGTTTAAAAACGGAATGTACAGGGTTGTTTTCTGGCTGTATAAAAATATAGGCATAGAAAATAGATATACATAAATAATGTTACTATAAGTTATCTGCCGGCCTCCCTACTCTCAAAAAATTCTGATGAAATATCTGTTATGAACCACTCTCCATTTGAGTGCTAGGAATATAGCAGATAGCAAGGTAGGACATAGTCTGTGTTTTGGAAGTTATAGGCATTTTTGTCATTTAAAGTATTTTTCTATAGTTGACCATTTTCTGAAATGAATTAGTCACTTTTATAATCAGGAAAAAAGTCTCAAATTTTGTGGGGGGCATTTATGATATCATAATTTCATGCTCAGCAGAAGGCTGGGCTCATAGTAGGGGCTCAGTGAACACTTATTGAATTAGATGACATATCTATATTTGAAAGCAACACTGAGATGAGATGCCAGCTCTTTTTATTTATTTATTATTTCTGATGATCTGTTTGGTGTGGTGACCATTGCCCTGGAAGTCCCTGGGGAGGGATGACTGACTTGTACATCACCTATGGACTTCCTTGGGGAACTTCTGGTGGAACCATGCAGGCTCTGTGTACCCATCTCTGAGAAGACTCGGGCAGTGCCCAGGTGAGCTACAAAGCTTCTGTCAGCGTTCTCGTGTCCTGGTCTCCTCCCTGAGCCGTTCCCTTCCACACCTGCCTTCGCCCCTGCCAGGCTCCGTGCTGCTCCAGCCTGCCTGCTCAGCACTTCTGCAACAGTTTCTTCTGCAAAGGTGGCTTTGCAGAGGATGGAGGGTCCTCTTCCAAATAAGTCAGCACATTCAGTTAAAAAAAAAAAAAAAAAAAGATTAAGGCTCTCCAATCTTGGCAACCTGGCAAAGTAGAAAGACACTCCTGATGGTGAACCATCTTTGCCTGGCAGGCAATTTTTTTGAGTGTATTGTTAGGTCTCTCTCCTCTCTCTCTCTCTCTCTCTCTCTCTCTCTCTCTCCCCCCCTCTTCTTTCCTCCTCTTTGTATTTCTTCCTTCCCCTCCCCTCTCCTCTTTCCTCTCTTTATTAAAGTTTTCTCACAAATTAAAAGAGTAGCATGTGCTCATCACAGTCAGTGAAACCATGCAGATGAATAGCAACAAAGCCCCAGGCGTGCCCCTTCCTTTCCGCAGTGCCCAAGGCAGTAGCATGCGCTGCCCAGTGGCCGCAGCTGACAGCACACCAGGAGCCCTTCACACCGTTCTGTGAACCTTTCCATCTGTAGACAGACATCTATGCCAAACGGGTGGGGTGGGGGCAGGTTTCTTTAGGCTTTTACAAGAACGTTGTCCCGTTCATGCACGGCATGCTGCCGTTTGCTTGCTTGTGTTCTGACCATCAGGGATGTACCTCCAGGCTGACAGCTAAAGAGCTAACTCATTTCTTCTAATAGCTGCATGATATTCCACAGTATGAATATTCCACAGTTTACTGAGATTATACTTCTATTCATTTTAAGCTCTCATGTTCAGAGCTCTGTGGACATTTGGTACCATTTTGGAAAATTGACGTCATCTCTGCAAATGTGCAAACTCAAATGCCCTCTACAACGTCAGAAACTTTAGAATATCATGCATGTTTGGCTGGTTCCTACAATCTTGTTCTCCAACCGTCATTCTCCATTTTGTACATGTACAGTCTCATGTTGCTCTGAATCCTTCCCCCATGCCTGCAGAATATATGCTTTTGCACAGGCAAAAGTCCAGCTGAAGGAACACTTATTTAGCATAATGTAAGCATGAGGGGTTTCTAATGCTACTTCCATTTAAATAATTCAAAAAATTTGTTGCAAGTTGTCTGAGTACTATAGGAGAAAAGAGGTGTTCATGGATACATCATTGAATGCTGAAGACAAACTGTTATTTTGTCTTCAGTTGAGAAGCGTAAGAAAAAGATCAAGATTAATATTGTCATTATTGGTGTTATGTTATCTGAGTTGGCTGTTTGCACCTTTCTGGAGACACGGGTCTGATTCCTGAGAAATCATTTTTTTTCTCCTCTTCAGGAATAGTGAATTTAAAGTGCTTTTAATTTTAACTGCATTATTTGTTTGCTTTATATAGGTTTAAAAGTTTTATGAAAAAGTCTCACATGTGTTTCTTATTTATGAAATCAGGGCAGCCATCCTTCAAATATGAAGTAGATATCTTAGAATATTAAAAACTTAGACTGCATTTACAGTAGCGTGAATAATTCTTCTGAAATTGACATATCAAGGAGTGTCTCATCTATTATTAAATTACCTTTTCCTCAAACAAAATATTTATCAGATGTAACTTGATACCCAAATTCCTTTTCTTGCTAAACTAGAAACTCACTCTCTTTCTCTTCACATACACACACCCCCCCACACCCCTTTATTCTTAGTTTACTCCTGCATATTAACAGTTCAAGCATCCACAGAAAAGTAATAGAATGAGCAATTGAAAATCACCAGAATTGAAATTATTTCCAGCTATGTTTAAATATGAATGTCTTGTTCAACTCCTAGCATATGTATTTATGGCTGTGTGATATCATTATGGCATCATAATGAATGTCTGCTGAATTATGTGGGCTTCAACAGGGGATACAAATGGATTTGAATTCTGTAACTGTCATGCTGTGGTCCAGGGAGGATGGAAACTGAAATATTCCCTCAGCATGAACACATCTGTCAAACGTCCTCAGCATTCCCTGCGATCCTTCTCTGTTGGAAGTGTGAGGTTTTAAGGATGGAGATGGCTGTGCATTGAGTTTAGGTTGGGATAGGTGTTTAAAAAATATACGCACAAGTCACATTATGGAGCTGCTTAAACTTGGCTTTGGGTTTATTTTCATCTGGATTAAGAATGATGTTGTACAATCTTTTTTTTTTTTTTCCCTTAGTCTGAATGCCTAACTTTAATGAAGTGAACAAGACATCTTATTATTTAGTGTTTCCTTTATTAGTAAATGAGTGTGTGTGTGCAGAGCATAGAGATGGAGTGAAAAGAGCTGGTGGGGTGGTGTGTGCCTGTAATCCCAGCTACTCGTGGCCGGGGTGGGCGGGGGGAGGCTGAGGCAGGACGGTCATTTCTGGCCAGGGGTTTGAGACCAGCCTGGGCAACATAGTATAACCCCCCCCCCCCCGCCAAATAAAAAAGAGAGAGAGAGAGAAAGAGATGAACTGGAAAGAGAAGGGACAGTCCTGGTTTTATATTCCAGCACCTCCTTACTGACTGCATGCCCTTGAGCTAGGTCTTTAAACACTTTTAGCTTCAGTTTCCTCATCTGTTGCATGGCAGCAACAGTAAGTACTTACCAATATTTTTGTAAAAGTCACAGGGAATATGTATCTAGAGAGTCGAGCACAGTGCCTTTTAAATTGGGGCTTAATACGTGGTAGTTGTTGCTGTTTTTGTTGTTATTATTATTAATGTTATCTTCATATAAAATGCACACATAGTTCCCTTAGGAATAATTTTTCCATTTTTCCACAGCAGAAACTTGCAATTTTTGCATTAGCAACACATATTTACTAGGCACCTAGATTTCACTCATTTAAGGAATATTTAGTGAATGCTGATTGTGTACCAGGCACCATGGTAGGCTCTGGGGAAACAGTGTCCAGCCACACAGAGCAGGTCCCTGACCTCACAGAAAAACAGGTATGTCTCTGCCTTCAAAAAGGTCCCCATCACGCCAGAACAGTGCTTGCTTCCTGCGAGGAGTTTGGCTTTAAGACAGGGATTTCCTTTAGCTGGGCAGTGGAGGAACACCTTGCCTGTGATAAAATGACGTGTGCATAAAATGACCTTTCAACCCTTAACTGGGAGCATCACATGAGCCATTTGGTACTTAAAGGCACTGTGGTCCCCAGATGTGCTCTTCTGCAGTGAAGGAAAATGTAGCTTGTGTCACGCAGAGAGCCTGACAAAAGCTCACTGTTTTCTGAGCTGGATTTCTTACCACTTACCATCGTGGTAAGTAGACTTAAGTTGATATGTCTAATTTTTGTCTTACCTGTTTTTCTAGAAGTTTAATCTTATACATTAGAAAGCTATAGATATGGATATAGTCTTTGAAGCAGGGCCAATTGGCTCTACTTGATAGCCAGGTGGCCCTTGTGCAGGTGGCATATGCTCCCTGCCCCCAGTTATCTCATCTATAAAGTAGGGTCACAATATCACCTGCCTCACCCAGGTTGAGGATTAAAAGAGTTTGTGTGTTAAAATGCTTAGGGAATGCCTAGGCCCCAGTGAGGGCTACACAAGTCTTTGTGATTGCTCTTTCTTGTTCTAGTTAGTAAGTGCATTGCTCTGATAATATTTGTCTTTCGGGCAGTCATTTCAATGACAGTTTGGCTTAGTTCTAGCGTCTCTTCCTCTTCCCAGCCCTCTTCATATCAGACCCTTCCATGTAAGCCAAAACATACTAACAATCTAATATATTTCCTTCTAAATTTTTTCTATGTTCATATTTTATATATATGTGAAATATATATTTTACATATGGATATATACATAGATGCACATACACATATATGCATTTTTAGGGTTTGCCATAGTCCGAATGTTTTTTGTCTCCCAAAAATCATAAATTGAAATCCTAACCCTCAAGATGGTAGTACTAGAAGGTGGGGCCTTTAGGATGTGATGAGGTCACAGGGGCAGAGCGCTCATGAATGGGATTAGTGTCCTCATCAAAGGGGCCGAGAGAGACCCTCATCCCTGCTCCCATGTGAGGATTCAGCGAGAAGGTGCCTGCTGTGAACCAGAAAGCGGATCTTCACCAGGCACCAAATCTGCTGGCTCCTTTATGTTGAACTTCCAGCCTCTAGAACTGTGAGAAATAAATTTCTGTTGTTTGTAAACCACCCCGGTTATGGTATTTTGTTACAATAGCCTGGATGGAGTATGGCAGGGTTTTTTAGATTTTTTTTTTTTTTTTACCTTTTTCGCAGTTTTGCTTGATAAAACATGCAATCATTCTATGCACAATGTTCTGGATCTTACTTTTCTCATCCAACTGTAGCATAATATTCCATGCTGTGGAATATTCCATGGACTTACATGGCCATTCCCCAGATTGAATGCATTGAAGAGCATTCACTTAGTTTCCAAAGGTTTTTCCCTTCACTCCTGTCCCATCTACAAAGAGCGATGCCATAGGCATCCTTGTTCACTTATTCAGTCTGAATAAAAGTTTTATTCCTTTGAGATGGATCCCCAGGGATGGGATTGCTAGGCCAGACTCTAAATTTTTAAAATGGATTTTTATCATTCTAATGGATTGTGGTGAAGACAGCCAAAATCTTGACAGAAATGCTCAACTTAGAGTGAATTTTGTAGATGTAAAAGTGGATGGTAATTAAGAGGACGCACATTAACACGAGTAATTTAACCAGTGCATCACGGTATTAATTGACTTTAATGTCTCCAAGACTTTTGGTTTCAGGTTTGAGGATGAAAAAGGAGGTGGAAACGTCATCCGTGATGGACACGTATTTTGCACCCAGGTAGTAGAGAGTAGCTAGCTTACTTGCTAGAGGTTTTCTTAGAACAAAAATAGCTAATAAATGTCATCCTGGATGCCAAATACAAATTGGCAGTGGCTCTCAGGATTGTCCAGGGGGATAGGAGGCTGAGGCTCACTCTAGACTGGGTGTGTGTTGGGCGCGGGGGTGGGGTGGAGGGGTCCTGGTTGGTTCGTAAAGTTTGTTATGAATTTTGCAGTATGTCAGGAAAGCATCATGAATCCAAGCATTTGCTACCCCTGCACCAGAGTGAATGGTTCACCCTCACAAAAGTCTGGAGCTAGCTAATAGAACACCTGTGATACGGGCTGCCTTTCTATTCACAGCCTCTGAAGGTCCAGCTTGAGCTCTGGGGAGTCTTGGTGGTATCTGATTGGTGAAGAATGAGTTTACATTTTCCCATGGTGTTAGCAAGTAAAAGGAACTAAAGGAGCTCAAAATAGACAATGGTGATGCTGAGTGGGGGGGTGTTTGTTGCTCATCACGTGAGCAGTACTGGATGAAGACTGAATTTTCAGGGCCAAGGAGATGGCCTTGAGTCCCCTGCTGGAAATATACTTCCCTAGTCTGGGAGAAGAATTGACTTGATTCTGTTTAAGTGCGCAGTGAAGAAATGACTTCCTTGCTTTAAAATTTTTGACAGCTTGCTTATATAATACAATTCTTCATTCCATTGGATCTTGGAGAAGCCTCAAAAGTCGATTGGTTTATCTTCTCTGCTTTTTGATATTATTTTTTCATGGGGGTGGGTGACTGGTGATCCCAGGGTAGAATCAGAAATGGGGGAACATGGAAAAGGCAGAGGCAGCTGATAGGCATGGCCCGAGTTCATATTCAGAGGCTGCTACCCACCAGCTGTGTTAAATTGGAGTAACCATCTGCTTAGGCATCCTCTTTTGTAAAGTAAATAGTCCTACTTATGTTTACGGCTGTCATGCAGGTTAATGAATTAAGTGTGCTCATATATGTAAATTCTGTATAATGGGATACACTATATTGATTTCTAACTTAGTTTGTTGGTATTATCAAAATGCCTACCTTTACAAGTGTCCTTTTATCTTACTGGTACCAGAAAGAATATTTCTCAAAGCATTAAGTAGTATGTATGCAAAACTTCAAAAAATAACAACTTTTTTTTGCAGAATAAATTCACATGAAAATGCAATTTATCCATCTATGAAAACTGGTGTATGTGGTGCGGCGAGCAGTAGCTTGTAGGGCATGGAGGCTATTTGTCTGAATTTTTATTGGTGTGCATATAGTTTGGATACAAGTGAGCATTTGAAGCTCATGACACATTTTGTAAATTTTCAGGAAACTGAGGTTCAGAGAGACTAAGTGATTTGCTGTGAGTCACTATAGTAAGTAATAGAGCTGGCTGCAAACCCACCTCTGTCTACACCCAAAGCCCATGCATGTTCTTTCCACATACACAAGACCAAGGGGGAGGAGGGAAGATATAGAGACATTTTTTTCCGGTTCAGAAGTCACTTTGAGATTCATTCACTTTTGTTGTGCTCTCTTTACTAAGACAGGAAGTAGACTCCTGAAACCTGGAAAGAATTGGAAAATAAGGATTAGAATAAAAAAACTAAACAAAACTGGTTAAAGCTGGGGGCACCATTCTGGTTAATTGAAGGCTTGCTGTACATTAAAGAGCAATAAAAACCTAATCATTTGAGTGTTTTTTTAGGCCTAGCCTTTTCCCACAAGGCACTTGTATTCACGTTTCCGGAAGTTCTCTTCTGCATTGCATAGTAATTACTCATCCAACTCCCAGGCTCTGCTGCAATCTGTCCCTCTATCTCCGATGTCACTCTTCAGAAGCTATTATATGACCTCCAGATCTCTCTTTGACTCCCTGTATTACCATTAGAAGACATCTACACTGGGAAATCGCTCAGTTCCTGTTTTTGATTAATATTTTATCAGCCACAAGAGGAAATGGTATTCTATAGCAACACTAATAAGTAATTGAGCAGATGAGATGCTCTTGCTAGCTTTGGTAAAAAGTCTGGGCAAGGTTACGACTGAGGAGCTCTGATGAGACTTGGGATGATAAAGTTAGGCATCTGAGTCGAATATCAGGTAGGGTTAAAATCTAAACACTGGTGGGAGCAGAAATCATGCACTAAATCCTTCTTTGAGCAGTGGCTTACAACCTATACCTATCGATGGCAGTAGTAGTAACAATAATCACATCCTTTCTTTAAAGCCACATATCTAATACAAAAGACCTAAAACAGTAATTTTTCACAGTGCTTAACATGTACCATTATGTATACATTTGAGATCACGTGGAAAGTGGTAGACTGGATTCCCCGCAGGACCCAGCACAGGCTAAGTCTGCTCACCTACTGTATCCACATGGCAGTGAGGCTTCCTTGTAGAAAGATGCCCTGTTTCCCCTCGCTCAGGATGCCCAGCACAGGTGTCTGATCTAGGAGAACCAGGACCCTGGGGGCATCAGGAACAGCTGCTCACATGCTCCTGAGGAGGCCCCCCGGCTCTGAGGGGAAGCCCAGAGTGCAGCCAGGAGTCGCGGTTTTAGGGTCAGGAAATTGTAGGTAACAACACTGCCTTTTTTTTTTACCGGAGTATTTTATTAGCATGTACTACCATACTCAGACACAATTTGCTTAGGTTTGTGTTCCTTGTGCATCACATGGGAGTGTTCATTAAATTGTGGCAATTCCAATTTGTGTGGTTATCAAGTCAACATCAAATAACATGAAGTGTGTCTTAGCCTGCAAACATCACTTTCTAAATTCTCTGATGTGTCTCAGCTGATTCCATTCTTCCTGTTCCCTTCTCTTTATAAAGTTTGCATTTTTATCGTGTAGGTACTGTTATTGTTGATTTTTAAGGGGAATTGTCCGTGGGATGACTGACATTGGAACCAGACACAGCCAAGATGGGTAGATACTCTTTTGCTGTTTTTTAAATTTTTTTCCTATAGGCACTTCCTTCTCAATCTCCTTCCATTAAAATTCAACTTAATTAGTAAAATTTCATATTTGTCTTTTAACTAATGAATTGTTTCCATTTTAATAAATAATATTTAATATATAGCAACAGAGGTTAAAAATGCAAACTATTTAGGTTCTTTTTTTTTTTGAGAATACATAGATTTCCTTATAAAGCCAAATGGAAAATATTTGCCTGCAAGAAAGAGTTCTTACAGTTCTTACTTTTTGTTGGTCAGCAGCATTGAGTTGTGAAATGACTTGCAGCATCCACTGCATTTTGTAGGGGACAGTGACAAAGAAGATGCCAACAGTGTTTTTTTGCTGCCTTTTCCACCTCTCCCTCCCGAGGACGGTGGTTTGCCCAAGCGAGTGTGTAAGCACCTAGATCCTCTCACAAGCCCCCATGCTACATCTTCCTCCTCCTCCTCCTCCTCCTTTTCCTCCAATTTGTCCCCATTTGTGTTGACTCTGCCCCAGGGTGTCCCGCCTCAAGAATCACCGGAAGTTTCAGGAAGATTCACGCTGCTTTAAGAAAAAGGTCGGAGGAAAAAGTATAATTCTTTTTCTTCTAAATGTAGATATAAAAATCATATAAGCATGATTTATCATTTGATTGGAACATGATATTTTATGGTTGTAGAGCACATGTATCATTTTATCTGCCTCTGACATCCAGTAAGCGGCTCTGGCTTTTATAATTTAGATGAAAGAGCTTTCCTAACAGTATTTCGGTGTGTGCACACACACAGCCCCAGTCGTTAACGGATTCTTCAGGGTCTGCACTGGAGCAGAGAATGTGAGATCTTAGCACCCGAGGAAGGGCCGCAGTTCCACCAATAGCGGAGGGGGTGGGATAGAGGAACACGAGCAGGAAGTCAGTGCAGGCTGTTGGAGGGTCCTACATTGGGCTTTGCGTCCCCTTGCTGAGCTGATGGTCCTGAAGTTTTGATATATGTTATATGTTTAGCCTTTATGACAGCCTGGTATAAAGGCTGTTCTTTAGTTCAGTTCTCAATGAGGGATGGTTTTGTCTGCCAGGGAACATTTGGCAATGTCTAGAGACATTTATAGTTGTCACATCTGGAAGGGAGGGGATGGGGGACAGAAGGTGATACTGGCATCACTAGATGCCAAGGCCAAGATGCTGCTAAATGTCTTGCGGTGCACAGGACAGCCCCCATCACAAAAGGTCAGTAGTGCCCATGTTGGGAAACCTTGTCCCATTGTGCAAAGAGTCAAGTTGGCTCTGTCACAAGAGTAGTGAATGCAGGGGTGGAGATGCTAACACAGCCTAGGACTATTTCAACCTCCTGTACTCGGGATAATTAGTAAAGAATTAACAGCAAAAGAGTGCTCTCACCAAAGCTCATCTAGAAAGAGGCTCTCATTCAAGGTGCTAATTAGAGTGTTTTGTTGCCAGTAAAAACAAGAGTCAGATTTCATGATTGATTCATGATCATTTTAAAATTAATGCTGCTATTATCATACAAAGTAATGGTAAGTGGAGGTAGGAGAATTTTTGCTTTGGGATACTAAGTCAACATCACAGTAAACACACAGTGAACCCATTTATCTCGGGCTTAATGCTTTGTTGTTTCTTCCAAGCACTTCTTAGGTGCCTTTGGGCTTTTTAACATTCTTTGGGAGTTGTAATTTATTAATTGATTTTTAAATTTGGATTGCAAAAATGAACTTTAGGGGGTTTTGAGGAGAAATGAAAAAGGCCTGTTTACTTTTCGGTGGCTGGTTCTTCATGGTGAGCGTTAGGGAGGGGTAGTAGTTAGGCAGCCTGGACCTCAGAGCTCTGAGACTCCCAGCTTCCTGACCTTACAGGTGAAGAATTGGTTGCTCAGAAAAGAAGTTTCCATTGTGTGGATTTTAATAAGAAACAGTGCTGTTAAGTGGCCTCCTTGTCAAATTCATCCTAACCTAACATCATAAAGCTCAGCCCTCTTATTGAATTATTTTGGCTGGGGTTCTTAGTATGTTTTGTTTCATATTTTGTTTGCTTATTTTTTTTTTTTTTTTTTTGCCCCATGAACTCCTTTTAGCCTTTTGTACCCCTTCTCAGAATGTTTTTAAATATATTTTATACAATATCTAGAGTTATAAAGGGAACTGGTTATATTTAAATATAGTTCTGTCTGTGACCCCAAGGTATTCACTGAAGCAAAAATAACAGGAGATGCTAATCACATAGTTTTACAAATCTAACTCTCAAAGAGTTTTGTTGATGTTTCTGTGTTGATACTGAAATTCTTCGTTCTATGAAATTTAATCTGGTGAGCTCTGCCTTCAGTTGCTGATAGTGTCAGTGCTAATAATAACTTTTAATATTTCCTGAATGTTTGTAATAATCCAGGAGCTGTGATAAACATTTACAACACATTATCTCACTTAATCTTCACAACTCCATAAGGTGGTTTTTACTCATTTGAAGGACGGGACAAATTAGGCTCAGAGAAATGATATTACTGTGCAAGTTGGGAACTGGTATTTCACACAGTTCCCACTGTTAAGCACTTCTCCGTTACTTGTCTTTGTCTTATTAATGCTAATTTCCTTTCAGTTTGGTTTGGTTCTTTGGAGTTGCTTACGAGTCTTGGCGTGTTTTTGGTAGAGAAACTTCCTAGGTTTTCACAATGTTGACAGTCAGAAATGAGGCAAACTGAAACAAAGGTCCCAATTTGGCTTTCCAGCCCAAAAGCAAACTCTGACATTCTTCAGTCCTGGGAGATTTTCTTGAGGGACAGTGAGAGAAAGGAGAACAGATCTGTGCTCCAAGATAGATAATCCCATTAGTCTTTGTGTGTCTTTCTTTTTCTTTCTCTCTCTCTCCTTTCCTTTCCTTTCCTTTCCTTTCCTTTTCTTTTCTTTTCTTTTCTTTTCTTTTCTTTTCTTTTCTTTTCTTTTCTTCCTTTTTTTCCTTCCTTCCTTCCCTCTCTCCCTCCCCCCCTTCCTTCCTTTCTTTCTTTCTTTCTTTCGAGGAGCCCTTTTCCTTAGGTTAGGATGTCTCCATTGAGTAATTATTCCCCATGTTTGGTTAAAACAAATGTACAATAAGGATGTGATTATTAGCATTGCTATCTAATCTAATATGTTATTATCTTACACCAAAAATTATCTTTTGTATTTTGCTACCAATCTTTTAATTTTTCCCCAAATGTATAAAGTTGGATAATTAGAATCAAATTATAGCAAATTGTTTAAATCTGCCATTTGGAGTAACTTTTTCAGTGTCTTTGGCCCCTCCTATCCTCCCAAAAAGGTAGGAAATTACTAAAGTAAAGCAAGTAACAAGTAAGTTTTGAGTCGGGCAGGGCATTAATGAGGGACAGGATCTGATCAGAAATGGTGCTTGAGGGAGTAGAGAGTATATTTTCTCTCTCATTCATGCATTTGGGAGTGGCAGATGTGTCAGAACTCTGAATTTAGTTAGAGTTATACTGCTAGAGACATTCAGCAGTTTGCCTTTCCCTTTCTGTTATAAAATCATGTTTTTCTTGAATTACATTTTAACATTATTGTCATTTTAAAATGAAAATGATGACTTGTAAAAGTGTATTTTCGGGAATAGAGGAAAATCTCAATTTGGCAACAGATGACTGTAACTTCAGACCAGCCACCCACTCTGAGCCTTGATCTTCCTTCTCTGAAATGACAGTAGTAAGTCCCTGTGCAGGCTTTCTGTCCAGAAGCTGAAATGCAGGAACATGCTTTATAATTTTTTTAAGGAATAATATTAGTCAAGATATTGGTGAGAAAGAGCTGACACACTTAAGTAGGGTAATTGAGAATAGTTTAATAAAGGACTATTTACAAAAGTCTAGGCAGGCTTGTCCCAAGGCCTCTCATGGCTAAATCAATCAGAGACCAGAGCCCAAAGAAGCCGCCAAAGCTGTCTTTAGAGGTCAGCCTGCGGGGGACAGAGTCAAGGGGGAGGGGAAGGGAGGTGACTAGAGTCGAAGGAAAATTAGAAAACGTTTTTTAAAAACTACTTTTTAGCAGGTCCTGGTGGTGTTCCTAGAGTTCCAGCTACTGGCGAGGCTGAGGCAGGAGGATTGCTTAGACAGAGTTTAGTATCCATTTTTTTTTTTTAAGAAACAGTGTCTCACTCTGTTGCCCAGGCTGGAGTGCAGTGGCATCATCATAGGTCACGGCAGCCTCAAACTCCTGAGCTCAAGTTTTCCTCCTGCCTCAGCCTCCTGAATAGTTGGGACTACAGGTACAAATCCTCCCCACGCGGCTAATTTTTCTTTTCTTTATTCTTTTTTGTAGAAATGGGTCTCACTACATTGCCCAGGCTGGTCCCAAACTCCCAGCCTCAAGTGATCCTCCCACCTCAGACTCCCAAAGTGTTGGGATTACAGGTGTGAGCCATTGTGCCCAGCCAGCATTCAATTTTCAATTTTAACTTCATAGTATATCTTAAACAGTTTCCATGTTATTTAGGGATGCATTCCATTCTACCCACAGATGGTTTATTTAATGATTCCACCACTGCCAGACTGTAGGCTGATCCTGATGTTTGCGGTTATTAATACCATTGTAACAAATACCCTAGGGCAGAAGTCTTCTTATTTAGAATTATGTTTTAGGGTAGAGTCTCAGAAGTAAAATAACCAAGTCCAAGAAAATGAAGCTCCTGAAGATTCTGAACAACTGTAGCCAAGTTGCTTTCCAAAGGGATTGTACCAGTTTATACCCCACTGGAACCATACTGGGGTTGGATGAGGGGGCTGCTCTACCAATATCTGTGCCACTGTGTGTGCACAATTAAAAGAAAAAGAAACATCTTTGATGGAGGTAGGAAGAGGTATTTAATTTTAGCCCATCTATTCTTGTTGACTCATAGAACATTGTTTTTCCCTGACAAAATCTTTTCAAAGCATACGTTGACGGGATTTTCAGAACTGGTGGCTATTACCTCATTAGCTTGACATGGAAAATGCGCAAGGGAGAGAGGCTTTATCTCTAAGTAGTTGTTCCTTTTCCCTGGCCTCTAGTTTCTTGGGGTTGATGCACACAAGTCCCTGAGCTGTGGGTGAGGTGTGTGTGGACCAGGTGGCCCCAATGTTGGGAGCCAGTTGGCTGTTGGCAAGATGACACAGAGTTGGCACTGCAGGCAGAGTTTGGCCCCTCTCCCTCTCTGAGCAAATGGAGGAGTCTCTCCTCATCATGGACTTTTGATATCTAGGGTTCTGGATGAGTTAACGGCACAGCTTATATGTTGTCTAACAGATTCTCCAAAATGGGCTTGAGCATTTGAAAGACATCTAGTGTGAGAGATAGTGAGGTATACTTGAGAAAATTATAGGCCAGCCTGAGAGGCAGATCTGTGATTTTTCTACTCTTTGAAAATATTCCCTCTGCCCCCATTTTTCAGACCTAGCCTCAGCTCATCCTTTAGGTCTGGGCATAGATGTTATTCCCGGCAGAAAGCCTTTCTTGGGGAAAGATCCTGCTGGGCGAGGTGGCTCATGCCTGTAATCCTAGCACTTTGGGAGGCCAAAGTGAAAGGATTGCTTGAGGCCGAGAGTTTGAGACTAGCAAGACCCTGTCTTTATAAAAAAAAATTAGGCACCATGGTGCACGCCTTAATCTCAGCTATTTGGGAGGCTCAGACAGGAACATTTCTTGAGCCTCGGAATCTGAGGTTGCAGTGAGCTATGATCATGCCACTGCACTCTAGCTGGGGCAACAGAGCAAGACCCTGCCTCCTCCACCCAAAAATAAAAAAGAACATTCTAGATCCCCATTATGACACTTACCATACTTGATCATTATTGTCTGTCTATATTTCTATCATCTCTATGAGAACTGATATATGTCCATCTTGTTAACATTTAGACCCCCTGTAACTAGTACAATGAGAAAACAGAGTTGTAACCCTATAAATAGTTGCCAACATTAAAAGATAAGTAATTGAATGCTAAGAGAGTTCTTAGAGAGCCAATATTGTAAATCAGGTCATACTGGGAAAATGAGTATTAGAATCAGTGAATCCCTGAGTTAAAAAGGAATTTAAGACCTATCCAGCTACTACTTAATCTGAAGTGTGGATATCCTCGATGTCTTAGCTGTGCAACCTGAGACAGGAGGCTTAATCTCTCTGAGTCTTCTTATATATCAAGAATAGGCAAACCATATCTTCCTTAGAATATTGTGAAGATTAAGTCAACTAATGACAATAAATCAGCTTGGCCAATGCTTTGCACAATATAGGGGTTCAGTAGACACTAGCTGTTCTTTGTTATTTTAAATCCCGCTTATATTTTAAAATCCTGATGTCTCACTGAAACAACCAATTGAAAACCATCAGGAGACTTATGGTGAAAAATGCACATTGTAATTTCCCTGGAAACTCAGTTTTGATTTAGATATACACAACATCTCATTTCAACCTTTTTTTAAAAAATTGAAAGTGACATTTTGGCATAATTGGACCCAAGGGTAGAGAAGGTGTGAAAAGCATCCTAGAACTCTTAGAAGGAAACTCAGGTGAAATAGAGGGATGATGGCCTTACATGGAGGCCAGTTGCCCCCTGACTTTAGACTAAATAGTGACTTCGTCAAAACCACACGTTTTGGAAGAATGCCCTGTGATATTGCTTTATATCTTAAGACTAGAGACTGATATCCCAGCCCTCAAGTTCATGTCAGCTGGCAAAATTCACAAAGCTAGTTTATGTCTCATTCTCTCCCTCTTCTGGTACTGTCCCTTCCCTGGATTGAGAACGGCCTTGTCCTGTTTGAACAGAGGGTGCAGATGGACACAGGATCTGCTCAGGGAGATAACATCATCTGCTAATTCTGCCTCCTCCATCAGAGTCTGAGTGATCAGTGGTGGGACCAAGCTGGATTAGGTCTCTGGGAGCCCCGCGTATCTGAGTCCGGGAGATGGATGATATGGGTAATCACTTGCTACTTTATCTCCTCTCCATCTCCTTGCGGCAGCTCTAACTACTGACTTTTATTGTGTGGGAGCTAATTGTAGGATTCCATTTCACTACAGAGAAGGCAGGAGAGGAATGCGACATGCACCACCCCTACTGCCCTTTGACCCCCTCCCTCCCTTGAAACCGAGGGAAAGGGGACATTTAAGGCCCCTCAGAAATAAGACTTTGTTTGTGTCTGATGCCACGGACCTTTGAAATATTTTTGAAGGGCCTACCTTGGCTGATCCCTTCTGACTGTTATTGAATAAAGGAGATTGAAATAATCTCTTCTTCCTGTAATCATTAAGCGCATGGGCTTCATCACGATGTGCATTCAGAAATTCTGAGAGCGCTGTTTCCATTGGCAGCAGGGTCAGAGAAAGCACAGAATCAGACGTAAGTGGAGGAAATCCATCTCTGATGCTTCTCGGAGGTGTAACCTTCAGCAAGGGAAGCAGGCTTCCTAGGACTCAGTTTTATCTGTGGCAAGGTGGGGTTGAGAGTGGGCCTTCAAGTCCTGTATGCAAAGTGCCTTGCATAATTTGGTCTAGTATCCTCAGACTTAGCAATGGCAGTGGGAGCCATGATGAAGTTGTTCGGAAGTTTAGAGCGAGTGTTTCTAAAGTGCTCACCGCAGGGCCTTGTATACAGTAGGCCATTGTTATCCTTATGTTTAAGATACGTGTACCATGACATAAACCCCCCACAGAGTACACGTGCATTTGAAAATGTCCTTGGACTTAATTTGGTGCCATTCCCCTCACTTCTGCCTCTATCTAAATGAAGTTTTTGGTGTAAATGTCAGATCCTCCTTGGAACTGTATGTTTTAACTGATGATTGATCAGAGGATCTGAGCTTCTCAGCCAGATGTATTCATGATGATGGAATGTACATGGGCAGGGGTGTCAGCTGATTCCTTTTCTCTCTTGCTGCAACTTGGTGCTGCCCATACACAACAAAGTGCAGGTGGTGGCTGAGACAGCGCTACTGGAGTCTTCCCCATTATGTCATATCATAGAATCAGTGCAATCCCATACAAAGCTTAGCATAGGGTTGTGGCAGGTTAGTCAGCTAAGGCTTGGTCTCCGATGCTGGTAATTGTGATGAGAAGAGAGAGGAGAGGAGAATGACGAGGAAAAAGCAGGAAGAGGAGGTGACTTGCCTCTAGCTTATATGGATTATTTTTCTCTTTTAATTTCCTTGTCCACGTAGTGTGATCATAGATCTCAACAGAATGACAGCAAGAGCCATTTATTGAGCACTTACTATGTGTTGGCTGCAGGGTCAAGTCTTTTAAATATCAATGCTAATAGCCTCCCTTCATCCCTCCCTCCCTCCCTCCCTTCCTTCTTTCCTGCCATTGTCTATCTATTATCTGACTTAATCCTTAATCCTTAAAATGGCCCAAGGAAATAATAATGTACATTTTTTTTAGGTGAGTACACGAAGATTTAGGAGAATGTATCCTGTCCTAAGTCATATGTCCTCTAAGTTTTCTCACTGACTACAGATGCTGAGCTTATAACTATGACACCTATTGCCTTTCAATTCCAAAAAACTGCAGTTGTTTTCATCTTACTTATCACCATTGTTTGATTTACCTTTTCTCTTGCATCTTGTAATCCGATGGGTCATGCTGACATGCTAAACTGTGTTCCTCATAGCTGGAAACCAACCCACCTGTGAAAGCTCAGGCACAGGCAGGAACAATGAGTTTTGTCATGCTCTTGCTATTGTGACAGCTGTCTCTGGTGCTGCAGTTAGAGTCTGGGTCTCTATGGCTGCAGTTGGTGTAGGGATGGACCAAGGTTTCTTTTTGGACTCGGAGGCTGGAGTAGGCAGCTGGTTTATCTGGATTTGTAGGGGAGGCGATCGGGGGTGCAGGAGGGTCAGAATCACCCGCCCCTGTGTTGGTGCCACCCCAGAATGGAAAAGACTTTGGCCTTGGCCTTCTTAGGAAGGTTGTCGGAAGCTCAAGCCAGGGCCCACTTTCCCATTACGACAGCTCTGGCCTATCTCTCAGGAGGCCCGCTGATAATCAGTAAATGAAATTCACCTTTCCCCTGATTCCTGAAAACTGAAAAGATGAGAGTTGAGTTATAGGGCACATCATGAACACGGTCTTATTCCAACATGGTATTTCAGGCTGCACAGATGGGGGAAATTATTTTATTTGGGAGAACAAATTTAAGTTTGGCAGTTACCTGAAAGAGAATTAAGTTGCTGATTGCAAGTCCATTCTCTGGCCTTCTGAAGAAGATAGATTGTAATCTTTAATTAATCTATCACTCACACCAAAAAAAAAAAAAAAAAAAAAAGGCAGGGTGAGGGGTGGGAGGATGTTCATATCACATTTATTTGGATGTCTAGGGTTTGCATTCAGAAGCCACGATTGCAATATCCAGGCATGGCCGCCAGCAGTCTGTGCGTTTATGTTTGTTTAGTATTTTAATTTTCCCATGAGCCTTAAACCTCTGTGTGGTGTGCAAGTTGGGGCCTGGAGTATGCACTCTGGCCACAGGCTTTCCCATTGTAATGAAGATGGAATGACTCTAAGGATGACCTTTCCATGCCTTTGTCTGTAGCCTGCCCTCCTCTTTAACTGAACACCTTTCAGACGAACATGTTCTGAACTCTTGAACCGCTCATTCTGTTCTCTGAGCTTATTGCTCAAGCTGCAGTTTATCATTATATGCCTCCAAAGACTTTGTGTTTCCTGTGTTTGATATCGAGATAGAATTTTTCATAACCCTTTAGTAGTCATAAATTTGATTGTTAAGGGACCGGGTTAATCTTATTTCTAATACCACCATCTGATTTCAAAACCCTGATTTAGGAGCATTTTCTTTTCTGCTGCCTTCCTAAAATGCATGGGTGGAAACGTGTAAAATATGTCACCTGATATTGGAGGATTGTTTATTTCTGTTCATTTTGTCCTGAATAGTACCTGTGAGATGCATTTGAAAACTTATCTTGTTTATATGTTTCTTCTGTTGCAATTTCTTCCATTACCTGAAATAGCCACTCTGGACAGCAAACAAAGCAATGCCCTTTTCAGGGCTCTGGGATGAATGGGTAAAAGAGTCTTGGTAAGGAAGCAATTGAGAGAGCACGGAAGCATCTTACGGCAGGAGTTGCAATTTTGTGTTGATTGATATTTAAGGAATTTGCACCCTTGATAGCTCAAGTCTTCCTTTCTCAGAGCCCTTTAATTACAGTTTATTGAATTTGGTTCATTTCTCCTCTAGATTTCCCAGTGCATTAACACATAGTAGGCACTCAATAAATATGTGTTGTACTGAACTACCATGGTTAAATTAGCAATTAGGTGCACAGACAAAATCATGGTAACTTCGGTGAGCCTTGTTCTACTCACAAAAGATTTTTATGAGGATTCATTGCTTCTCTGCTGGGTGCTCTTGTCATAGAAGCTGTTGTTGTAGTTCTGGAAAGAAAACTTATGGCATTATTTTAGGGGGAGAGGTTAGAGTAGAATTTTAAAGGGAACATTTCTCTTCCGGTAAGCAATTCTGCATGGATAAAAAGGAGACAAAGAATAAGTGCAAAATATTTAGTTAATTCTTGTTGACAGAAGTAGGACTTCAGGTCCAAAGATGTTATATTTTAGGGTGCACACATGTGCAGTTTTTAAAGTTTCTAAACAATCTTCCATATGTGGACAGATTTGCACATGTGCATGAGTACAAATTGTACTTGCACTGGCTCTCTGGGAAATGGAATTTCTGTACCTTGCCAAAGCACGTTTTCCCTCTAAAGAGAGGCAGCTGATAATTACTAATGCTAATGTCGGGGTGAAGTGCAATAGATAATCTAACACCATTGATGACCCCCAGAGCATTTATATTTGATGCTGGAAATGCATTTTGTTTTCTTTATCTTGCTATTAATGTACCTCTATTGAGCAGTTTACTCTCTTCATAGATAGGATCAGATCCAATATAAATTTATATTATAAATTACACTTACATCTAAATACAGGCATTTTCCATTTCACAGTCTTTCTAGCTCCCCCTTCCACGTTCACACAAGAGACACTTGCTCCAAGTCTTACACACACCTAAAAAGTAGAGTCAACATTCCTTGTTTCTTTTTCCACCAACACACTTTCTCTGGCCTCTGATCTGTGTTCAGTGTCTGTCTGAGAGAGACATATTCATATATTAATATTTAGATATAGCCAGAATATAAAACAATAGCAACAGACCTGGACAAGATTCATGTCCTGCAGAAAGGAACACCAGTAAAACAAAGGAATCACCAGCCCAGGTGCTTTTTATATGACAGTTATGAAGGGTAATCATTTATTCATTTAATACATTGACTGCCACACTAGAAAAAAGATTTTTTTCATTGGGGCTACAGTGTTTTATTAGGAAAATAGAATAAAAACTTTGAAAACAAAATGATCCTTTCTAATTTAATGAAAAATTTGTTATTTTTATTGTTTTCTCTACATGAGTTACAGGCAACTTGAAAAATAGTTCTCAAGGCTCCCAAGGTGAAGAGACATGTGAGTTACATATGTTTCCCAAAGCCCTGGGCTCAAAACTATCATGATTCAAATACAACTCACAAGGCAGTTAATGTATTAAGCACCATCTTGACTCTGAGCTTTGGTTCCAAACATTACGATAGTGCCACCTGGCCCTGGGTTTTCCTTGTGTGTGATCTTCTAACACATTTGCTGATTGCAAATATATTTGTCCCTGCTTATGTGCATGACTGGTGCTCATGAAAACCACTGACTTTGAGTAAAAGGAGGAAAGGATTAGCCTCATTTTTGACACATAAACAAGATGTCATTTTGCCAATTGCTCATTAATGCTGATATTTGCTATGGGTCTCTGACCATGAAATGTGCCTGTGTTCAAATCTGCATATAGTGGCTACACTCTGGGCTTCCCGATTACTAGTCCATGCCTGAGCCCTGAGTTCCTATGGGTTTCTGTCAGCTCGTACTTATTTTATCCTGTGGAGATTTTTGTAAGAATTTTTGTTCTGCACTATTATTATGATCATTTCGAGCTTAGTTGAGGGTGGGGAAATGGGGTAGATGCAATTAATTTGGATTTTCTTAAGGGTTTTAGAATATTCATAGAACTTAACATATCTCGAGAACTGAAATTTATTTTAAATGTGAAAAGCAGTTTACAAAAATTGTATGTATTGTATAAATATACTTTTGTGTATGTGTGTATTTTGTTGCAAAAATATACACACACATACACACATAGAAAAAGATTCTGAGAGAAATACATGAAAACATCTACCGTGGTTGTCTCTGGATCTCTGGATAGGATAGGTGTAATTTATTTGTTCAAAGTTAAGTAAATGAACTTGGTTAGACAGACCTGGGATCAAATTCTGCTTCTATCACTAATTGGCAATGAGATGTGACACTGTATAAGCAGTTTAGCTTTGGTATACCTCCAGGTCCTCATCTGTAAGGTAGCAATTATGATAATACCCACCTCCCAGGAATATATGTCAATAGGTAGGCACAGATCTAGGAACTCAGAAAATGTGCTAGGAAGTAGTATTTCTTATTACTGTTTCTGCTTTTTCCTTCTCTCTTTTTTCTGATTTTGTCTCCTGTTGTGAACATGTATTGCTTTTGTAATGTGAAAAATTAAAAGTAGTCAATTTTTTTTTTTTTTTTTAAAGAATCAGCCAAGGACCGGTGGGTCTATTTTCATGGATTGGCATCTTGCTCAAAGTCAGTTAGCAGAGGGCCTCTCTAACTAGAGGATACAAAAAGTGTGAAGTAGGCAGACCCCAGTTAGCCACCTGGGTTTAATCTTCAGGATGATTCTAAAGCAATACTTCCTAGAGAAATTTCCCAAATTCCCATTGACACCGACATTTCAGGATGTGAAATGTTAATTAAGCTAACAGAAGTCCTCCATCAGGTTTCTCCTGGGCCCTCCATAAGTGATGCTGGGTGGATGAACATACACAATGATCTCCTAGTGCCATTTTCTTGAATATGCACAGTTGGGTAAGAAGGAGACTTCGCCTGTGTATGAGGTGATGCACCCTGTATTCTTCAAACCAGAAAACATCATGTAGAGTCTGAAAATTAGAAGAAGAAAAAGAAGAGAAAAAGGCAATCTGAAGAAGCCAAAAGTGGATGTTGCAGGGACCTACAGTCTGCCTGTTCCCTCACTTGGCCTTGAATTTGGCTCCAAGTTCCCTTATAGTTAAAGCTGGAAGCAAATCACATTGCTTACCATTGTCAGGGAATGGAAACTATGTAACAAAAGCCAATCTGCCGAGGCGAACATTTTCCTGGAATTGAACTTTTCAGCAGGTGCCTACTTCACAGGTCCACACATAAGGCCTTGGGTAATCCAGCAAGCAGAGTTGTGCTCAACTGTGATTTCATAAAAGACACAGAAATGCATTTCGAATAGACAGTTCTTATATCAGCCCTCTAAACTGGCATAACCTTGGATCATAATTCAGCGAAGGCATTTCTGCAAGAAGTGAAGATAATAAGCTCCAAGTGCTTTTGTTTTCTGTCTTTCTTTCTTAATGCAGGGAAAATCGAGATGGGACTCTCAGTTAAAACCCAGATGAGGGGCCTGGGAGTCATCACAGTGCAATCCCTCAGGACATCAGCCCCATCTCTTAATGTAGCCAGAACCAATAGTGAACTGGGAGGAGGAGAATAGAAGCAAAATAGCAAACATTTTTTTATTTCCTGATACGAAAGTGTTTGTGGCGGGGGGCGGAGAGGGGAAGGGATGCTATTTAAGCACAGTACAGATGTTTCATTTCTTGCTCATATTTCATGTCCAGTGTGGACTGGCAGAGTCCCTGCACACACAGCCACTCAGGGTCCCAGGCTGATGGAGTGTCCCTGGTCTCAGACCTACACTGTCTGGCACACATGGCCTTCTTGTTCACCACTAGAGGGAGACACAACAGCAATTAAGTGCTTTGGTCTGAAGTGTCACATGTCATTTCCTCTCTGCAGCCTATTGGCTAGACTAATCACATGACCCCACAGAGTGTGGGAATGTATAATCTCCCCGTGGCTTAGAAGGAAAAGAAAACCAGATGTCTGCACACAGTTACTTACGTCTTTACTGCAATCATGCTCCTTCCACCTACAAAGAAAAAGGCTAAGTAAGAGGGGACTATGCTTTTGGTTGATGCGGTAAAACTCGTGAACAGAGTAAAAGCTTGGTCATTGGAATGTCCACCCAACACTTTAAACAGAGGTCTGGACCCCACCATAGAAACTTTTCAAATGTTGCTATGTTTTGTTCTGAGCGCTGTATTGAGCAGACCATATCCTGAAAGAGTTGGAATCCAAAAATCTGGGGCCAAGGGCACTTCCCAATATTATTAATAAATCCTTGGTGGTAATGGAGGCTTCACGCCTACAAGGCCTAAGACCTTACCTTTTGTGCTCCTTGAGTTGTGGAGGGAACATCCATCCTCAAAACAGAAACCTGTCAGATCTCTTGGATATACTGACAATACATTGATGAGAATTGAATGCACCATAAATTGCATATCCTCCAGGGCCCAGGAGGTACCCTGTCTTGCTGCTTATGATTCAGAAAACCCTGTTTATTTGTATCAAGGACAGTTGATACTTTAATCATCAATAAACTAACATTTCAACAGCCTGCCATAAATTTCTTGTCAAAGAAGAGATTATGATTAGAGCACTGTGATGAAAGAGAATCTGTACGTAGACTTACATCCCTCAGTTTCAAAGCTTGCAGTGGTAGGGCTTGGAGGTTACTACAATAAGAAAAGACTAGCCAAGCAGAAACCTATGTTTTCTATTTTTAAAATATCTGTGAATTAATTTACGCATATATTTTAGCCAAGATCTAGCACAAGCTCTTAATTTTCAATGAATAAAAAGTTGAGTTTTGAGAGCAAATATTTTGGTAAGGAAATAGAGAACTGATAGTAATATTCTCTCTGATTATAATTGTTAAACAATAGACACCTTTCAACAAGTTCTAACATATTGATTATCACTAATAAAATCCACCTCCTTAGTAATAATATAATCATAGTTACAATTTATTGAGTGCACTGTGCTGAGCACTTTGCATCCCTTATTTAATCTTCCCAACAACCTTATTAAGTAGATTTTATTTTCATCTTATTATGTAGGCAGTTCCTCATTTGCAGATGAGGAAACTGTGGCTGACTGAGTTCAGTGAATGCCAAAGTCACAAAGCTCTAAGTGGCAGAGCTGTAATTCAAATTCAGTGACATCAAAGCCATTTTCTAATTCATCAAAATGCACAATCGGTTAAAATGAGATCATTAAAAATGAGATCATTTCTGGAATAAGAAAACAAGCTAACCAGGAATTAAGTTTTCATTCTCATTTTAAGGATTCTCTTTCTAAGTAAATACTGAAGAATCACCAGTGTATCCTGAGTCCTTGAGAAGGTCAAATCTCAGCATCTAGGACTGTAGAAGGTGCTTTGATTAGGTAACAACTTCCTTCCCATTGTTAGTGCTCTGGCCAGGAGTGTTTACAAGGGTCAGAGGTTTTGTGGAAGGAGAGCTGTTTGGACTAAGTGATGGTCCAGTTCCAGGTCAGGGATGTTGTGCTGGTTCTAAGTCCGGTTTCTGACTTAGATGATTGTGGACTGCTGCTCATGAAATATCTTCAGATTATTTCTTTTAATCCATTTGTAAGCAAGTTCAACAGTTTTATTTCCTCCAGATATAGCAAGAGTGGAGAGAGCACAGTGGTGCCCAGGAGGAGTCATGGTTGGCCATCGAATGGTTATTGAGTGCTCATTTTGAAACAGGCACTGTATTAGTCCACTGTGGCTACTATAACATAATACCACAGACTGGAGACCTTAAACAACAGAAAGGTATTGGAGGCTGGAAGTCCAGGCAAAGTTCTGGCAGGGTTGATTTCTCCTGAGGCCCTTGTCCTTGGCTCCTAGGTGACTCCTTGCAGTGTCCTCACATGGCCATCCCTCTGTTAGTTGGTGCACATCCCTGGTGTCTCTTCCTTGTCTTATAAGGACAACAGTCCTATTGGATTAGGGCCCTACGTTTGTGACCTCATTTATACTTAAATGCCTTTTTAAAGGCTTTATCTCAAAATATAGTCACATTGAAGATTAGGACTTTAAGAAATACATTTTAGGGGGGACACAATTCAGTCTATAATGCACTCCATGCTGGATACAAGGAATGTTATGGTGGACAAGGGAAAAACAGTCTCTACCCTCTGTTTTCATGAAAGAAGAAAAGGCAGTCTTAAAAATCATTTGCGTGATTAATTACAAAATGGTTAATGCCATGATGAAGAATGTATGGCACTAATACAGCTTAGAAGAGGTGACTCTAACTTTGCATAGGAAGTAGAGAAGGCTTCCCTGGGGAGGTGAGGTTGGAATTGAGGCATGAAAAGGGAACAGCAGGTGAAACGGGGAAGGTCTTGGGACCAGGAAGTACAGAAAAGAGTAGTGTGGTCAGGACTTTAAGGCATGGTCCTGTTTATAGCAAGTTTCAGGTACTGAAAAGCAGCCTGCATCGATCATGCTCAGAAAATTAGGGAAAGAGGTTATCCAAAAGAATACTGGACCCATAGTTGCATTGCTTTGTTGTTTTTGTTGTTGCTGTTGTTTGTTTGTTTGTTTATCTTTTTCCCCTCTTGTGATCACTTCAGGTGAAGTTGCATTGCTCTGTAATCATATCTAATACTGTGGAATTGCAATTAATTTGCCCAAGAAAATATGGTTTTTATGATTCCATTGTCTATATCATGTTTGTTGAAATAAATAATTCTCAATACTTCGGGATCGCTAAGACTCAACTAAGAGCTTATTTTAAAAATATAAATTTCTAGTCCCACTTCCCAAAGATTCTGAATCAATATATTCAGGCTGGGGTTTAGGGATTTATGTGTTTAACAAGCACATCAGGTTCTTCTGGTACAAATGGTCCATGGACCACACTTTGAGAAAGCCCCATCTAAAGAGATAAGTTGCTGACATATGTTACCTAGAAGATCATAGAAAAGTTGGACATAACAGTAGATGCAAAGAAATACCAGACTTGTTGGAATGTCTGCCAGATTCCACCCGTGGGGACGGTGTGAAACCGTCATTGAGCCTTTACATTGGAGACACTATAGTAAGCACTTTGCGTATGTCAGCTCTCTCACATTAATACAACTATCCTACTAGAGGGGCACTATTACAGATTTACAGATGAAAACAATGAGGGACAAAGAGGTTAGATGCATATCTAATAGACAGAGCATGCATTCAAACACCAAGTTGAAATGACCCTGCGATGAAGTGTAACAGCTAGCACTTGTATAGTGCCTACTGGCCCAGGCTCTGTATTAGCTACAGGGGCTTCTACCTTTCATTCATTAGATGATCCAGAAAGCCTTATGTCTTGGTCCATTTGGGCTGCTCTAACAAAATACCATAAAATGAGTGGCTTATAAACAGAAATTTATTTCTCACTGGAGGCTGGAAAGTCCAAGGTCAAGGTGCTGGCAGATTCATGGTCTGGCCAAGGCTTGCTTCCTGGTTCACAGATGTCCATCTTCTCACTACATCCTCACACAGGGGAAGGGGTGGAGGGTCTGTCTCTCAAGCTTCTTTTAGGCCCTCATCCCATGGGGGCTGAGTCCTCATGACCTAACCACCTCCCAAAGGCCTCATCTTCTAATACCATCCCATTGGTGATCTCACCTTCTAATACCATCATATTGGTGATTAGAATTCAATCTGTGGATTTTGGGGGAACACAAATATTCAATCCATGGTCTTTGTGGACACTGTTTGAACCAAGACTCTGTTGTTGATCCTTTTCACAAACCTAGTAGTGGCCCTTGGACCTCACCCATTCCATCTAGCTATCTTCATTGCTATTAAAAAAAAAAAAGTTGCTTAGAAAATAAAATGTGGACAACATACAACTCAGGACAGAATCTGAATTTTCTAGGCGATGAACATTTCAACATAGTATATATTTCCGTCCAAAGGCATTCTATCCCTGAATTTAGAGGAAACAAATTTTTAAGTTTATTTTAAAAATTTCTTTGCAAAGTCCTTAAGAGCACATCACTGCCTGATTGAATGGATCATATTTTTAACTTTCATTTCTCATCAACTTAGACATAATCTCTGATGGGCCAGTTGACTCTAAATGAGTTTGCCTTTCATGCAGTGTTGTTCCGTCCGCTTGCCACAGAAATGATTCCAGGTCATTCCAATTTATTTAATTAATTTTAGAGATGAAATTATTTTGCCCAATAACTAGAATGCTAATGGGACTTATTGTAATGGTTCGGTTCAGGTTTGTTGGTTTGAAAATAAACGCCTTCATTTCAATATTTGCCTTTTGGCTGCAGCCCGTTAACTGGTTACACACTGTAACCTCATTAACATCCTGGCTTAATTGTAAGTTAATGTGCACCTAGTTTTTGTAAAGCAGGTCTCTGTCTTAACCGCCAAGTTTTATCCCTAAATTGGCATTTCCACCAGATGGGTGGGTCAGTGTGACACAATTCATACTTTTAAACATAATAGTTTTATCCCTGCCTCGATGATAAGAATTTCAACTGATTTTTAGAAGTTAGGATTAAGTGAGGAAAATAAATTTTCACTTGCTAGAGCATCACTGTGGCATTGAGATTTGTGGAGGTGTACTACACCTGTAACTGAGAGAGGTTGCCAGTAGTAAAAGAGGCACAATAGAACCTCTATAGAATTAAAGGCAGAATTAAAATCTGCATGTTAATAGCTTTCCTGCCAGTCACGAATAGATTCATTCTTCACATCTCAGATGTGTAAAGCTTATTTCAAAATAAATTCTGGGGAGAGTTCAACCTGATTGAATCTGCTATAAGCTCTGTTAATATATTTGTTCGAGTCGCTTGCACTCAAAAGCTTTTTAGACAGAATATCACTTTTTTATATTATTCATGGTAATGTAATTCCCCCCTTTAATCTCTTCAGGGTTTCCCATTAAGTCATGATATGCAGTTCAGAGAAAGTTGGATCGACCATTAATCACACTATCTGGACCTCTGTGTGTCTAGTTTTTGTCCATCTCTTAAATCAGTCACTTGGCAGCGGCAAGACATGTGGCCACTCCAGACCATTTGATCGAAGAGCTCTTGTTAGGAGATTAGGCTGCTAATCTTCAAGCCAGCTAATGGAAATCATTCTGGGCAAGGAAATAAAACTGAACAACATTAGTAAAATCACTACATATTATAGGAATCAAGTACATTCTAAATGGCTTAATCCTACAGTTTAGATATCAAGCCTAGGGGTAAAATGAACTTCTTAGATGATCTGAGATATCCTAATACATATAACATATATTGGTATAATGCATGTGGGGAAGGACACTTGTCAGAGATGGGTTATCTTTGATAAAGAAAAATAAATCCTTGATAAATAAATATAAATAAATAAAAGTGGTTTTTATTTGACCAGGCAAAATAAACAAATACATAGTGGATTAAAAAAAAAAAAAAGAATGAGAAGACAAAACAAAGAAAAGGCAGGAAGGAAGAACTGAAATTTTTTTTTCCCTCTACAATGAAGGGAAATGCCCATGTTGCAGACACCTGATCCATATTCAACAGATGTTTGGGGTTGAATTAAGTTACCTGGTCCAGATCTAATGACTTTCTCTTCCTCTCTAAACTCAGATTAATAATTCGTTGATATTGTCCTTAAGATGTTTTTATGTGATCATTCTATTAATAATAATCAAAGAGTAACAAAGCAGACCCGAGTATTTGAGAGTCACAGAAATGAACTTTCAGTCTAGAGCAGGGTCTGTAAACTTTGTCAGTAAAGGGCCAGATGGTAAATATTTTTGGCTTTGTGGCCCCTAAGATATCCATCACAACTAGTCATCTAGGATGTGTGCTGAAAGCAGCCCATAGATAATATGGAAACAAATGGGCACAGTCGTGTGACAATAAAACACCATTTACAAAAGTAGGCAGTGGGCTGGGTTTAGTCTACGGGTCATATTTTGCCAGCCCCTGGTCTACAGCATGTTTGTCTGGGAGGCATAATTTCAAAAATCATTTTCCTCTTTGATTTTCAAGGTTTAGGAACATGATATTTTCAACCATGGCTGAATGCTCATCTTTTGAATTTTCATGTTTGTCTGACATAACTCAAAGCCCTTACTTTGGGATTTCATGTTAACCCTGACACTTCTTGTCAAATATCCTGCTTCTTGGCTCTTTTGGGAATGGCATCAGAGCCAGGGTGGTTGGATGTGAAGGCAGGAGAGAGCCGGCTGGGAGATGATACAGTTTCCATACTTGAGTAAGCTTGGGAGAAAGTCAGGAATTTGGGATGAAGATTTGGAAGAAGAAGGCTGAGAGCTGACCTCTTTTTTTTTTTTTTTTTAGGATAAAGAAAAAAGAGGGGAGTAAGAGACATGGTGTGACTTGTCACTTGGCTGGGGGCTCAGGATTAATTGATAAATCTGTTAAAAGGAGTGTATGACAGAGTGTTTTAAGGAAAGATGTTGGATGTTAGGATTCTGAATAAAAGCTAATATAGTCCATGAAACAAATGAATAGATATTACGGAATCATACTATTGATTTTTGGAAGAAACCTAAGAAAAACAGAGCACCCCCAATCTGTTTCCTGGTTATTTAGTTGTCGAGTCTTCTAAACTTCTGTGTATCATTGTCTACATTTCCCCAAGAGAAGAGGGCTAGTGGTCATTTGAATTCATATTTACTTACATTTATTTAAATTTCCTAACTCTGAAATTGACCCAGTGTGGTAAGGTAATGGGATAATCTCTCCCTGATTTCTTGGAGATAGGGAAGTGTGCCGGATGTTCCAGGGAGGCCAGGCTAAGGTGGTCTGCTGCTGTCACTTGTTCAAAGGAAAGGGATACTCTAGACCTACAAGGGTATGTCTGGTTGCTGTTTGCTTTTTGTGCCTCAGCGTTGAACAGTGAATACCATAAGCATGAGGCAGGCACTTCAGCCACGGCTTCTTGGGTCAGGCTGAGAAGCACTTAACGCCCTGGCCTCCCGTGAAGCGCCTGTGAGAAGGCCGACTCCACTCCCTCTTCTTCCATCAGCTTTGTCCTCTGCCAAGATGCCAGTGACATGATTGCTCTCATTTTACGCTCGAGATCAGAATAAACAGAAACCACTGTCACCTTTCCCGTTCTAGGGTTAAGTACCCAAGCAGGTGTCTTTTCAGTCGTGTGGTTTCCAGTGAGCAAAACCACCCCTTTTCCCCGTGGCAGCAAAGGCAGGGAGGTTTCCAGAACTGGATAAAGAGGGCTCTCCCCTGTGTTAACCAGCTCTTAGCAGGGGCCTAGCCATTCTCAGCTTCCAAACACACTCCCTTGCTTATGCATTACCTGGGCTCCCTCTGCAAAGAAAATGATGTAGAGGTCACTGGCAGGGTGACCCAAAGACCAAGACTGCCCTCACATGGACCTGGAATTTCCCATGTAAATGTTACCTCCAATTCAAGCTGGACTTACGTAACCCCAAAAAGATGGTACTTGTAATATAGTTCTGATGAAGCCATCTCACCCTGTTAACTGTCATCTGATTTATACAAAGCCATCTGCTTCCATTCGGGCTGTTTTATTTAGAATCCAGGAGGGGAATAGGTGCATCTGTACCCTCCATAGCATCAGAATCTTAATGAATAAAAGCGCCGACAGTTATTTAAAAGGGAATAGTATTTATAGTTTCATACAATTTCGTAATCCAGCTCTGCATTGGATCTTCACTGTCAGTCATGAGAGAAGTTAACTTCTCTGCTAGTTTTCTGAGTGACAAGCAACTGGGAAGGGCTGGGAGCCTCAACACTGAGTATGGGATGGGAGGTTGGGTTTCCCCATTAGGAATCACTGCTCACACAGCATCCACGCACGTCTTTGATGTCCCCAGCCCAAGCACGAGGACTTCTGCATCTCTATTAGCTATTTGTGTTCTAAAGAAAAAGCAGGTTTTAGGTAGGTGATTATTTTTTCATTCATTTGCTCATTCTTTATTCTTTTCTTTTCTTTTTTTTTAAGAGACAGGATCTCGCTCTGTCGCCCAGGAGTGCAGTGGCATGATCATAGTTCACTGAAGCCTTGAACTCCTGGGCTCAAGCGATCCTCCTACCTCAGCCTCTTGAGTACCTGTAACTACAGCTGTGCACCATGAACTGACTAAATTCTTAATAATTGTTTGTAGAGGCAGGATCTTGCTATGTTGCCCAGGCTGGTCTGGAACTTCTGGGCTCAAACAATCCTCCTGCCTCAGCCTCCCAAAGTGCTGAAATTACAGGCGTGAGCCACTACAGCCTGGCTTCTTTATTCCTTCTTCATTCATTTTCCTTCGCCTTTCCCTCTGTTCTCTTCTTCCTGTTTTAATAGGTTTTATTTCATTTAGGCATAGTAAGGCCAGCAGATCAGGAGACGATTGCCATTGAAAAGATGGTTTGCTAGACTCACAGATCAGAGGGGGCTCATCACGCCACAGGGAGCCACACGGGGAAGAACCAGGTCTGTCAGGAGGCAGGGGGCAGGGGAGAGAATGGTGGGCAGGGGCTTTGGTTGTGGTTTCCACAGGGAGGGGTGGGGCAGGGTAAACAGGCTTAGGATTGGCAAGTTTCAGTGGCTCTTGATTTCAGTGGGCTCTTGAACACACGGGTTGTGTAAGTAGAGCGAGTGAAGTCACCAAAGTGCTTGTGGCTATGGCCCCATGAGTCCTGTAGACCCCACTGGTGGTCAAGCTGGCACTGGAGAGCGTGGCTGCATGGAGACCTTTGGCATGGCTGACATCGGAACATGGGTGTTTGGGATAGCAAACCCCCTTAGCTTAGCGATGAGAGAAAAGTCTAGAAAGGTAGAGTGTAGTGACAGAGTGCAGGGGTTTTATGCCTATTACTGAGATGAAACTTTTTCCTGAGGGCATCTGACAGGCTTTCAAGTAGGGAGGCAACAAGTCTGAGTTTTTAATTAAACACTTTGAGTACCATACGCATTGTTGGCAGTGGGTAACAGGCCAAATGGTGTGCAACCTCCTCCTTACCTAGCATCCTCTTGCTAACGTGCAGAAATATGAAGAAGGCAGCCTGCCCTAAGGTGCTGGCAGGAGCAGTAGGGTTGGGGAGGACTTGGTGGCCAGGTGCCTGTGGACGTTGTGGAAGGGGATAGAAGGGCAGCCTTGGGAGTTTCGCTGTCAGTGCTGTCAAGCCCTTAAACTCCATACAGCAAAAGCAGGGTGTGAAAATAGCTCTGGCTGCTGGGTTGATAGAAGAAGTAATAGACACATATATACATACACAAGTACACATGCATACATAGAGATAGATAGTGGTGAAGATCTATGTATACACATATATTGTATGATGTACATGCATGCATGTAAATATATGTGTACACACACACATAACTGCCTTTGGACAAAAATCCCCAGGATAATCTTGTTTGGCTTTTACAATCATGATGTTGAATGGTACCACTGAGGGGCCCTAAGCCAGTCCTCTGTCCAGTGCCCACGGATTTGGTTACTCAACTCCCTTCTTCTCTGTTTGTGAGCCACACGGGCGGCACTTGGTTCTCAGAAGCCCCCTGACTCTGAACAGTGGCCCAGAGCTTTCTGAGGACAGAGGTGGGACAATCCGTTCTTTTCGCAGAAGCTGTAAGTCTTACTCAAGCATTAATTTTGCTGCATAGGCAGTCTGTTCTCCCACAAAACACTGACTAAGAAGAAAAGGGGCCCAGAAAAACCAGCAGGGCCTGGCAGACAGCTTGTGGCTCCCTTGCCACTTAAGGCCCTGAGGAATGTAGAGACATCGGCAGGGGCCAGGGAGAGTTTGGAAGGAGAGCTAGCCCTTTTCTCCTTTTTCTCTCGTTCTCTCTTTCTTTCTCTTTCTCTTTCTCTTTCTCTTTCTCTTTCTTTCTCTTTCTCTTTCTTTTCTTTTCTTTCTTTCTATTATGAGAATAGTTAATGCTGTGAATTAAACAAAACCCTCTATTTTCTTATAATCCTCATTGGAGACATGCATATTTCTAAATTTAAACATACTCTCCTATGCTGTCTGGGGAAAGGAAGCATTTTTCAGCCAAACTAAAAGAAAGGAAAGGTATTCCCTTTTATTCTCTCACCAGTATTTCTAAAATCTTTTCCTCATTGTTATACATTTGCACATCGATGTTGAATAGTGGGAAGGCAGTGGTATGTAGCATACACAGCCGCTGCTTTGGACCTGTGGCTTTGGAGAAATGACTTATTCTCTTTACACCTCAGCACGTTCATCTAAATAATGGGGACAATAGTGTTGTCTGCATCTCAGAATTTCTGTGAGTGTTCCTCAAGATACCATAGAGGAGGGCCTGTTGTACACTTTTTGCTAAGGGAAGGGCGCTCATTTTTCCTACCGGTATTACTGTTGTTGCTGCCGTGTCCCCGCAGGCAGGGCCTTGTTCCTCATCTGACCAAGGTGAAAGGGGAAATATTCACTCTTTGGACTAGAAACAAACCCCTCCACAATTCCAAAGTACTTCACATTTGGAATGATTTTCCTAGGAACTCAAGAGAAGCCTCCTGTTCGACTTTGCCCGCAAATGCCGGAGGAGGACCCCTCCGCGCGATGCCAAGGAGAAAAATGAGAATGCCAGTTTAAATAAATGTTATCACAATCTCTGCAGGATCGTGATGTCTCCGATCCTTAAAAGTGTCTACTACGGGGTATTTATTATTCAGCGATAATAATGAATCCCTGCTTATGAAATCCAGGGAATCGAGTGTCGTGGAGGGGAGGAAGGACAGTACAGGGAGGAGAGCTGCGAGAGACAGAGGTCCAGCCAGGCCCAGGCTATTAATCATCGCCCTCCATTATTTCCTGAAGATTCATTCATTGTTCCATAGGTACCTAGAGGGTCAATTAGAGACCACAGACAGGCTTTTTCAAAGACACAGGAGGGTCAATTAGGCCCTCCTTATAATTTTCTGCTTTAACAGCAAATGCCAGCCTATCGTGCCTCAGATGCGAGGGAGTTTGGAAATAAACAGGGTGCTTTCCCCTCCTCCTTTAAAAAAGAAAGAAAGAAAGAAAGATCCAACATGGAGAAATGGAGGTGCTCGGTGATGGGGAACATTTGGCTTGCTGGCTAACATGCTGTGGTTCAAGGAAGGCAAAGAAGATTTTATCACCGACAGAGACTTGTGGGGAGCAGAGTTCCTGTAGGGTCAGAGCACCAGGAACGGGCAGGGGATTTCTATGATGGAGCACTCTGTTCCTGTACCTGGGGTGCTTCATTTATCTTGGGTGCCATCGTCACCACAATGGTGTGAGAGTACAATTATAAAGTGTCTACAACCAAAGTGGCACCCGAAATCAATTGCAGTGGGGAACTGGAGTGACATGTGGTGAGTCCCTGTGCCCACTGCTATCCACGTTTAGGGAAGGATTCAACTCAATGCACCAACGTAGTATTTTGCACAACACTGCTTTTCATTTGTTTTCCCTAGGATTGGTGGACATATTTTGAAACACTTTATGATAAAATAAAAAGAAGGGAATCCTAAGTGAGGAACAGAGATGGAAACACAGAAGAGATTGTCGGAAGTCCTTGCACTCCTGTTTCCACTTCTTTTCCGACGGGCTATTCGATTTGACTCTGTCCATTTCTGAATACCTGATCTTGCTAACAGAGTGAAAGACCAATTATTATTGCTGTTATTTCCCACCTCGAGACCCTGTTCTACCTAGCTGCCATCACATAGAGATTTGCAAACAAAAGAGAAATGCTTCTAAGGTGTGAAAAACTAATTCCAACTTTAGTGATCCCCCCACCCCCTCCGCCCCCGGGCTCTCGTTAATACTTCTTAGCCCTGAATTGTCAAATTTACTGGGCAAATGCTTGCATGTGCAAGCACTGTTCTAGGCTTCAGGGACACAGCCAAAAACAAGTGGCCAAACCCCGTGCTCTTCGGTTCTGAGATGCTGGAGCCCTGGGCCCTCTGGGGCCTGTTCCAGTTCCAGGTTTTTTGTCCCGTATGAGTTTCCAAAAAGAGAATGGGACTAAAGCTGATGACAATGAACTTGTGTCTATGACAGTCTTTGCTAAAACTACTGAAAGCTGCCCCATTTTTCATTTTCCCCACAAAGAGGACACACATGTGTGCTCCTGTAGAGCAGAGACTGTGTCTGTTTTGCTCACTGCTGCTTTGTTGGAGTCTGGATTAGTGCTGGGCATATAGCAGGCCCTCAGTGAATATTTGTTGACTAACTGAGCTCATGGTTGTGGGGCTTTGATTCCAAAGGGCTAGGCTCGCTCCTGGCCTCCAGAGAAGGTTGCTTTGACCCCTGAGCGGCCGTCAGCCCTGGCTGCTGATGCCATTGCCCTTGGGGTCAGCTTTGTTTTCAACACTTTGGTCTTCTGACCCCTGGATAAGAAGCAAGAAAATTTTCTAATACTTGGACTCCCCAACCTCATTTCCAACTAGTATCGTAGAAGTTGCAAATTGACGGCCTGCAGATGTCTTCTGTTTGGCCTGCTGAAGTTTTTTGTTTTGTTTTTAAATGAAACAAATTAGTTGCCAACACTTTAAAAATCGGGAGACTTCACATCAAAATTGGGATTTCCTGCTGTTCTTAAAAAAAAAAAAACCTGGCATCATTTGCCTGTATTTGCATTTGCCACCAGTTGGCTGGACCTGGGCAGTGGCTGCCACTCTAGCTGGGACATGTGCCCTCTGGTTTTCTAAAGCACCCATCAGGCCCACTTCACTCATTGTAGGGACCGCCTGGCCTCGCAGGCATTGGAGTTTGCATTTATACTAATTCATGAGCCCGTCCACTTGCACCCAACTGTGTGGTAGCTTCTCAGAGGATAGAAGGATAGATTTGCAGGACTGGCAGCAGGCAGTCTCTAGAATGGTCTAGGCAAGAGACGGTGGAGGTCAGAGCCAGGAAAGGATGTAGAGTGAGACATGGCTATTGACTGAGTGAAGACGGGCAAGTGGATCCAATTCCAGCGTGGCAGGGGGAAATAAGACACCATCTAGCCTGTGAATTTGTGAAAACAACTCCCATTTTCCTCGTTCCTTCAAAACATCCCCTGAATCACCTTGGTATAATAATATGGTCTCTTATTAAAACACATCAGCAAGCAAAGGCTCCGAGTACAGCATGTGATTTTAAAGCAGCGCTATTAGCAAATAGCCACTGGCTTCATTTGTCGCGTGCATGTATTTTTTGTGTATTCCATGTGGATTTTCTTTTCTTTTTCTTCTTTTTATTTCTCCTCCTTAAGGGAAACTCCCTTCCTGCAGTACCTTTGCAGTAGAGTGTGCTAACTAACGACTTTAATCGTGTGAATATATAGCAGAAATGGACAGGACAATCCTCAGCCCATTCATCTTACAGACCCCAAGCAAATGGACACAAAACCACAGTTTCACCCTCTTTCTCCTGCTTTATTCCGTATTCCACCTCGATTTATGACTTGGCTTACGATGTGTTGCAGAAAGTGTAGTTCCCTAGCTTCTCCCTGAATCTATGTTTTTCTGTTTTGCCTGAAATTGCCAAGGTCTCAGGAATTTACCTTTATATTGCTTCAGAGGAATTAGTGGCATGGCAAGACTGGTTTTTGTATGTGTGTAATTTTGGTTTTAAGAATAAATTTACAAAGCCATGGTTTTTTTTAACCCATCTCTGCAGTTCAGAAGATTATATTATTGGGTGATATTTGATACAAAGATACCCATGGTAGGGCTTTTCTCCAGGTAGTAGTTTAGATAGAATCAGCCAGTGCTACTGAAACAGGTACCCTTTGTAGAATCACTTCTGAGCTCTGTTTGCATCTGAAATCTTTCTTACTTGTCTTCAAGTATGATATGACAGAGAAAAATAATTTCAATTGTTGCTGGTCTGGATTCACTGGCTAGAATATCATTACCATGATGAGTAATATTAGCGATATGTATTGTTTTAGAACCAATTCTTTAGTCATTAATGAAAAACTTAATGCACCTATGATGATTGAGTTCCTGTATTAAGAATTTTGTACTCGGAAGGCATAGGCATGGTGAAAGTCAAAGAAATAAATAGAAGAAATTTTTATTTTAAAGCTGAGATTGTTGTATGCTGGTTTATTTGTTTTCTATCCCTGTGTTAACGACTTACGCACACTTAGCAGTCAAATCAACATTCATTTATTAGCTACAGATCTGTGGGGTCAGAAGTCTGGACTCAGTGTGACTGGGTTCTCTGCTCAGGGTCTCATGAGGACAAATCAAGGTGTCAGCTGGAGCTGCCTTCCTTCCTGCAGGCTCTGGAGAAGAACCCACTGCCAAGCTCGTTCGGGCTGTAGACAGACTTCAGTTCCTTGCAGTGTGAGGCTGGGGCCCCTGCGTCCTTTCTGTCAGCTGGGAGCTGTTCTCAGTTCCTAGAGGCCGCCCACATTCCTTGAAACTTGGCCCCCTGCATCTCCAAAGCCAGTAACAGAGACTCTCCTGTGCATGGAATCCGCCTCGTGCTTTGAATCTCTAACTTTCCTTGACTGTGATGTCTGGACTAAGATTTAAAGGGATTTTGTGATTAGGATACTCCCCTTATCTTAAGGGCAACTGATTTGGAGCTATAATTAACATCTGCAAAAATCCCTTCACACTAGTGCCTAGATCAGTGATGGACTGAATAACTGGGAGAGGCCATGTGGTACACCAGGGACCAGGAATCTTGGGGGCCTAACTTAGAATTTACCTATCAAAGGCACATTTTTTTTTTTTTTTTTTGAATAACAGAAACCAAAGCCTAGATCTTTTCCAAGCCTTTTTTTTTTTTTTTTGGCAGAAAGCTTAGTATTAAATAAAGGGAGTACTTGAGGAAGATATAAAACATAAACAAAGGATGCTGAGGTGGAGCACCCTCCAGGGAATCTAAGATTCGATTACGGACAGACGTGCCTTGAGTTGTGAGCCAAGCAAGCACATTTGCCCAAAGAGGCGGAAGGGAGTTATATGGCTCGTGGTCTTCAGTTACCAGCAGGTAGAGCTCAGGTGAAAGTGTTTGGTCTCTGGTATTATCCGATGCAACTCATTATCTTCTCTGTGCCTCTGTGTCTCTGTCCATAGTGGGGTAACATTCAATATTGCTGTAATGATGCCACAGTGGTAAGTGGATGCTCAGTTGTTGGGCCCTAGTGAGTTGTACAGAGGGCACTCAACAAATGTCCTTTCCAATGTCCTTTTGTCAGATAGAATTGTCAAAGAGATAAGACATTAAACCCTGCATTCGGTCTGAGCACTCTGCAAATTGCAAACTTCTCAAACTTTTCCATGACAGAACACATAATGGACACAGGAGAAGGAACAAGGGCCCTGAGAGGCTTAGGAGTGTTGCCTCCAGCCCCCAGGCCACACACAAAATTCCTCTGAAATTTCATTATATTTCAGAAACTCATGGAAACTCTGCATTCCACATCTAATACCGCCATGTTGTGCTCATGTATGAACTAGCATTTTCATCACCTACCAGTCACCTTGCCACCCAGGAACAGATGTGTCTCCCCTTTCTTCAGGCTTCCCCTGACATCAATCAGGCCAGGGCGTGTCATTTAAGGTGAAACCCCTCTCCAGTTCATGCACATGCCCATCCTATACTCGCTGGACCCTGAACTTGTGGGCTCCTTACATGTTTGCTGTAGGCGTTTCACTTGCCTCGCCCTGGGCTGAGGCCACTGAACGTATCACATCCCCACCTGCTGTCAGAGAGGCCTGGTACCATGCATGGCTCTTTGTGAGATACCTACCCCTGGTCAGTAGCTGCATCCCTTTGAGGCCATCTGCGCCTACTGATGATCTGATAGTTCCATTTTACAGGGGTGAAAGCATGCAAGCCGGGAGTCGTAATCTTTGACACGGGGAAGACCATGTTGATGCCATTGCTGAGCTCTTTCATGTCATACAGAAAAGCGTGAGCCTGTCCTGGGTACAGAGTCATCACATCCTATAGCTTAGCGACGTGGGAGCTCCACGATAAGGAGGTGACACACAATCAGTTAATTACATTAAGAGAACTCGAGCAAACTCAACAGCTTCTTCCCCTGCCATGTGCCACACAGACCCTCTGAAAAGGATTACAGATGTTCTGTTTTTTTTTCTTATCCCTCCCCCTATCTTTCTTTCTTTGCACCCACGGCGCTCTGCACTTCAAGCTAAATATAATGTATCTGATTTCCCATCATACATACTAATCAGGTTTGAAAGTTGTCTTGTGAGGCTTTAAAAAGCTAGCCAAGAGCAGTGCGATTTCTCCAAAAGGATGTCTGCAATCAAGATGATTACATGGGAAAATAAATCATAATTTATATTGCTGAAAATGTCATTTGCAAAACACTTTGACAATACTTTCCTTTCAGTCTATTTTCCTGTGTATGGGGTAAGTGCTGCCCTTCTGCAACTTTCTTTTTATTTTATTTATTTATTTCTTTTTAATGCTCTGAATATCATTGAAGCAATTGAAGTTTCAGGGCGGTATGGGGTGGTTCAGGAACACAACTGACAGGCATGAAAGCCCAAACTTGAACAATACCAACATAGAAAAGAGAATCCAAAGATAGTCTGTATTTAGGATACAGGCACTTATGTACACTTTTTTTTTTTCCTATTGAAATAGAACTTAAAAAGGTAGACTTGTAGAACCAGATGACTTTTAGGAGGGCATCTCTCTTCTATCTACCTGCTTTTGGGTTGAATAAACTATATTAAGTTATCTAAGAGAATTGATTAGTGATCTGAATCATTAATATCCCTTGGTATTAAGAACTATCTCTCATTGTGTCTGGGTTGACAGATGATTAAATTCACAAATGCCAACAGTTAATGTCTGCAGTGGATGGTAAAAAATGGCCACCAATTCTTCCCTCTTGACCTTGCATTGTGAAGTTGTAGATCCTCCCCTCAAAAGGTGGAGTCACGTTCTCCACTCCTGGAATCAGTGTACCCTGTGGAACTTGCTTTGACCCATGGGGCATTTGCAAACATGACACAAGCGGAGGCTTGGGAAGTACTTCTGCACTGGGCCCTGCCCGCTTGTTGTGCTTGGAACCCTTCCACTTTTGGTTTGTGAACAAGCCTGGGTTGGCCTTCTAGGTGACAAGAGAGATGCAGCCATTTTGCCACATTGTCCCAGTCAAGAGCCAGCCCACCCTAAAGGCAGAGCTGCAGAGACACCTGGACAGGGGACACCTGTCCAGCTGGAAGTATGTACTATAGGGATATTGGAGAAACTGAGGCTCCTTGAAAACGTGGTCTCTCTCTCTCCCAAGGATCAGGCAACAATGTCTAACAGGAGTCGTAGAGAGTGAGTGTCAACACAGAGGACTCAGGAGAGGCCCTAAGGGGAATCTGAGGTTTCATGTCAAGAAAAGACCTATGTTTCCTAAGCAATCAATTTCTTTTTCAATCTAAACTTCACATCTGATAGTATTTTCTTCTTTTCTCTGGTGACTAGGGAGCTCAAATACAAATTTTTAACACCCTTCTCCCTGCTTCCAGCAAAGTCAGGTGCTATATGGTACCTCTCTGGCAGCTAATTTTACTTGTTTTCTTTTTTTTTTTTTTCCCTCCTTCTTCCTCTTTCTCTATTGCTTCCTTTACCTTCCCTCTTCCTTTTATATATTATGTATATAATAAAAATCCTCCCTCCTTTTCAACAAGGCAGGTAGAAAATAAAAATGAATCAAGACCAAAAATAGATACACCGTGAAATTGTTCAAACTTTAGGAACTAAGTGAAGAGTATAAGCATGTTCTTGGGCTGTTCCCTCCCTACCAACTATAACTGGAGGAAACCTCACTTTGTCTATTCACCCATTCATCAGAGGCAGCACAGCCGACTTCAGAGTCCATGGTTCTAGGTTTTAATTCTGGCTCCATCATTGTATTAGTTTCTTCTTGCTGCTATAACAAATTACCAAGAACTTAGTGGATTAAAACAACACATGCTTATTATCTTGCCGTTCTGAAGGTCACAAGTCCAAAATCAGTCTCACCTAGTCAAGGTGTCATTAGGCCTGGTATCTTCTAGACATCTAGGGGAGAGTCTGTTTTCCTACATTTTTCAGCTCCTAGAGGCCACCTGGATGCCTTGGCTCATGGCACCTCCATCCATCTTCAAAGCCAGCAATGTAGCGCCATCACATCTCACTTATTGACTCTGCTTCTGTTGTCCCACTGCCTTTTCCTAATCTGATCCTCCTGCCACTGTCTTACAAAGACCCTTGTGGTGACATTGTGCCCACCTTAATAATCCTGGGTGATCTCCCCTATCTCAAGGTCCTTAACTTAATCATAGGATCAAAGCCCCTTTTGCCATCTCATGTAACACAATTGCAGATTCTGAGGATTAGAATGTAGACATCTTTTGTGGGGAGTCATTATTCTGTCTACCACAACCACTGATTCTGGGCTTCAGGTTCCCTCATCCATAAAGCAGGGATAATAATATCCTACAGGCTATTTCAGGAAGTAGAAAATACAAGCTTTATCAAAAGGAAACACTCAATGATTGAAGTTTCTCTTCTAAAGCTATCCCAGGGCCCATCTTTCAGGGCTAAAATGTGGGCAAAATCATCGCATTTTTCATCCACCCAGTAGTTATTGAACTAATACTTATCCATTGGCTATTTTCTTGTCTGCTTGGGCTGCTGTATGAAAATGCCATAGACTGGGTGGGAGGCTTAACGGATATTTATTCTCATAGTCTGGAGGCTGAGTAGTCCAAGATCAAGGTGTGGGCAGATTCGGCGTCTGCTGAGAGCCCACTTCCTGGTTCCCAGATGGATTCCTTCTTTTTGTGTTCTCCCATGAAAAAGAGGGGAAGGGCTCTTGTCTCTTTCTCTTCTTAGAAGAACATTAAGCCCATCATGGGAGCTCTCCTTCTTCCATAACCTCATCCAAAACTAAGGGCCTCCCAAAGACCCCACCTCCAAATATTATCACATATGAATTTGGGGGGACACAGACATTCAGTTCATAACAGCTATCTCACTCACATCTCTACTTAGTTATTCAGAAAAATAGCAAGTATAGTGGGAAAATTGTAGTATCTGAACCAGGAGACAGCCCTGTGGCTTTCTCAGTTCCACCAAAAACAGGCTGCACCATCATGGGACTGTATCTTTTCCTCTCTGATATTCCGTGGTCCCATCTGTAAGATATGAGACCTAAATGTGAGGCTCAGAAAGGTTCTGAGGACCAAATGAAACCATCTGTGCTAAGACTAGGCAGTTGTCCATGCTCAGAAGAAGCACAAAGGTATAGTTTCTACCTCCTGAGACTTCACAGACCTTCCTTCTCCTGTAGGCAAAAGCCTCTCAGGATGTGGCTCACAATAGCACAGTCAACAAATGGGAAGTTTTAGTGGCACCAAAATGGGTTTGACTTCCTTCTCCTAGAATCCTTGCCAGGAAAGTGTAGACATACAGTTAATCGAGCACCAACAGAGTACTAGAAACATGCTTTTTGTTCATTATTTGATTCATCAATCAGAGGAGGGCATGGCTGTCATCAGTTCACAGTTGACAGAATCAAAGATCAAAGGGGTTACATCTCTGTGACTAGTAGTAGCAACAACAGTATTGTTAGCAATCGTATTAGTAATTAAAATTGTAGCAACCACCAGAGTTAATATAGCAGCAACTCGTGTTTATTGTGTGTTTTCTATGTGCCAGGCACAAGGCTGAAGTTATACATTTGTTTTTTGTTTATTCCACCCTATGAGGTAGGTGCATTCATCATCCCCAGTGTCAGATGAAGAAACTGAGGCTCAGAGTGGCCCAGTGATTAGCACAAGTCCCACCATGGTGAAGGTTGTGATTGGCAAAAGCCCATTTTAAGCCCCCGTCATCTCAAGACCCTTCCACGAGGCTGTGCTGGGCACCAGAGCCTTTCCTCTTCCACTGCCAAGAAGTGGGGTTTGTTTTGCTCTGAAAGATCCCCGAGCTCATCCCAGACTGGCATATATTTAAAGGGCGCCCTTTGCTGTATAACTGGGACTAAGGAGAACCAACTGGCTGTTCCACACTGGCTGTGGAAGGTTTCACTGATCCTCACCGCCTTTGTGGCTGAGTCGGGGGGGGGGGGGCGGAAAGAGAGAAAGTTTTCTTCCTGCAACCATGCCTTCCAGCTGAGGTGGTCTCGAGAAGGCCCATTACCAGGCTGGAGTGACAGAGTGTGGCGAGCCTGCAGCTCATCCCATGTCTAATGGAACAGAAATGAGCACCCTACTGCCCTTGTTTTCCAGTGGCTCGTCCGGGGCTCTGCGAGGTTTATTAATCTTGGTGTATAATGGAAAATGTGTTGCCGTGTTAAATCTCGAGCCACTGTTCACTACTCTGAGGAGTGAAGGCAGCAGGAGTCTTTGTCTTATTTACACACAGTGCCTGCGAGAGACACTTAGGGCAGAAGAACGCCTTCGTAAAAATCCGTGTGGAATTCGAAAGCGTGCATTAATGCATGTGACCAGATGGTTCTAAAATATGCCACTTTAACCAAAAATCATCCTCTGAGAAACTCTTCTGAAGAACATCGACTGTGCATAATAACTGCCTTGAGTAGGGCCATAATTTCAGAAAATGTATGAGGTGTGGGATGAAGATGAAGGAAGAAAATGGTTCCTACTTATCATTATATTGTCCCTCCAAAAGCCTGCGTGGGGGAAAAAAAATCCGCCCAATGCGAGAACCGTGGCAATACTTAGACCATTGAGAATCACTTTGAGTTATTACCCAGAAATTGCTAACCACTGCTTTCTAAGTTATATATTTTAAAAAAAAAGTTTCCAACTTCTTAAATGCCAGAAACAAGCAGCTGTTAGTTAGATGTCACAATATTAATACTAGCGTCTGCGAATATGTTCTTATGTCTGTTTTCTGCTTGTGTCTTACAAGTTTTAAGGGCTATCAGTAGAAGCATCTAATAATCCGAACACTGTCATATTTACACTTGAGGTCTTATTATCCACTTCCCCCTTAGCTATGTAAACAGACGCATAACCTACTTTGGATTTACCCAGATAGTGCTTGCTGCAGACACCACGCACAATGAGATTGGAGGCTCCCACGTGTCAGCCTCTCAGGGCGTCTCATTATACGGGGAGTAGAGTGCTTCTCAGGTTAGCCATCACTGTGGGGCAGGAGTTACCTAATAGGTCACATCAGCTGAGGAATACTCAGGTGTGCAAACCATTGTTTAAAATTTCAAGAGATCTGGGGACTTTTAAAATAGGAACCCTATGAGGAGAAATGTGAGTTTCCTTAGCAAAGATGTACTGTTTCCCCCCAAAATGGGTTAGAAATAGAAAAGTGCTTCTTTGTCTCTCAACGTTGTGATTAAAACAAATGGGTGCATTTTCTTTGCATTAAAGCAGTGTTTTCCTTTGTAAAACTTTCTATTTCACATCACTGTTCATGCCTGACGTGCACATTTGAGTTTGTTTAAAATATTCCCATTTTGTTGACATTCACCTGTATGCTTTTCAATGGGTCATATCTTCTCCTTTATAATATACTTCTTAAGGAGCAGTTGGGAAAAAGAAAAAAAAAAAAAAACAGAAAAAATGTTAAATGTTAATGATTCCTTTCCTAACTGCAATTTTGTCAGCTCCGTTTTGTACATATATGATTATGGAGCAATTTGCATGAAATTTACACCTTTTCAAATTTTGAAAATTGCCTTGTTGAAAAAGAATCGCTGCACTTCTCAATACCACACTGATTAATCACAGTTATAGAGTAGACATAACATTTTTATTAAACTCTCAGTGAGCAGGAAAATTAGCACTTCCTGCAATAACGATACTAATTTCATTAGTGAACGTTTTCATTTATAAAGTGCTTCTTCCTTATCTTGAACCTTTTATCCTTTTCTTATTGACCAAAGAGAGGGCATATCTTTGGGAGCCCGTAATAAACCATATTCGTAATATGATGTGACCTCATCGACAAGCTGCTGCTTCTAGCTGATCATCTTCCTTGATCGTAAATATCCATCGGTACCTCTTGTCACATGGTGCTCTTTGAGCTTCCTCTTTGAATTTCAAATGTGATAAGAGATAGTTTCCATCCTTAAGAGCTTTCAATGGGGATGGTTACTGGCAAGATTAAAACTCTAAAACTAGCAGGTGGATATAAAGATAAAGAAAACACTGTTTTGTTGATTGATGTTCATATAACTTCTTTATTGAATGATTATAATAAAGGGGGAACAGATGAAAATGTAGGAAGGACTGTGGCCCTGTTTGCCTCTTTAGAAATTGAACTATGTCAAAAGAGAAAAAAAAAAAAAAACTCAGGGTAAACTAGTGAGGTAGGGGGTAAGAACTGCTGGATTAGGGGTCTGGGGCCCAGTTGTTTTTCACATATAAATTTCCAGTCCCACCACAAGATCCTTTCTGAAACGTGGTGCTATGTCAATTAGTGCAACAGTTATTTATTGACCACCTTCCTATTAGAAACCACTTGCTGCTCAAGGTGCTGACGACACAAAGGTGAACCCCCAAACAAACCAGGTGCCTCCCCCCACAGAGATTATGTTGTTGGGGAGCCAGGCATGAAACAAGTGAACACCTAGATAAAATGTATTCCAAGGGTGATGCATGTCCAGGAGCAGACACACGTGGCGCTGGGCTAGAAATGGGGTCCAGGGTGGAGGAGGGATGGGCTCTACAAAGGATGGCCAGGTAAGGTCACAGCTTCAAAGGTGAGAAGGAGCTGGCAAGGTAGAGAGCCCGAGTAGAGTGTTTCAGGCAGAAGGAACAGAAAGCGAAAAGGCACCCTGTCAAGGCAAAGATTATTCATTGTTGAAGAGATTGCGTTGACCAGAGGACTGATTCATGTGCCCTTTGATTTTTAAATTTAGAATTGAGGTCTGTGTTTGAAGGGAAATATTGATCCTTTCTTTGTGTCTACGTGGGAAAGCTGTATATATTCAAAGTAAAAGAGAAATGGACATTTCTGACCACCCACCAGGGGACAAAGGGACAGTGACAGATTCTAAATGTTAATAACACAGATAACTGTTTCTTTACATGCCAGTTTTTAAAATGTGTTAATTATATAGCTTATAAATATTATAAATATAAATATAAGCTTATTTATACATAAACATATATAAAAATATATATGCTGGTGATGGCTTAGAAAGGTAAATGACTTGCTCAAGGTCATACCACCAGTAGATTTGGGAGCCAAGATTAATTACATATGACTTTGTGAAATTTCCCATTAAAAATACTCACACATACGCACGTATGCACACACACACGTTCATTGCATACATTATTGTTTAACAGCCATACGTTCATTGGATGTATTATGGTTTAACTTCATGAATAACTTTTCCTGGCCTTAGGTCTTATTTTTCCAACTTGATATATAGATTTAAAAGAGCAGGTGCCTGTCTTAGAATTCTGACTGTCCTGCAAAGAGTATCATATTATTGAAAACATGCTCAAATTCATCGATTAGAAGGCATTGCAATTAAAACAACAATAAGGCATTATTTCACACTGAACAGATTGGAAAAAAAAAGATGAAGTAGTATAGCAATCACAAGTATTGGCAAGGATATGAAGAGACAGAAAATTTCATACATTGCTGTTGGGAGTGTAAACCGATACAACCATTTAGGAAGGTATTTTGGCATTACCTAATAAAGTAGTATTTAACAACTGAAGCAGTTTCTTTCCAATGAACATGCCTTAGAGAACCCCTTGAGAGCTAGGAGAAGTTTAAGAATACTTCTGGAGCATTATTTGCAATAGCAAAACTCTGAAGACTCCCCAAAGGCCATCCACAGTGAAGTGGAGAAATCAATGGTGGCACATTCCTGTAATGGAATAGTAGATAGCAGTGAAAACGGATGAACTACCAGGACCTGCATCAGCATAGAGGAATCTCAAAAACAAAATGTGGAATTAAAAAAAAAAAAAAAAACCAGTTACATAGGAGAATATATACAGTATAATTCAATTTATAGAAAGTTTAAAATGTAGGCAAAAGTAAGCATATTGTTTGAGGATATATGATAAAACTATAAAGACAAGCAAGTAGATGAATAACACAGAATCTGAGCTAGGGCTGTCCTAAGTGTGTGGTGGGGAGAAGAAAGCAATGTCATAGGGAGAGAAGCACAGGGGAGGTATGAAAGATACACTTCTTAAGCTAAGTGATAGGTACGTAGGTAGTCATTCTATATATTATTATTTGAAGTGTGCATAAGTTACTTCTATGAACTCTTTTGTTATGTGTGGCACATTGCATATTATTAAAGAATCTGTCTTCAAGATTACAAGTTTAAGAAATGCTCTAGTACCTTGAAACTGAATTAGGTGTCAGATGGTTGGCTATTTTGTTTCTTCTTCTTAGCTTTGACCCACTGTGAGATTTTGCCTGATGAAAACAATGCAAGTGTAGTATTGCCCCCTGCCCCCTGTGACTTGAATTTCTCCATATTCCAATCCATCCTATATGTTAGATGTATCTTCCAAAAACACAATCTTTGCTATGCCACTCCTGTGCTCAAAAACATTCCATGGCTCCCTGTGGCCTTCAGAACCAAACCCACATTGCTCAGCTTGTCATTCCTTTTCCCAGTGTACTCTCTGGCTCACTAATTTTTCCATTATTTCAATACAGTTTCCTGTGCATACTTCTGTGGTCAGCCACCAGATGGGTAGTGGGGATGCAGCAGTGACCTGTGAACCCATGGCTTTCATCAGGCTCATCTGCTTGCTCTCCTTCCCACACCATCTGCTCATTCTCCATCTCCACTTGTACACACTCCATAGTCTCCACTTGTGTATCATTCACTCTTATTGCAACATAAATTAACACACATTTTACAGCTTAATGCAACAGACATTTATTATTCCAGAGTTTCTGTAGGTCAGGAATTTGGTTACGACTTAACTGGGTCCTCTGCTTAGGGTCTCACAAGGTTGCAGTCAGATACCGGCCAGGCTGTGTTCTGATCTGATAGCTTGATTGGGCGAGAATCTGCTTTCAAGATCACTTAGGTCACTGGCAGACTTCATTTCCTCACAGCACTTTGACTCAGGGCCCTGGCTTCTTGCTGACTATTGGCGGGCAGCTAGAGGCAGCCCCCAGCTCCTAGAAGCCACCCCTAGTTCCTTACCAAGTAGGTTCTTCCCCCATGGTGGCTGGCATCAAGCCAACAAAAAGAGTGTCTAGCGCAAGCAGCAAGAAGCCCATGAGAGTGTCTTGGCCAGAAGATCTACCTTCTAAAGCTACCATCTATGTTGTCACATATGGCAGGATTGCATTCTTTTCTACAGCTGAATAATATTCTATTGTATATATGAACCACAATTATTTTCGTCCATTTCTAAAATTGGTGGACATTATGCTAAGTGAAATAAGCCAGACACAGAAAGACAAATACTGTATAATCTCACTCATATGTGGAATGTAAAAAAGTCAAACTCATAGAAGCAGAGACTAGAATGGTGGTTGCCAGGCACTGGGCTGTTGGGGAAGTGGGGAAATGTTAATGAAAGGTCCAAACTTTCAGTCATTAGATGAACAAGTTCTGGGGATATGATGTATAGCATAAGTATGAATAAGTATGTACAGCATGAATGTATTCACTTGATTTTATTACTCAATGCATATGCAAATCAAATCATTATGCTGCACATGTTGAATATATTCAATCTTTATTTTTCAATTAACTGTTCTGTTTTTTAAGCTATCATCTAAAGCCTTCAAGTTAAAGCCAGAATATTTTGAGGAAGGACTTTTCATATGTTGACTGAAGCCTCATGCAGCAGGGATATGAAACCACTTCTCTGCTAGTTCCACACCCTGGTGGTGATGGGCAGACAATACTTCCAAATTGGCTTTTTCGTTTACTTCTATTCAAAGGAGAGTTGTTAGACCATTGAAGACTAGGGTCTCCCTAATACTGTTCACGCTAGGCATTTAGGAAATATTTGTTTAGAGGACACTAGGCTGTACTAGCCTTATCTCCACATTGTCAGATGCACTGAGGTTGTGGTGTTAGTCTTACAACTATCCAGTAATACTCTATAGAACTCCTGAGGATGCTCAGGAAACGAGGGGGATTTCTGCACTGATGGTAAGAAGACCCAAATGGTCTGATTTACCCCATCCTAAGATCCCTTGACTTCAGCTTTGCTTTGGTACTGGGGCATTTGATCTTCTCCATTGCTTTCCGGAAGTCACACATTTGACAAATATTCATTAAACACCTAATATGTGCTTGATGTTGTTGTAGACCATGAGGTAGTTTTAAAAGCATTGGCTGAATAATGGATAATATCCTCAAAAAGCCACTGTCTGGGTCTTGATTATTTTTAACACTATAAAGAAAACTTGCATTAAATCAAATCACAAATAACTCCATTTACTTTTAACCTAAGATAGTGAAGTTATCAACATATGATGCCTCTCTATGCTTTCAGATGGAAAATGCCTAGATAAATACTGCGAGGAACATTTTTAAACATGTAAAAAATCAATTTTCATAAGGTTACATCCTTTTACCTCTTTATATAAAACATGCTATATTAAAAGAGAGATTAAATTTTACTCTGTGGAGTAAAATGCAAACACAAAATTATTTTTTCATTTTTCAGAGCATGCACTGGATTATCATTTATTTATGAGGCTTTTTTAATCTAGAATATATGGAAATCTTTTCTTGAAGCACAATGTAATATTGAATTGGGAATGTTGTCTGACAGTTTCCCTCTTACAGTTGCATAGAATGACTCTCCTGTATGAATTTTTTAAAGAAACTTCAATATACTCTGCATTTGAAAGGGAAGAAATAATCGCCATAATCTTGAGGCATCTTTTAAATGCCCTCCCTTCTGGTCCTTCTGTGTTTCACCACCTTTTCTGCAAGAAATACTTCCTCCTTGATTTTTCAGAACTTACCAAACGTCTAGTTTTCTTTCTTTTGTTCAAAATTTTTACTCCATAATTGAAGTTCACCTCCCAAAAGATATTGCTCACTTCATCACAGGGCTATGAAGTGATTTCTGTTTTATTCTTTTGCACATTTTCCTTGTTTGGAAGCATTGGGCTTGAAAGAGTAGAATACTAGTGTCTTTCATTCTCCATGAGGCGAATGTCTTTCCATTTCAGTTTCTTTAAAGGTATATGGTGAAGCTACTCAACCATGGAAGCAGGGACTACATGAAAAATGCTGAGTTGGGCATCTTAATCTTTTCTCAAGAATCCTCCCAAGGTTAGCTGCTCTCTGCCACTCCTACACACACTACCATCTGCTCACCTTTATGTGGCTTTTTCCATCCCATTTTCATTCTGTGAATTATAATAGTTAGCTATTGCTGTGTAACAAACCACCTCAAAATGCAATGATGGGTCTGCAGGTTGCCTATGATGCCCTGCTCCACCCATCTCATTCTAGAGCTCAGGCTGGAGGCGAAGGGTGAATTAGGGCACATTGTTCTTGTGGTGCAAATTGATAGCCTCCATTGTCTCGTTAAGGGCTAGACTCAGACTTAGTGTATTATGTTGCTGTCATTGGCCAAATCCAGTTGTGTGTTCAAGACTAACTTCAGATGAGGAATTTTACACCTTCCACAGAGGTGAGAGGATGGAAAGTGAGTATTTGCTGAACAGACTTTCTGTCTAGTCTTTTGGATTTGGTGGTGGTGGGGTGTTGGCACAAATGCCAACCTCTAGCATTTGTGCCCTAATCTCCAGCACTGCTACCATGAGTTAAGGGTGCCCTGACCCTGAGCTCGTCACTTAGCAGGCTCACCTTTCATCCAGCCCTGAATTCACCGAGAAGGAAGTTCATGCAGCCCTGGGTCTGATTTCTTGCTTTGGAGCCACACCAGTTACAGTTCAATTCCAAACCCCTCCACTTCCCAGCTTTGGGACCTTGGACAATGAACTTAACCTTTCTGGGCTTTGGTTAATAAATCATTTAAATGGAAATGATTATATCCACGTTCATCCTTTTTACCTTCATTAAGACATTTTGGATAATTCCCCAGTTCATAGCTCTGGAATGCCATGTGTTAGCACTCTCTTTGACTGCATCATCCTAGCAGTCTTGGGGAAGCTGACACTTTGCAAAGAATCTGTTGCTAGGGAATGTCAATGATATGACTTTTAATTTAGCACATGCACAGATGAACTTGTTTGGGCTTGTGCCATTGGTAATTCAGTTTGAGGTATTTACTTTGACAGAATGTATTCAAGTATGGTTTTTGCTATCTATCAATTGTACCTTTACGGCCAAAGTTCTTCCAAATAACCAAGACTCGCTAATTAATATTTTTACATAAGTCCAGATTTCAAGGGGAAAAAATATATAGGCTTTGTTCTTGTAGTCACTTTATAATATATTTGGGCAACATCACTTTGACCACCTACTTTAGAAAGTGCTTAGATACTGTCTGACCTTAACATAAGACAATATGCAATAATTAAGCTGTTGCTGATGCTTTTTTTGCCTTTTTGACAATTAAAAATGATCTCAAACCACTAGATTAGTCTCTTCCCATTAAATTGTATATTTATCTATAAATATTTATGCATACTATATTATATATAACATATATGTACACACACACACACCAAATTTAAAAAGATAGACACATAGATAGGTAGTTGTTATGAACCGTGTGAAAGAAATTTATTCCAGCCATGGTCATTTGGAAAAAGATCAATATGATACATCAACATTATAAGTAAATGAAAATGAATACAACCTCATGGTTTTTCTGAAAGCGTGGTTTTCTGTGTGGCTTCCAGAATTGCATCTCTGACACCTGGAACATGCAGTGTGTGCTATAGAATATCTGTCCGGGAACAGGTTTAATGGTGAGGGTACCTCCCCATGAATGCATATCACCTATAATGCTGTTATGGGTTTGTTGATTGTTAATATTACTTATGAGCTTTCTTGCTTTTCAGAAAGCTCTACCACAAAATAAGTAATAACAGTAGTAAGGTTATATCATACCTGCTCTGCATATTTTTTTCCTTGTCCTTTTCATAATTTTTTGTTTTGGTTTGGTTGGTTGGTTTTCTTTCTTTTTTCATATTGGCAGCCACCATCATGTTTGGTCTCTTATTTTTGGTTCTGTTTTTCTTTCTGTTTCTATTTTGGGGGGCTGTTAAAAATCCACTTAATGATTCAGTAATAATTATGAAGTTCCTCTGTTTAGGTGTTATTTTACTAAGCACTGGGGATGAAATGGCAGGTTTTGCTTTGTTCTTAGCTCACAGCTTAGTCAAGGAGATAGATATTTAAATAAATTGCAGCATAGTGTGACAGAATCTGTCAGGGTTATGGGCATAGAATAAGAGGTGGGAGAGGGAGGTTGGGCAGGTTCCAAAGACGAGGTGATGTCTGAGCGAAATTGAAGGGCAGAGTTCACCAGGCAAAGTCAGGAAGGGCCCCCAGCCTGTGGGTCACAGGAAGGGAGGGGTGTGGAGTATTCTTTAAGGAATATAAACCAGTGGGTAGGAAGTAGCAGAACATTAGACTGGTCAAGGAGAAAGACCTCAAGAGAGGTGCAGTGATTTGCGAAGGGAGCATGGAAGTGGTATTACAGGTAAGAAATGGAAGCTGGCCCCACAATCCCCAAACGTCAATGTGTGGAATTGGGAAGTTGATGGGATCTCAGAGGTCATCTCTTTCTCTACCTCATTACAGATGGAGAAATGGGCCAATTATTGGGTCTCTGCCTCTTCTTTGTTTAAAGAAAACAAAGACCATCTGCCTTGCAAAGTAGTGGTGAGAAATGAACTAAGGGAATAATATCTTTAAATCTCCTAGAGTGACACCCGGAACATGGTAGTACTTTAAAAATGTTAAGTTTCTCTTCTACTCAAAATGTGGCTGCCTTGCAGCCTCACTGACATCCAAGGAAAGTAATTCCATTTCACTCCAAACCGCAGACTTCAGTTCTCAGTGTTAAAACTCTGGTGCCCGTGAGGGAGTCTTCTGGAGAATGCACAGTGTTTAATGCACAGCGGTGCCGAAGAGCTCGGTGCTTACACTTCTGTGTGTTCCTGCTTTCTCCACCAGACTGGAAGCTCTTTGAAAGCAAGAGCCACATTTGCTGTTTCCTTTGCCAAAAGAGGGTTTCAATCAATGCTGCGCACCGATTACAGATTGATTGCCTCTGTGATTCCAAATAAATAACACCTTTTTGGATCTGGGTGAGCTCATCAGAAACAAGGACGCTGGCAAATGCCCAAAGGTGTTGGCCAGCTGCCCTGTCACAAACAAATTGCCAAATGAAAGGACTGAACAAATGGCACAGAAATAATTTCTTTAGGATAAGCACACTTTTCTACCACATTAGCTTTATAATCCAAAAGCTCTGGTATCAGTAAATGATAGAAGCAACTTTTGTGACACTATCTAGTTTGCAGAATAGTGTCACAAATTCAGCTTCATGAAGAATGCAGTGGTGAGAAAATGAGGAGAAAGAGCAGTCTTCTGTGAGTTTTCTAATTATTCATTTAATAATGCCATTCATGATGGCCTTCATTAGAATGAATTCTTCTCTTGGTAGCTTCTACGCCTCTCCCACCTCAAACATATCTTGTAATTTCCTTTGCTGGTACCTGCCCACCCAGGTGGTAATTCCTGGTCATAAGCCTAATTTAGTAGATATCTAAAGGATATCTGTGAACTTTACCATATGACTTTAATCACTGAAAATCAGCCATCAGCCATATTAAGAGTTGGTTTTGTGATTTAAAAAAAAATTAATATAAGAGCTTTCTTGGTTATATTCTGTTGTTAATTGCTGTTGTATATCCTTCATGTGTGGGATATAGCACCATATAGCAAGTATTTTAAAAATATTTACAATTCTGATCTTATAAAGAAAAAAGTTACATATGGTCATTTGAACTAATTGCTAAAATGACACTACATTAATTAGATAATTAAGGGTCTTGAGCATGTGGCTATTGTATTCATTGGGCTGGAAGCCAACGTTTTCTATAGCTGAGAAAATGGGTTAGCATAATTCAAAATTCAATTGCTGTACCCTTTTTCATATGAATAGATAATACAGAAAGAGTCTTAAATCTGGATTGGAAAAACTAACAGGAACTGGTTTTATTTTAATTGAGTTTTAAAGCACTTCTAGGCCATCTCATTGTCTTTATAGTTTAACCCTTTGCAGTCATGACTGCTTGCCTGCTGGTCTTGTCATTGCACACTTTAATGACTATGATCTTTCTAGATTTATTGGAAACCTCTAGGAATATGTTCTTTACCAATAAATACCTTGAAATGTGAAACCAGTCTCTTTCCTTTCTGTTCCCTCCTCATTGGGAATAAATGCTGCCCATGGATTGAAATATTTTACACCAGTACATTTTCTAGGTGCCTTAACTTATCAAGGTTATTTGTCAGGAAAATTATCTCTTGTAACACCAGGTTCCATACCTTTAGATGACAGGACTTAATACAAAAGTTTTTCCCATACCAACCAGTAGTGTAAGTTGATTTCATATCCTTTTATTTTATAAAGTTTTGCTTATCCGGTTTGTCATCCCCTATTTGAAATTAAAATGTGTGGTCTCAAGATGACCTTAAAGTAACTGACCCCCAAATCTAATCACTTCTAGCGTCTGTGAAAATCGACAAATATGTCAGGTGTAACTTAGGGCATCAAAACATTGTTTTAAATATTTCATTTGCAGGCAAGGCAAAGATCATTTTCGGGTTAGTCCTCCGAGAAGGAATGCTGGGTGCATGAACGTCTTTGGTTTCTCTGCTCTATAATCGGCACTCATTATCTAAGGGTTTATATGAGCAGAAAATGTGCAGTTATATGTTCTGCACGAGTGAATTATTGATTGGATTTACGGCCAGAAGAATGTTCCTAAGTGGTCAATACATGGCCAAAGTGTGTCAGGTGAAGGTAAAAATAAAGTAAGATCTATACTTTTGATAGCAATTGCTATTGGGTTATGTTATGCTTGTCATATGAGGTTACTGTTGAATATAGATAAAAATGTTAATTATACTAACATAGATAAAGATGTGGCATCCGAGCACATGCCTTATAAATAGGAAGTATCAGTGTTTTCTTACATGTAGAGATTTATCTTTTCAAAAATTGCATTCTTTGTATTAGCTAATATGGACTGGCTTGCTTGTATTCTCTATTGGTGTGTAAGTACAGTTTAAAAATTTAGATACATTAAGCTTTATGAAAAACTATATATGCAATCCTTGTATTTCTAATTCTTTATTGACCAATGACAGCTTCACAAAAATGTCACCGGTTCATCAGATACTGATTAGTAGCTCTGCTTCGTTACTTCTAGTAGGGGACTGATGATTCTCTGCTTAATAGTAAACTTGTTATTATATATAATTGAAGTTATTAGAAAGGTCTTTATCAAGTTGAGCCAAATTATGGCTCCTAGCTCCTTCTACCATGGATCCTTATTCTGTCCCTTGATTGCCAAATGCCTCGATATTTGCTAGGTCAGTTACAAGAAGCCCTTCCACTGACGTACTGGAAACCTACTGTGTGCCAGAGCTCTGCTACTTCTGGGGAGAAGGGGATGATGAAAAGAAGGGCCTTGTCTTTGAGGTGTCACAGTCTTAAACAGAGTGTCTACTGCGTGTCATCAAGTGTACATTTAACCTACTCACGTTCAACTTCTGGCCAAAGACAGGAATTTACACAGTGTAGATGATTTCTCCATCCTCCTCTCTGAGCAGAGCTCTTAAAGAAGATGGGAGTTAGGAGAAGTGAATATTTTGTTCTTGAAGTCTTTGTCCTTAGTTGGAGCATCTTATAATGTAAAGGTGTTAAAGATGTGTGTCCTGTAATAACCTCGTCTAAAACCTGGGCAAGCTGCTTTACCTGGTGGTTCAACCAAAGGAACAGGACCGAGCTGGTGCTGGAGCAATGACTGGTTCTCTTGGTCCTCCTGAGAGAGGGTATAACTGGCCCCAGAGGACATTCTGGCATTTCAAGAGTAATTCTGACAATATTCAGGTGTGCTTCATGTACTGTAGCATCTTCAAAGGAATTTAGAATCACTTCTTATTGACTCCATCAAGAAGAGTTTTGTTTTTGTTTTATCTAAAGTAGAATCCCCATTCATAAAATGAAAGGTGGATTATAAGTTTCATGGGAAGATGTACTTGGTGACAGTTCCTTGAGAGGAGGCCTGGAAATGTCAGGGTCCCGCCGTCTTCTTCCTAAGCTGGGCTTGACTCAGTGATAACTTAATGCTAATGCAAGTGCCTTCAATGTCAAACCCTTAGGCAGGGGTTGGGGGGGAAGTGGTCTGGCCCTGGAACCCTTGCCCTGATATGGTGTTGCTAATCCATGGTTTTGAGTTAAGTGCTTTTGACATGCAAAATTGAGAGTCAAGGGCGAAGCTGCCTTTTAAATGCTCTTTCTGAAGAGTCCACTGCAGATGTAATGGAGCCTCTCAGGTGAAGATCTTTATTAGAGCAAAGCGGGCTAGTGTTGCATGCCTGTTGGGGAGAATGTTTGAGGCATCCTCACATAACTGCTATGTGACATTGCTGAAGGTCCACAGACTTTTGCTCTCCAACAGTACAAGAAGGAAAATGCCCTTGCAGAAATGTTATCTAAGCTTTGCCATTTGCTGTGGTCCAAAGCAGCCTGTCCCTTCCCTTCATGATCACAGTTTGTCACGATAAAGTTATTTATGTGTTTATGTCTTCCACACTGGACTGTAAGATCCACAAAGCCTAGGACCATGTCTGTCTCAATCATTTCTGCTTCCCCAACATTAATACGAGTTGTGTCATCATCATTGTCATCGCCTTTATTATCATCATCACTATAGCTAATACTTGCTGCCATATGCTGTGTGTCAGACACTGCAAGAAGGGTTTTAGCGGAATTATTCACAGCCATGGAGTCAAGAGTCAAATGTAAATTGGCCAAGAAGAAAGTATATGCATTTTGGAGTCCAAGCACTTAATCTATAACCCCACTATGCTAATTTCCAGCCTTGGGATTTTGCACCACCTCCCTTAATCTCTCTTCGTTTACATTTCCTCATCAGTAAAACTGGAATAATAATCCTCATCCCCTGAGTTTGCTGTAAGGATTAAACACAAGGGTGGCTCTAAACCCTGCATACAATGGGAGCCCAATACAAGTGAATGGAGGTGTTATTTTTATATACTATAAAGTTTGAGTGTCAGGCATGCTGTGGAGTGAAAGAAGCCAGACACTTAACAGAGTGCTTATTCTATGATACCATTTGGTAAAGGTCAAAACAGCCAGAAATTATCCACGTGAGAGAAGTCTGAATGGCGGTTACCTTGCCAGGGGGTGGTGGTCTTGAAGGGGCAGGAGGGAGCCTTTTGGAGCCCTGGAAATGTTCCATACGTTGATCTGGTGACATGATCATGTGGATATGTACACATGTACAAGTTCATCAAGCTGTACACTAAATATTTGTGCACTTCCGTGCATGTAAACAATACCTAAAAAAAATTTTCCATTCTTTGAGAGAATTTTCCTCCTGCCTCAGTGCACACAGTGGGTTTCCCCAACCACTGAGGTGCCTGAGGGCCGGGTGGTAAAAGTGCAGGAAGGCTGAGTGACCACCTGGCCTACTTCCCGGTGCTGCTGAGACCTCTGCCCCGGCCTGTTCAAAGGCAGTTACGGATCTGTTACTCAAAACCTGAACCTAAAAAGCAATTCTTCAGCCATGTCCGTGTGAACTAAATATAGCATCAGATTTACAAGACTGTGGTTCTGACCACCCCCGGGCTATTTCTGACCACAGGGACAGCTTAAATGATGTGGCCCATAAAAAGTAATCTGCAAACTCAGGCCAAATGTTGATCTATTTAGGGCCAAGAGGAGACCAGGCCTTGGCAGCCATTCTCCCTGAGGTGGGATCTTAAGCTGAATGGAGACCATTGCCCTGGCTGCCAGCCAGGAGGCTGGGAATCCCTTACTCTGGCTCTTCAGGGGTCAGCCTCCTAGTCGTCGGGTTGACCAATTTGCCAAAGCTGGCTCCACCAATGGGCCCCCAACTGGACTTTTTCTGTCCAGGGGGACTTGGCATTAAGTTAGGCAAAACCCAGGCTCCCAGAAGGCTCCCTGTGTCCTACCTCCTTCCTTTTTCTTCTTCCTTACTGTGGTCCTGCCAGGACCCCTTGACTCAACTAGCACCCTCTCTGAAGTCACTTGACAGCACAATTTCTTTTTCTCCCTGGCTCTTGCTTGGCTCCCTCCCCAGAGGCCTGGTTCCTGTCATTTCCTGTGTACCCCCTAGACATGGGCAGATTCCCAATTATCATGGTACACATTGGTCTGATTCCACAGGCTCTGCATTGTCACTCACCTTCTGGGATCTCTTACTGTCTTGTGCTCCCATCCAAGCTGCAGATCTTCTGTCTGACCCCCACTCCATGGAATGATCGCTCCAGGTAACCTGAAGCAAGATGAGCCTCTCTAAACCTTAGTTTCCTTCTTTGTAAAATGAGGACATAAGTCTAGATTTCTTGTTTCTCATTTAGTTCTGTTTTCCTAGTTGAATTCTATTTATTACTTTAGTACCTAGCATCTGCCAGTGGCTGTTTTAGATACGGTTTTTCTCATTATCTAATTTGATTCTCCAAAAACCTTGCAATATACACATTATCTCCATTTTAGAAAAGAGAAAATGGTGACTCAGAAGGATTAAGAAACTTGCTCAACATGACCAAGTCAGAATCTTAATATTAGTAATAATGAATACTTATTAAGTGCCTATTGCATGTTTGGGGTCTTGCTAAATGTTTCATATAGATGATCTAATTTCATCTTTACCATAACTGTTTGAGGAAAATTTCATTATCATTTCTTTGACATAGGGGAATTTTGATTTAGAAAGGTCAAGTAATGTTCCCAACATCATCTATCTATAATTGGTGGAGCCTTAATTTCAGACTCGGGTTTGTTTGAGTCAAAAGTCCTGCCATTTTTACTGTGTACTACATTGCATCCCTTCATATACTGGGTGGAAAAATCCCTCCCCCCCTTTTTTTGACCCTTTTTTGAGCATAACTCTTATAAGATTTTTTTTTTTAATCCAGCAACTCTCTTACAGAGTTTTATCATCATCCCATTCATAATTGATTCCAAACTTGCAGGAATCTTTCAACATAAGTGTCTTATTGATTATCCTGAAAACAAGAGATCACTTGGCATCCAGAGATTCATTCACTGCCCTCCCCTGATTACTGTAAACAAAGATGTTGATCAGAAGAAATGTCACTTTCTTTGGCTTTGGACCCACTGGGCATTTGGGCGCATTGGGTGTGGGAGTAGAGGCAGTGGACCGTCCCAGACAGAAAGGTGCTTGCTTATGGCTGTTGTCTTGTCTTTGAGTAGCTGGATACAGACATTCATTGGTCAGCTAATACAGTCTTGAACTATTTTATAATCCTTGTGCCAGGACTTTTCCCTGGTAGATGTGCACAGCATCTCAATGAATGAATGCCAATTCCTTGCTGTCAGGAAACATTAAGTCTCTTAAGTGACATCCTTTTTCTGCGTGTTTACTTATGGTTATGTAAATCAAGGTGGCCTCCCTCTTGGAAATGACTGGAGTGTTTACAAGGGACTTAACCTGCTCTTTTGCAGTTGTGCAAATAGATAAAATACAAATGCGACCCTGCAATTCAGTTCAGCATCCTGAAGCTGTGTGTCTGCTCCCTGGGTGGCCATCGTAGCACTGCTTTGTGGCCCTAACCCTGGAGTTCCTGCTGGCGGGCCTTGTGCTGGTGCAGGGAGGGTTAGTATCTGCAAGGTAAATGGATGAATGGGAAGTTTCCCCTGGGTGGCTCCATTGCTCCAGGTGAAGCCCTTGAAATACTCTCTTGCTGACAATAGCCTCAAACTTAAACAGGTTGTAGCATTTGCCACACAGAAGGAGATCTGACTCACGGTTTTTGGGTGCAGATAATGGGGATTCAGGCCATTGCATTAAATTACCAGCCTGATATCTTGAGGCTACCACTGGTGAAGTGCTTAGTTTATATCCCAGGGGGAACAGGATGGGGCTACTCTGTACCCAAATGAGCCTCGCTCTCAGGAAGCTTTTGCACAGCTGCAAAATCCACTCTTTTTTGGATGCTGAAATTTATTTTTGAAGTGGCCTCATAACTTCCTTGAAGCAAGTCATGAACAAGAGTGAAACACTGTCATTACTAGAATCAAAGAACTTACAAAACTACCTGAAGGACCAGTTAGTCCATTTTTTCTACAGGAGGACACTAAAGCTCAGAGAAAGTGAGACCACTCAGCCCCTTGAGTCCTTGTCTAGTGTTCTTTTCTGCCAAGGTATCATGGGTACCTTTTAATGCTTTTAACATCAACTAAGAGTATGTCACTTGTTCATTTAGTATCACTTTATTGAACGCCTATTATATACCAGACAGTGGACAAGGTGCTGGGAATAAAGAGTTAAATCTGGAATGGTACCTGTGTAGAAGCACAGATTTCCCTGTGGTGGTGATGATGGTGGTGGTGGTGGTGATGGTGGTGTTGATGGTGGTAGTGGTGGTGGTGATGGTGATGACAGTGGTGGCAGTAGAGGAGGAAGAAGAAAAGAACCTTGGCCTTCTCAGGAAGAAATGACCACTCCCTCCTTTGTTCCCTGTCTGCTCTGCTTAGCAGACACTCTTCAAAGCCTCTTTCTGGGAACAGGGCCACCATACAAGTAAATGAGACGTTTACTCCATCTGACCAAGCCACCTTATTTTGACCTTGTCAGCTACCTGTAGATTCTCCCACCCTTGTACTTGTCTCTCTCCCAACCAATTATATTTCAGCACTCAAGTTTTGGCAGTATTGAGTCTAGTATTTCTCTTGGGACCCAGGGAACATATAAATGGCTCTTTTCTGTTTCTTAGAGTTTCTTTTTGTGGTCAATGCCAAGGCGGGAATAGAGGAAGAAAGGTAGAAGGGGAAAAAAACAAAACAGAAAAGTAAAAACAAAGAACTTTTCAGGCCATTCTTTATTGGTTTTCCTTGATGGGGAACACATGGCAGGTCCCCCGATTCACCCAGTTGTGATTTGACTGACAGTCATTTCTGCCTGTTGGTATCTCCGGGATTGTCATGATGCTTTTTTCCACTAGCCATCTGCCCCATCCTTTCTTCATCATCTCCCCAGCTCTCCTGCCCATGGCACACAAGAGCCCACCTGGGCAGAACCTGCCACTCTTCAGTGCAGCCCCCATTTTGACCCTCCCTAGGGCCCCTGATGACTACAGAGGAGCCACAATGGAGAGGCGATTGCTTAAGCATTGGTTTCTGGTAAGGACATAAAGATAACCCATAATTGGATGATAAAGTACCCCGATTTCCTGTAAAAATACAGACTTGTGAGGGTAAAAATGGAACTTACAGTGTGTGACTCTTTACTTTCTTTGGCTTCCCCTCATTTAACTGTTTCATAACCTCTCTGTTTTTTTTTTTTTTTTTTCTTTTCCTTTCTCCTTTCTGTAGAATGAGAAACATGGGCCATTTACCTATGAGGCTACTTTTTAGCTGGAAGGTGAGAAAAGATGGAAATCTCTGGAGGAAGAGAGTCTTTCCTTAAGGAGTTGGTATTTGTTGGAATTTCCCAAAAGGATTTCACTGTTAGTGACAGTACTTCTTCTACCCTACCTGAAGTCTTTGGTCCTTCAGTAAATTTTGTGCTTCTTCTCCTGTGATAGGCCTAGGATTACAGAGATAGATAAACTATTCCTATCCTTAAGGAGATAAACACATGTAGAAAAATAGCTAGCCATATCTGGTAGACAACAGGCATTCCAGTCAGGACTGTTGAAGGAATTGCATGTGTTGAATACTCTCATAAGAGGAATATTAAGGTGTTCTTCTGTTATGTGACACAGACCCAAGATGGCAGTGCTGGTCAAAGAAGGGTGCTGGGAGTACCTTCAACTCTAGTATTATTCGAGCTGCTCACGGAAGAATAAAGAAAATTGTCTCAGTTGGGGAAGAGAAGGAGAATTTTTAGAGAGCAGACTGGACAAGGAAAATTGAAAGCACACAGTGTATTTCTTGATAAATTATCGCAGTAGGTGTTGAGGAGATATAACCAAGTTCTCCTGAAGTTTATGTGTTAAGGCAGAGAGAAATATCTTGTAACTCAGTAAAACTATTTTGAAATACAGGGCCTTGGGAGAGAATAAGGATGGAGAGGACACATCTTAGACATTGCTTACACAAAAGTATACAAGGTCAAGTAGAGGGGTCAGTACCAGTTCTGGTGGGTTTCATTTGTGAGACCTGATTTCCAGTAGATCCTGGTGAAAGCCTCAAGTGGGAGGCTGCCTGGGATAGTCACAGGGAATTGGTTAAAAATTCAAATTCTGGAGTGTACACAGCACCAGTTGCTGGACATGACACTTAACATTCCGGAAATGTGAGTTTCTGCATGTGCGAAGGGGAATGACATGGCACCTACTCACATCAGCCAAGATGCTCTGGGCCACGTATGCAAGAAACCCAACTGGCAATGGCTCCGATAGTCTGAAAATGTGTTCTGTCACCTGATCTGATACACAGAAGTAGGGTGGTCAGAGAGGTGACATGTCATGACCTGGCCCCACTTCTCTGAGGTTCTCTGTGAGCTTTTCCTCAGTCTGGGTTTCTTTTCGTCTTCATTTTCTTCAAGATGGCTGCAGTACTTCCAGAAATCCTAACCAGACAGCATAGTGCTAAAGGAAAAAGACACCTTCTCTTCTTGTGTGTATCTCTCAGAAACAAGGAAACCTTTCCCCAAAGCCCCTCAGCACATTTATCCTGACATCTCATTGGCCAGAATTGTGTCAAATGCTGATATCTACACAGCCTCTCATGAAGCATTTGGAACCACCATGATTGGGGTCTTAGGCCACTGCAGGGTGATAGCCTAGTGCACAACGGTCACTTTAGGAAGGCTCGTCTACAGCAGCCAGCACAGAGGCCCTTCCTCACACCCTCCACTCTCTGCGTTCCCCACCTCTGACATTTCTCTCCTTCACCTGGATTCCCAGTTTATAGTCCTTATCAGTAGACTGTGAGTGTGGTAGGTAGGTACCAAATTTAGCATCAGACAATTGGGTTTTGGATTCAGGGCTCCACCATTTATCATCTCTGTGATCTTAGGTGAGTTGCTTGGATTCTCCGAGTCTCAGTTTACCAAGCCATAAAGTGGGGATGACCAGATTAGTCTTTTCTGTCATAGGAATAATAGACTGAAATAACTAATGCAGAGCATCTGATTCAATAACTGCTTCTTAGAGATGGAAACCGAACAACCGCATTGTACGGGGTCAGCTGCAGCTATTTATGTAGTGCAGTGCTAGTTGGTGATAAAACTGAGAGAAGAGTTAACTGGAGAAAAGGCACTTTGTGCAGCCTCTGTAAGCTGGCCACCTCCACTGCCTCTAGTTTTCTAGCAAACTACCACTGACCACTCACTGTACAAATGCGCTCAAGTGACTATAACCACGAGTGTTTGTAACAATGCGCCTATTGACTTCTTATTTCAATAGATATCCAGATTTATTATCCCTCAAGGTAAGCATTGATTTTACCTTTGTCTCAGTCAATATTTACCTCTGAGGTCAATACTTGTGGATATTCACCTCAGTTGCAGTCAATATCCATTTTGTATTACAATATATGATGTACATATGTGAAAATAACACCCTGGCATAAAAATGGTCTGGTATTCAAGGAAGCTTCTTGCAAAATGGATGTATTTTTGTTCCTTTTGGGGGGGGTTCTTTTTGCTATATCACCATTTACAGGTCTGATTCTATTTCACTGAATAGAAAATATGTGTTTTCTGCTAATAGCTGGAGTTTGGGAAAGGATAGCATTATATCAAATAAATATTCAAGCCATCCCTTAATAATATTGGACTAAATATAATTTCTAGAGAGTTCTTGAATTAAATTTTAGCCATAAGAATATACACATACATGCAGATTCTAAATATGATGATAATGGCAGCATCAACATAGTTAGGACTCGGGGTTATTTCTCCAGTCCTTGGATTCTCAGGGAATCAGGTGGCTGAAGCTAGAGGAGGAAGATGAGCAACAGGAAATGAAGAAGAGGAGAAAGAAGCATCAGTGGAATTCTTCTTTTTTTAAAATCATTATTACAGTCAGAGTTGGAAAACTAGGCCTGGCATGTCATGGCAGGCCAGGACTGGAGCCCAGGTGTATGAATTAGGAATTATATTTGGCTGCTGGTGACAAGGACCCAGCCATGGGGGTGAATTTTTTTTCACATAAAAGAGCAGAAATAAACCGTTCAGGGCTGGTGTGGCCACTCCACAGTCATCAGTGACCAGGTTCCTTTTGTCTTTCTGCTCTGCGAAACTGCTTCCATCTTCAGGGTAACCCGCTGGTTCAGAACCACCAGGCAGCATGAAGGTGCAAAGATCGAGAGGGTGCTCACCTCCTCTCTTTCAAGGAGGCTTCTAAGAAGACCCCTTACCACTCCCGCTCCTCACTCAGTGGTCATGATTCAATTGTTTAACCACAGATGGCTGCCAGGGAGGCCAGGAAGTGCAGCCTTCAGTTTTGGCACCTTGGGCCTAGGTAAATATAGAAGCTCTGTAGCCAAGGGAGAAGAGAAAATGAATGTTTGGGACCCGCTGGGAGTTTGCACCACACCAAAGCCTTGTTTTCCCCCTGGACCATATTCTGATTCTTTTCAGGATCATTCGATTTTTTTTTTATTTTTGTTATTAAAGTTTTTTCTGCCCAGATCTGTCCCCATCAAACTTTACCCCATTTTCCTTTGGGATGCGCCCATCTCCCTCTCCATGGTGGACATGGGACTGTTGATCACAAAACCACAACCACTACCACCAGCTATAGAGGTGGGCAGGTGGCCCAGGTCTGACCACTCACAGTCCCCGACTCCTGGTCACAGTGCCAGATGGAGGAATGAGCATATATATAACCAGGACACTCCGAGTCCTTCCAGGGACTTTGCTGCTGCAGGTGATGGGGAAGGCTTTTGCATGCCTTCACCCTACACAGCTAAGCCAGCGACCCTGCAGCTCAGCAACATCCTCCCAGGATACATGAAGGAAAGCTGCTTGTTGCAGAAAAAAATGAGACTGATACACATGGAATTTCAGAGAGGAGCAGAGATGAAACAAAGACAGAGCCAGTAAGAGTGAAAGCTGAGGACATCCTAGGAGCCCTTGGTTCAGTTGGCCCATACACTTCTGAGCTGCAAACAAAAATGATCTTTGGATTTCTTCCCCTAGCAATTGGAACTGGAGGTGGATGACCTTGGTTTGTGTCTGAGTCCCACCATCACCAGATCTAGCTTGTGTAATCAGAAACACTATATAAGTCTCAGTTTCTTCTCCCACCAAATGGGAAAATATCAATGCGAGGATGAAATGCGATAATGTTTATAACGTCCCCAGCAAGAGCATTATAAAGTCACTTCTCAACTTCTCCTTCCCCTGGCTTATTAATGCTCATCCTTTAACCTGTCCTCAGCTTTATCTCTTGGAATCCTTTGGGCCTTTTTAACCCCATATATGAAGCAACCCATGTGCATGAGTGTGTACATCCATTCGAATTACCCTATGCAGTGTTGCAAAGTCAGTTCCTGAGATTTCCCTAGACCCTTGTTTTCAGCAATACTCTACCACCGCAAAATCCAAATCAGCTCATACTTCTGCTTTTGCTTCAACAAAATCTGACTTCTCTCGGTATTAACTGACTCCTACAAAGAAGGCTGAGGATGAGCCCAAAGTTGTCCTCTTATCTCTTGGCCACTTGGCACACAGCTTACCCTGGCCACTTTGCCTACCATGGTACAAAACCCATAAGAAAAGTATAAATCCTCAGCTTGCTGCAACTCAGATGACACAAGCCATGGCATTCCCACCTTCCTTCCTGGTTGTTTTTGGACAGGGCTAATACTCCCGGCACAGTCCTTTATTCCACATTTAAAGGAACCTTGGGCATCACATGGGCAGCTAGGGATCTCATAGGTTGTCATGGGCACATCTGGCTCCTTTGTCCCCTTTTGCAACTTGTAGGGTACTTCCAACTTGGCATTTACTTATTTAAGTTTTTATTTATTTATTTAGCATTCAGAGAACTCTATAGCCTCAGTCCCTTGGGATGTAAATTAAAGCAATTTCATTTTCATAGTTTCTCTGTTTCAAATCCCTCATTGTTTATTTAAATAGCAGCCCATGCATATTGCAAGTAAAGAATTATAATTAAGAGAACCAGAAGGGTCGGTCTCTCAGGGAAGCAGCGATTTCCTTTGACAATAGCCCCATCCTCTTTGTGGAAGGCTTGTGGAAAAGGGACATGGCCCAGGGAAGCAGAATTGTTTGGGGAAAGAACACTTTTTAAGATGCTTGGGGGCCTGTACTGGATGCTATCACACAGATGGGGCTGCCGCAACAGAGGCAGTTGCAGGAGAAGACATTGCAAACCTTGCAAAAGCAGCCTCTGAGGATGGGTAGACATGTATTCAAAGCCAACAGCCGCTGCCAAGATAGATTCGGAGTCAGATATCATACTCCTAGCAGAAGGTCCGGCGGTAATGGGATGAGGAAAGCGGCAAGGGCAGAAGCAACTGGAAATGCTTCCTCTCCTCTTTCCTGAAACTGAAACCAAAGCCTATTTTTCCTTGCTCACATCTGAGGGTTTTGTTGTTGTTTCAGTCCTCCCTGCTGGTGGCCACAACACTCCTCTTTCCCTCCAGCACCTGGCATGCAACTTCGGTTGAGACCATGCATTGATCAAGGACATGCCATGTCTTTGCAACAGACATATTCACTCATGACTTCACATGGGTGTGTACAAGCTTCATCTCTCAACAGTGAGGTCCTCAATCTCTACTTTCCCCTGCCCCATGTACCTGTCAAAGGTAAACACTGTCCTTAACATAGAGCAGGCAGGACCACCTGCCTCTCGCTTGCCCAATGAGGATGTCTTGATGTGTGAGCCACACTCAGAATGGCTCTGGAATGGCTGCACAGGTAGCTGCTGTCAGAAACCTGCACTCAGTACATGTATACACTGTGTGATGATCAAATCAAGGTAATTAGCATATCTATCGTCACAAACATTTATCATTTCTTTGTGGTGAGAACATTCAGAATCCTATCCTCTAGCTATTTTGAAACATGCAATGCATTATTATTAACTATATTCACCTTTCTGTACAATAGAACATGAGAATTTATTCCTCCTATCTAAAGTGTCAACTAAAAATAAAACTAAAACTGAGAAAAGAAACCTGAACTCAGTAGAGTAGGAAAGAACTTCAGTGTTCAGAGGGGGTAAAATGTATACTCAGAGTGGGAAGAATACTGAATGGTAGTAGTAAGAGTAGTTTTGCATTCTTTGTTCTTTCTGCTCATTTTTGTATATTCAAATTTTCTATAATCATATATGACATGTGTGTGTGTGTATATATATCCACACACACACTATGGATAATAAGTACGCTTTATTTTTTAATGTAAAAGTAGAATATAAAACAAAAGATGATGTCTACATTTTCCCTATAGAGTTGGGTACTTTGGATTCACCACCTTTATTTTATTCATTTTTAATAAATATGTTTAGAGATCCTACCTGACCAAGCTCTGTGCTGGGCCTGGGTCTGCAGTGGTTACCTGTCAAGGTCTTGGCCCTTCAAGGGCATATAATGTGGTGGGGAAGGTGTGTACTAATTAAGGTGTAGTCAAGGTTATAGTGGAGTGACATGGGGTGCTATAGAAACCCACAGCAGGAACAGCCAGCCCAGCCTCAGCTGGGCTCATCTGGGTTACTAAGGTGGCTTCCAAGAATGAGCTTGGGAGGACATGAAGGATGCTCAAGGAACAGCCACCTGAAGTGCAGGAGACCCAGACATATGGAACTGGCTGATGTCAGGGCCCATTATGGGGAGGAAGCATGGACCGTGTTATTAGAGGCCAGCAGGGAGAGTCAGTTAAGAAGTAAACAGAGCCTCGTGGACAGTAAGAGAAACCCTGCTTCATTAGGTGAGTGAAGGGAGGAGCAGGATGAGTGCACACCCATAAAAATAAAATCATAGAATCAGCAGGGGTTTGGCTGCTCTGATCTTTCTACTCTGATCTCAGCAGTGATGAGGGCTGGCTATGAGGGATGAGGATCTCTTTCTTTCTCTCTCTCTCACACACACACAGTCTGCCAGATCTCCAGAGAGACCCCACACCTCCTACACCTTCCTTGATAAACATGCAGGCTAAATACAAGCCATGTTCTGGCTATACAGATGCAGTTTAGACAAATCCCTTGAGCCCCGAGCATGCCATCCCCTTCCCACCTGACTGCTGATGCCTCACTCTTTTCCACATGGAAGTTCTGGAGCGGTCAAATGTGTCCAGGTGCTTACAATCTGGAAGCTACTGTCTGTGGAAAGTGTTCCTGATCTAATGCTTTTTTTATTTTAATCAGTACAGGCCTTTATAGAGGGAAAACAGCTTAGCAAGCACTCAGTAGGGTAGATCCAGAGTCCCCATGAGCTCTTGTGACATGCATAGGACTTGTTTCCATTACTTTCTCAATATCCATCAATCAATCGATCAGTTAAACAGATACTACTGGCACCTAGTGTGTGCCAGGCACTGTACTTGAGGCCATATACACTGCTGATTTTTGTATTTGGATTCTATGGTTGCTTTTTACACTTTGCTGTCCTTTTGTAGGCAATGCTTGCCTGCATAAGTTGGGGAAGGGAGGAGCTTTTATGCCGTACCATTTTCTGAGAAAAGCCTCTGGGCCATCATCAAGCAATTGTGGCCCCTACCCTGACCCTGCCATACACATTGCATTCTTCTTTCAGAAACAATGCTGGTGACCTGCTTTAAGAAAAGTTGAAAAGCCAGCATTTAGATTTTTCTGGAAACCTTCAAATTAACCTCATTAGGCTTGCTTTATTTTTTTTTTCTTTCATCTCTCATGCTTTTATGCTTTCTAAACCCCTCACTTGTGGTGTTATAGTGATCTTCTGTAGCATGACTTGATAGTCAATACTTGTTTAATAGGAATCACATTATATGAGTTTATAATATATATTTTTCCATGAATATACTGAATGTTTGCTAAGCCCTCCCCCCCTTTTTTTCTTTTTTAAATTCAGAAATTTCTAGTTGTGTTTATTCCCCTCGTCAGCATACTTTATCATATCAAAGCCTTTTCAGACACTGTAAAACTACTGAGTTATGTTTGGGTCATGTTTTGCGGTATGCCCTTTAATACTGTAGCTTTAGAAATGCAATTTTCAGCCTCTGCTTATTAGAATATGATAAAGTATTCCTGGTCTATGTCCAGCTCCACTAATCTCCAGACTGCGCTTCATGAATTAAGCATGAAGATTTTAGTCAATGTGCTTTCAAAGACCAATGTTTAGGGAATCATGGATTTTCTACAAGCTGAGGGAGAAATCTATAATAGGAGGAACTGATTTTCAAACATCATATTCTCAAGAAGAAATGACCAATTCTGGCCCAGAAACAGAAAATATGTCACTATCAGAATATTCTAGAACCAGTTAAAACCACATTGTGCTGTTTGGTTTATTAAAGGGACGGTGTTTTAAAATGTGTAAGACTGTCTGTCACGTGGGAGGATTTCAAATGACTGCTTGTTTTGGAAAGCTCATGTAGATTGGGTTAAAATCGAGAGGGGAATGCAAATTGAATTTATAAGGTATTATTAACTTCTCCTCTTCCCCCCTCCCTGGCCCATGTGCATTTTTGTTCATTTTGCTGCAATGTAATTCAGCAAATAGCCAGAGATCTCTCACCAGGGCAAGAGCTCACTGGGGGAGAGACTGTGAGGACCCATGCGTACCTTAACTAGGGCATCCGAGACACCAACGTGTCTCCTGGTTTGGTGCGTTTTATGGCAGTCGGCAGGCAAACATTTTGAAAAGAAGTTTCGTTTCAAAATCACAGCACTGGGTGCATCTCCACTGCAAAAGTAGCTACTACCCCAGTGACCAGGAATACCTAGAAAGGGTGCCAGGAGCATTTTCATCTGGGTCAGCCCCTAGAGCCTTGGCTTCCCTGCTTGGTGAGACCATATCTGGCCTCCTTTTAGCTTCCTAATAGTAGGTGCCTTTTAGCGAGCATCTCCTCTGTGCCTGGTGCTTTACTAAGCACCTGACACTGGTAGCTCACTCAAATCCCCATTTCTCAACAGGGAAACTGAGACATGGGGAGTTTCAGTGACTTGATTAGGCAACCAGCAAGTGACACAGTCAGCATTGAGGCCATGACTTTTGGACCCCTCTATCTGCACAACCAAACCACATTTTGGGGCTTACGTTCTTTATCTGAAAGATGTCAGATAAGAATGTGGGCACCTGCTAAAGCTGCTCTCAGCTAGGCTGCGGGGCTGCTGATGGGGGCTGTCCTCCCCTCCTCCAATTCCGGGATCAAGGCAGAAATGTAAATCATCTCCAACAAGGGGGCTGCTTCTTGAAGATTTTCCTTTTGAGGAAGATAGGAAAATTCTCAGCTCTTCTAGCTTTACCTGTAAACCTACGGGATCTCTCAGGGGCTTTAAATTAATCAATCAATCCACAGACATTGAACTGAATCTCTACATTGGGCTTGAGATTCTGCAAAGTGCTTTACATGGGGAGGAAATGGAAAGGCCAGCCACCCTGCCCCCGCCACAGCTCAAGGCTTGGGAATAGGCCTGTCAGTTCAGTCTTGCAGCCCCTCTGACTGGTGTTTGTCACTAAGCTGGCCCTGTGGACTGCTCTGGTCATGTGTGGACACAGCCTTGGGAGGGGGACATTCCTCTCATTTCCAGGCCTCACCATTTAATCATTCCTGACACGGTTTAAGGAGAAATGAAGTGAAACCCAACCCTGCCAGTCGCCATCTGCTCTTGAGTGTCAGCGTGGCCCCTGCAGAGATCAGTGTACATGGGCACATCCCCAGACACTCCGGGTTTAGGAAGTGGAGTGGCGGCAATGGAGAGAAGAGAAACGAGGCCCCAAAGCAACTGGGGGTGCTGAAGGGAGTTTTAGTTTCTGGACTCGGGTTTCGCCAAAGTGCTCTGGGAATAGTATCTGTCTTGGAAAAGGACAGACAGCTCTCTAAATGACAGTGGCTGAATCACACCCTATTTAGGACTGAAAGGTGCTGTGGGAGTCACCTGTAGGTTAACGTAAATGTGAGAAGTGGGCCAAGTAGAGACTCAGAATACCTGGGAGGACCCCCACATAAAGGAAGCAGCCCCCCAGCTCTAGCCCTTTGTTGCTGGCATTGTTTTATCTCTCTCTCTCTCTCTCTCTCTCTCTCTCTTTGTTTTTCTGAGAAGAGCAGTGGGGGGTGAGGGGGTTGCTTTAAAAGAGAAATGAGGACTTGGATTGTTACATGGAGCCATCTCCATTTTAAATATTGGCCACCAATTCAGTTTTTCTCCCCTACCCTCCATGAGCCAAGCATCCGTGCCTGTGGCGTGGAGGGCAGGGGCAGGGTGCCAGCATGGGGCTTCCCTAGGGACCAGTATCCTCATCCTCGTTTTGTGGAGCTGTGGTCCAGACAGGCGAAGGAGCTATCTTTTGACTGCACAGCTAGCCAATGGAAGGACTGAGAATAGAATCTTCTGGATTCATCGGTAAACTTTGGTAGCTGATGAAACTGCTCTACAACTACAGCAGGACAATGGGGCAGTAAAAACAGGAGCTCTGAGCAAAGGGCACTCGAGAGGTCACTGTGGGGGTGATTCAGGCCTAGAGACCTCTTCCCGAGGTGGCAGGGAACAGCTTGCATGACCGTGTGGCATCTCAGTTGTAGCAGGGTCATCTGTAGCTTTGGACATATTTGGGAATGGCCTTTACCATCCCTCTGTCACCTACACACTCGGCCTCATTTGGTTTCCATAAAATACCTGCAAAGAAGGTGATGTGAGGACCCTGATTTCACAGATAAGGCCCTCGGGGCTCATGGAGTATAAGTGGCAGTCAGGGCACCAGGGTCCCCGCACAGCAGGGATGGAGAGGAACATCCAGGTTGACCTCTCTCTGACTCAAACAGAATTTCTTCATCACCAGGGGTCCTTCCTTCTTCAGTGCCGCCTGCCTCCTTTCATTCACCTGGAAGGGGGCTGGGCCCCTCTTTGCCTCTTTGGGCGTCTGTGAAAGGAAAGTTGCAAACTCTGGGTTCCACGGACAGTTGGAGGCAGATCTGGGGAGGCACCCTGGCTCAGCTCAGGGTGTCTCTTCCCGGAAGGAAACGGGAAGGACAGGAGAGGGTCGGGGTAACTGTGTTGCCTTCCTTGACTGGAAACTAGGCATTGCCCAGCAGAGAGGAGGAAAACCAGTAAGGAGAATAGAATATATTATCTCCAAGCAATTACCCACACTCCCTCCCTCCTCCACTTTCCAAATTGTAAGTTCTTTTTATATAAGCACTTTCCGTTAAAGGGGAAGAAATAGCTTTATCCATGGTGTAAAATATATACTTTCTAATGTAAATCAAGAAGCTATTAATACCGTAATAAGAACGTGGTAGTATATTAATTGATGGGAATTGTAAAGTGGAATATTCATAATCAGCAGCAGTCTTTTCTTTGGAAGGAACAAAGGATTAAGTTAGGGAGACAGTAATGGTATTGTTAGCAGGCTATTTCAATGATTTTCTCTGCGGAAGAGTAGAGAAAGGTGAAATTCCAACTGGGAATATTAGACTATGCAGATCTCTACTTGGGGTTATTCAGCTCTGTTTAAACTGCCGAGCTGTGCTTTGCCTTATGATCCAATTGTTTTATTAGAGAGATCATTGCGTGTTTCATTTTGCTATAGTAATAGTGCAGTGTCTGTCTGACAATAAATTATAGAGTCAGGCAAACAATGGTTTTGTATTTGGGATACAATGAAATATCTTATTAAAATGCAGGCTTCCTTAGGTTCCTGAAATTAGAGTCTTATTTTAAAATGATTCCACTGGGCTTAATACACTGTTTGGAACTAATCACACGAACAGAATCACTCTTTTGTCAGAGCGTAGAGGACTATGGGAGTTACCTGTTTCTTTACTATCTTCCCATTCATATTTTATCCTCATGCTCTCTTCTGAATAGATTTTATTGGCTCAACCACGAAAGGCATCGTGCTAGTGGCATCATCCCTTTGCCTGTAAAAGGTAAACTGAGAACTAAAGTTCTGCCATATCCTTCCTGCCAGGGTTTTCAAGTAGATATTCTGTTCTGACCACTGTGATGATGATAATAGTGAAAGTAATAGTAAATCATAGTTCTTTAATGATCACTGTATTGTATGATGGGCACTGGGCACAGTGGTTTATGTGGTTCATCTTGTAGGATCCCACTTAAGCCTTGAAGGAGTACAATTATCTCCATTTTACAGACGAGAAGATTGAGGCTTAGATAAATTAAGTAATTTCCACCAAGTTGCATAGCTTGTTCGGTGCTAATACTGAGATCAAGTCTCTGCTGTCTGGTATGCATATACTTTTTACTTGTCACTGCTGATTAATTTTCATTTGTTTTCTCATCTCCCTGCTGAGAACCTCTCTGTGTTCTTGAATTCAACAAGATTCTTTCCCTTGCCAGTCTCCAGTGCATTTTCAGAAATTGTGGATGGGGTTGAGGTGGAGTGCTAAACGCAGTCAGATTGTTTTTTTTTTTTTTTTTCTTTTTCTTCTCCTTCCTCAGTTGCTATTTATCAAGTCCCCTCTTGGGCAGCTACATGTTTAATGTACATGATCTTCTAACAGCCTCTCTGCCACACCAAGAGAAGCACCGTTGTTATTATTTTCATCACACAGATGAGGCATCTGAAGCTCAGAATTGAAGTCACCAGCTGGTGACTAGGGGAGCCCGGATGCCAGCTCAGCCCTGTCTCACCCCGAGGCCTGTCCTCTCACCAGCCTCTCCTGCAGCATAGAAATTCCACTCTGGTTGTCAGGAAAGAGCCTCCAGCTGGCAAACACAGCAACTATGTACATTTTTTTTTTTAAAGTTTACATCCTGCAATGAAGTTGAAAGAGAACACTTTGTTGCTTATCTGGTTGGACTCACTGGGGCTGGGATGGGGACAAACAAGTGACTGACCATTCTCCATCTGCCCAAATGCCAATGGACCCCCTCAAAGATTAGAACCTGAATTTTGAAGCCACAAATTCAGATGCACGTGGGTGGGCTTGAAATATTTTCTTCACTTGTGCTCCAAAGGATGTAAACATTGTTTTCTCCACCACACTGCCCCCTGCGTGGTCCCCTATACTGTCCTTTTATATTCGACCCCACTGGCCCACAGGAATAATTTATTCAGCACATGTCCAAGTGCAAGTGTGGCAAATACTCCTTGAGTCCCCCTGTGTGCCAAGCACGGAGCTGAGAGATGATACAAGGACGAATGGAAGGGAGTTGCCATCTGTCAAATCCCAGAGGCTCAGCGATGACAAAGTTTTCACCAGTCTGTTATAAAATGAGAAAAATGCAATATAGTGAGTTTTTCCTGAACTACATTGTATCAATTTTAAACTATTTATTTTAGAATTGTATCCTTTCTCTTTTTTTCCCAGTGTTAAATCTGTTCCTTTAATAAAGATGAAAAATGATAGATTCTCCTTCCTTCCTTCCTTCCTTCCTTGTTGCTTTTCTTTCTTTTTTTAATGTTCTCTGATTTTTGTTTTCTTTTTAAAGCCCTTAATTGGCAAAATAAAAAGTTGGCAAGTCTATGTCAGCCTGGACACTTTTTTGTTCTTTTTAATTTTACTAGACCTTGAACTCTAGAAGTCCAGGAATGCCTAATGTGCCTATATCCTAGGAGCCGGCCACTTCATGCTGTTCGACACTTCATTGTTCCCTGATTATTTTTTAAATGTTTGCCTTGTCTCTTCAGCCTCTTGCTTCTTCTGTCTTCCTCAAGGAGTGTCTAGCTCAGGCATGCTGTAAGTAATCAATAGTTGGTGATTTGACTTCTTAGCCCTAAAAAAAAAAAAAAAAAAAAAACAAGTGCAAAACACAAAGACAGGGCTCATGTCAGAGGAATCTTTGCTTTTCCATTCTCAGTGAAAAGGAAGCAAGACTACTCTAGACCACCAGGCAGCACTTTCTTTTCTTTTTTTTTTTTTTTCCCTTTTCCCTTGGCCCTTGTAAAAAGGGTAACTAGTTTTCTAATACTATTGTGCTAACAGAAGAGTCCAGGATATGCCGAATTTAAAAATCACCCTATCGCTGCTCTTTCTAGAGGAACCTTATCAAGAACCAAAAATTTTAAATTTCATTATTTAGAGACTCAGCACTATCCAGACTTACACTTCTGCTGCGTGTGCTCGGAGGCACGGTTCTCTGCTTTGCAGTATTCCTGCGTGTTTACGGCGGGTTCGAACATCCAGCTATCTTCCCTCTTCATCAGAGGGATGAGGACAAGCTCTCAGGAAACCATATAGAGGCACTGGGAGGTTAACTTGAACCCTCTTTCTTGTGGAGTGCACGTATGGTTTGTTTGCTGTTGTTCTTTTTTTTGTTTCCAGCACACAGATTTGTCCCCTAACTAACGTGCAAGTTCAAATGCCTCTGAGTGGGAAAGAAGCAGAAACAGGCACCTTTCTAATAGCCTCAGCATCTGAATTGAATGGGCAGCTTGAGCTTTTTGTACTGCAGCTACTCAAATGCCTATTGTCAAAATACATCCTGGTTAGGAGACATGTTCTGCTAAGAGGGATGCCCCCCCCAATAAAGGACGCTGTTGGCATTACTCTTAGAATTTATGGCTATCAAAGTCATAGTCCACAACCAGTCATCATATTAATAGTTTTTCTAACATAGTCAAAATTTACCTCTGGGCAATTATTAAAACTGAAACAACATAATTAACATAAAAACAAATTGTTCTTTTTGAGAAAAACTGGCTCTATTTGTAGTCACTCTTTTTTTTTAATTTGCTATAGTCATTTAAAAAGTTTAGCACATTTAAAATTTTGTGTAGTTTTTAAATCGTTTCTCTTTTACTTTTATATAAAGGATGCCATTGCCATTAATAGAGAGATACAAAAGAGATGGTTACTCTGGATGTACTCTTTGTGCCTTTTGGACAATTTGAATGTGGGGCTACAGGTTTTTCACCAGTTGATTACCAAGAAAGAAAGAAAGAAAGAAAGGAAAGTGGAGGGGGGTGGTGGGGAAGGATGCTTGATGTCCTGCTCTGCTATGTCAGGGAATTTCTAATACCCTACATATGAGCTCCCACTGAACAAAAAAGCAAATGCTGTTGACCCCTCAGCTTAAAGAGACAAGAAATATGCCAGATTCCGAAGGAGCAGGGAGACAAGGGGGCCGTGAAAATGAGCGACAACTAAGTTGAACGTTTGAATGGTTCCAGACAAATGTGAAGCCAGCCCGATTAGGACGAGTGAAAGGGCATTTCCCCCAGAATCCAAGAGGTTTTTTTTTCTTTCTTTCTTTCTTTTTTTTTTTTTTTTTTAAATAGGGGACGCTATTGTCATTCAGAAAGCCCCAGGCTATTCTGAAAACAGGCAAAAATCAATAGCCCACTTGTTGAGGATAAGTGAATTAGCCTGTGTTGAATGTAACTGAGTACCTGAACACTTGAGTGAGCAGGGTTTGTTGGGGAGAAAAGACGATTGCAAGGATTGTCTTTTTGTGTCCACAGCGGTGCACATCGCTGATTAATTATGTCCAATGATCATTTTTTTGTGTGTGCAGGGCTAATGGGCAGACTCTGTTTTTGTTTTTGTCTGTCTGCCCACGACCTGGTGAACTGAATAGAGTCCCCCGTGGCAAATGGACCATGGAAGAGCAGCAAGAAATGGGGTGATGCGGGTTGTATGAAAAGTTCCTTTGATTAATTAGTCAAAATACAAAATGATAGACTATAAAATATATTAAATATGCATTTAATAAAATACTTGATATTTTAATAAAACAATGTGAACCATTTTAATAAAATGTTCTATATTACGTAATGAATATTTTAATAAACCATATTAAAAATACATAAAATAGAGATAGTTATAAGAATAGTGAGTAGGTAAATGAAATACACTCACAGCATTTACTTCGCTCCCCTTTTGTGTCTGAGTCTAGAAACAAAAGAAGAGTTTTGAAAGTTATAATCTTATCCTTGCATATATTTGTGGCTTTAAAAAATTGTTGTAAATATTTTTGTTGGTGATAAGGGCTATAATCTAGCAAGGCCTTGCACCCGAAGCCTGCTGGAGGGTCCTAGAATGTGAAGTCTTTGCTTGGACCAGGAGAAATCTCCAAATAGATACCTTCTCGGGCATTCAGCTAGCATGAGAGGAGTGGTAGTCTGTTTTTTCTTTTCTTGACCATCTACACAGAAGGAGCATGGGGCGGGGGGGCCTTAAGAGAGAAATCGGAGGAAAGTGCGTTCGTGGTTTTTTTGGTCAAGGGCAGAGCAAGTGTTGTGTCTGGAGGTCTCATTGCATTTCCATAATCTTTGTTACTTCTCTTCTGGGTTTGTCTTTTGATACCATAGAATAGGGCTGGTTTGTTCATGGGGCACAACAGCCACATACATGGCATAGGGTGCAAGAGCTTGTCAGAGACCTACACATATGTTGGAGACCTGTGAATATATTACTAGCTCTGAATTATGGAAAGAAAATTGCAAAGTCAAAATCTGTCAGTGTATAATTAAATATCTACAAAACATAATGTTATGTCACTAGTCAACTGTGGCACAACTCTCCTATCATTAAATCTCACCACATTTAATGCTGGCATTGGAATCATTTCAGTATATTGCATGTGATGTGATGTGGCTTCTTCCAAGCCTGAGCATACCCGGAACCTGGAGAAATCTTACCCTCTTACCCCCACCCTGCCAAAGGGCTCTTCCTGGCAAATCTAACCTGAAATATATCGATGCATAAGACAAAAGCAAGAAAAGAGCTGTGAAAATACACTCAGGACCAGGATGCTGATATAGTCATGAGATTCAGCTCAGAAGGCTAGCTTCTCTACTGGAGAGTAATCAGGAGGTCTGTCCTGTTTCCTTTTCTTTCAAAGAACCGTTACCATTTATGAAACCAGATTGCAGATCTGTTTGAATCCCCTAAATGCTCATACTAAATAACTCCCTCACCTCCCTCTATGGTCTCACCCGGGGCAGCGTGGGCATTTCCTGTACAAAACTGCATGTCTGCAAGGGTGTTTTCCCTTGCAGCAGGGGAACAGGAGTTCTCCCTGCTGTCTCGTGGCTTCTGTGTGCAGAAATGCCCAGAAAGAGTTAAGTTAGGTAAGTTCTTCAGGCTCCTGCAGACCCATACTGTGGACAGGTCAAGTGCAGGGTCACCAGCCCGTTCCATCTTCCTGTCAGTTGGCGTCCAGCCCTGGTTTCAAAGGGAACAGGCGTTACTGACATGACGGGACCTTTACGGTTTCC